>NW_024070194.1:38534914-38757719 GCF_014754425.2 Oryx dammah | reverse complement strand
GCCTCCTCCATGTCCCCGTGTCCCACACGTGGCCTCCTCCATGTCCCTGTGTCACTGAGCAGAGGCGTCTGCTACCACATGTTCCAGGTGCTTCCTGTGTGCCCTGCATTGCACTCAATTTATCTCACTTAATTCTATTAAATAATGTCCCTAGGACATGTTATCCCTATTTCATAAATCTGAAATTCAGATTTTAGGAGAAAGACTTAACTTCCTCATGGTTATGTGACTGGTAAGTTCCAAGACCAGGATTCACACTCAGGTGGTTCTTACTCTAAAATCCATGAAAATAATTAATAATATTCTCCAACACACAGCTCATCTAATTTAGTGGCTCTGCGGCTGTGATGTCAGCAGAGTAACTGCTGATGGATGCCTGAGGTTTCCAAGAGAAGTTTAAGATCTCTTTCACTTCTTTTAAAGTGTTAGGGTTTTCCCTCCTAGGTTGTTGTTGCTGCTGCTAAGTTGCTTCAGTCGTGTCCAACTCTGTGCGACCTCATAGATGGCAGCCCACCAGGATCCCCTGTCCTTGGGATTCTCCAGGCAAGAACACTGGAGTGGGCTCCTAAATTGTTACACTACCAAATTGAGAAAGGAGCCAGTGACCTTGAGCATCTGGGAAAATTGCTCCCACCTGGCACTGGGGGTGTTCAGGTGATGCCCCCCTCAAGTGATCAAGCCTGAACTGCAAGCAGGGTGGCTTTATAATTGAGCTACCTTGTAGCTATAGAAGGGTGGTGTTTAGGGGGAGGACTGTGCACCTGTAGTCGACTTGTAGCCACTGAATCCAAGTCCATCTCCTTGTCTGTGTCCTTGGCTGCACTTTGTCTATACAATACATATTGTTCTTGTGTGCACTGAATTGATCCAAGAGGGAAAGACGATGGCGCTCTGCTTTCTGGTGGGGAAAGATTAGTCAGAACAAAACAAGATGAGCTAATGTAGGCAATATGGTCGAAGGTGACAAGACCTGAGGGAGGGACCAACAGGCGGGCAGGCAGGGCTGCTGCGGGTTTGTGGACAGCATGATGGCCTCCGTGCGGGGTGAGGGAGCAGGAGCTGGTGGGGAGCTGGCAGTGGACCCCTGGAGAGGGCTGGTGCAGAGCGTGTCCTACAGAGGAGGCACTCAGCCAGTGGGCGGAGGCTGGCTTCCGAGAGTCCCGGGGTGTGCTGCACATGGAGAGGGTGTGTCTCGGAGCTCTCCCTTAGCATCAGCTGCCAGGGGACCGACAACTGCAGGGTCTGTGGATCCTGTGGATGCCTCCTTTCTTCACTGCTCTTCACAGATGACACAGGTGAGGCAGCTTCTGTGAAAGGAGCTGAGTGGCTGCCCTGGGGCACTTGTGTCTGTTCTCTTGTCCTGGCCACGCTGCCTGGGAGGTTGAAATGGAGAAGCAGCTGGGAGTCAGTGATCATGCTTGAGAGCCAGGCCTGGTTCTAGGGCTCAATTAGCCCACCTCCAACAAAGCCCGAGCTGTAATCTATGATGGAGGTCTGTTAGACTCTAGCAGAGGGAGCTTTCTCCAGGTTTACTTTCCTCAAATCTGTAATATGCCTGTGATACGCAATAGTTCTACTGGACAGTGGGCCAATCTACCAGTTTATTTGCAGTTTAGCTGGTGAGGTAGATGCTAGTCTTCTTGCCACACCATCTTTAAAATGCTTAAATTAGAATTCCTGGGGATTTTTGATCATATAAAAGTGGGTTTAAATATGCTTATATAGTTGGGTGATTTGTAAGTTCCTATAAGGAAACCGGTTGGCAGTAGTAGTAACTGTGTATTGATTATCACTGCATGCTAAGGGCTTGGTATAATTCATCTTATTTAATGCTCATAACAACCCCATATGGCACAGAGGAATGAATTAATTTGCCAAAGTCACAAAGCTGGCAGATGACAGTAATGGATGCCTGTATCTGCTCAGTGGTTTTCTCTATTTCCCTGCTGCTGTCACCTCTTAATCTGGGGAATTGTGTCTCCCTATCCCATGGGACTTCTGACTGAAGTCGCCATCCTGTCACCGTCTCATTGACATCCTCAGAAACGACTAGCTCTGCATTTATTCCGGCCATAATGGTTGGTCCTTTGATGAGCAAGTGACACCAGTCTAGCCAATGAGAAGTTTTCCCTGGGCTTTTATAAATGGCCTTGAGAAAGCTGTGTGTTCTTGCTTATGGAGCTGTCAAGATGAGTGAAGTAAGCCTGCACGTGCTACAGCCACCATCCCACCTCCAAGGCCTGAAGGAAACCATCTATTAATACTTCTGCTTCAAGGGAATGCAGCCACATGGAGGAGAGAGGTAGGGAGGAGAGACCCAGAATACTCATTCCCCAAAATACTCAGGCCAGCTTCATCACATTTATGCAGGGATCGACTCACTCTTTTGATTAAGCTGACAGTGGATTTCTGTCATTTCCAGTCAGCACACTGGCCTGACTGGGCAGAGCTGGGATGTGAACCTCATGGTTTTCTCTGTTGATAGACTCAGCTTTATGGTGAGGGGAAGATTACAAGTTAGTGCTAACGTTGCTGAAGAATTTGTCCCTGTGGATCCAGTTTCAGGACCCACCTCACCCAGACGGTCAGTGTGTCTGGTGGGCTACTGGCCGCCTGGATCTCCAGGCCCCTGGCTTTGGGGAGGGAGGACAGTGGTTGACCTGCCATGTGATATAGCATAGGAGTCACCAACTCCTGGGTCACAGACCAGGACCTTCCATGGCCTGTTAGGAACTGGGCTGCACAGGAGGAGGTAAGTGGTGGGCAAAACCAAAACTATCCCCCTCCCCGGTCCGTGGAAAAGTTCTCTTCCACGAAACCAGTCTCTGGTGCTGAAAAAGTTGAGAACAGCTGATGTGGAGGACTGGCAGAGAGATTGTCTTCCGCTTGTTAAATGGTTGTAAGTCAGCCTTGTCCTGCCTCCAACCCCAGCTCAAAATCTTGCAAGTTTTCTAACTACATGTAGAAATGAATAGAAGGTTATAAATTGCCTCCTGTCATTAAGTAAAAGCCCTTTCTTTGTTCACCAAAGACTGAAGAATTTTCTCCGTTACTGTGAGACCTCTTCAGACATACACACATATACAGGCTTGTATGCACAGAGATACTCATGTGCTGGTAAACAGTCTTAAACTGGGAAAGAATAGCAGTGTGGCATCTTGAAGCCTCCTGTGGGTGAGCAGAGATCAGAGACAGGAGGGAAGGGCTAGGTGACGGTCACCTCCTTGTCTTGAATATGTGCCCCAAATCTGACATGGAGGCCCCTACAGGTGCCGTACCCCTCCATGCAGGGTGTGTGCTCCAGCGACTGCTCCTTCTCCCAAAGCCAGTGTCAGCTGGCAGCTTCCAAACTTTTGTAGGCACCTGGGTCATCGCGTGAGTTTATTTAAAGTATTTCCGATAGGGGATGTCTGGGATAGGCCCAGGCGTCTGTGGTCCTAAGTGAGCCCTTTTGATTCTGATGTGTGTGGCCCACTGACCAGCCTCAGTAACCCAGGGCCACAGTGACTGTCTGAGATGCTGGTTCTCTGTTGATGCTGCATTTTTGCTTTCTCCACGTATCAAGTGAAAGTGGAATGTTCCAGGCTAACCTCAGACTTTTCTCTTTCTACACTTTTATTTCCATCATTTTCTCCCCCCAGCATTTAAGTTCTGAGTTTCATGTTCCCCCAACCTCATCTCCTATTTATATCTTGGAAAAAATTACTGCTAGTAGACAAGCTGATGAGTCACAGGTGGGTAAATGTTCTGGCCTTATTTCCTCCACTGAATTTATTAATATGTCTGGAAGCTTTGGCAGTGGAGACAGAGATGACTACAGAGTTCTGTTCTGTGTGACTAGATGTTTACAACCTTGCTTCCTGTTGGCATCAGCAGATGCTTATTCTAATAATGAAATAAAGCACAAGCCTTCCTGGATATTTTGGTATTTAACTCTGGAAGTGTCAGTGAACAATAATGAAGTGTTGATAAAGAAGAGGAACCACTTAGAATTGGATCCTACCATTTTTTCCCTCTCATTTTTATCAAATTAGTGTTTCAGCTTGTTGTCATAAGGGTAAAGGTTTTTTGTATCATTTCCTTTCTTGTTATTAGGAAACTTTCTTGTTATAATCTGCTTATCAGGGCTGTTTCATGGCTGAATAGTTGATCTGTATTTCTCTATTTCAGATTTTGGCCCTGGTTTTCATGCACGTGTGTGAACAGAAAATGGTCTTTGCAGATGCAGAGGAGCCAAAGATCTCTGCTGATTCTTACCTTATCCTCTGGAGCATTCATCTAAATCCACAGCAGATGTCTGCATTAGAAAGCAACATCTCTGATTCTCTGTATCTCTGATGCACTTCTTTGAAGTCTGAGTGCTGTCTGGAGTCTGTCCTGTTTTCTGGGAATCCTCAGCATTGAGAACAGTGCCCAGCAAGTGAAAGCTGTGCACTTATTGTCTTCAATACACGTGTAACACTACGTGGGCTTTGCATTGAGAGCAAAAATGAAGTCCTGCTAGCTTTCAGAGAGCAAGTAGGCCAGCATACAACAACAATGGTGGAAGTGTGCAGAGTTCTTAACAAAACACTGGAAGCTGAAAGACAATAGAAAAACACCTTCAAAATCCCAAAGGAAAGTGTTCTTAAGCCTGGAATTCTATACCCAGCCCAACTGTTAATTAAGAACAAGTTTGGAATAAACATACATTCAGACTTCTAAATTCTCAATATTTATCTCTCAAGAATTCTTTCTCAAGAAGTACTGAATAATCTACTCCTTCAGACAGAATCATGGATCAAAAGCAGGGGTCCTGATGCATCAGAGAGCGTGGGCTCCCAGGATGTTTGTGACCAGGCAAGAGCATGGTCTGTATATGTTGGGGCAGGTCAGAAGGCTCTGGTGGTATTCTTCAGAAAGGCAAAACTGACATGCTGCCTGATACAACTGAGGTGATGGAGAGAAGATTTAGACAGCAGAATTTTCAGAGTTAAATTTATGGGAAGTACAGATAGCTAAGCAACTGAAAGGGAGATAATTATTTAAAACAGGGACAATAAAATATACTGGAAAGGAAAAAAATCATTATTGTATACTGCTTGCCTCAGCTGTGATTAATGTTTATATGATGATAGCAGAGGACTTCTCTAGTGTCTAAGATGGTAAAGAGTCTGCCTGCAATGCAGGAGACCCAGATTTGATCCCTGGGTTGGGAAGATCCTCCTGGATAAGGGAAAAGCAACACACTCCAATATTATTGCCTGGAGAATTCCATGGACAGAGGAGCCTGGCAGGCTACAGTCCATGGGGTCGCAAAGAGTTGGATATGACTGAGTGACAACATTATTACACTAATGATAGCAGAAACAAAGAATATTGATAGAACCAAAATCAGCTCTATTAGGAGGGATGGGGACAGTTAGGGTGCTTGTAGATGGCTGAACACTGGGTTGAAAGAGAACTACACCGTTTTCCAGAATGGCTAGTCCATAGGTTTGCCTATATCTGAGAAGTAAAAAAATAGCAATATAACCATTTTATTTAAGAAACAGAAACAAATACACAAAAGAACCAGCCCCGCCCCAAATTGAAATTGGTTGCTGTGAGAAATAAGGGAGGATTTGGGGTATTATCCTTTTTCTAGTAAGCTTTGTAGACATCTTTATATTTTTGAACCTTGAGCAGGTATTTTTCATATGTAAATAAAAACCATCAAACCAACAAAACGTCTGCATCACATGGGCAAGTGTTCAGATAGCACACGATCACCAAGGCCTCTTCAGTGTGCTGCAGTCAGTTCACGAGTCCTGGTGACACCGCTGAAAGAGGAAGTCCCCAGGTCAGGAGGTGCCCAATATGCTACTGGAGATGAGTGGAGAAATAACTCCAGAAAGAATGAAGGGATGGAACCAAAGCAAAAACAACACCCAGTTGTGATGGGACTGGTGATAGAAGCAAGGTTCCATACTGTAAAGAGCAATATTGCATAGGAACCTGGAATGTTAAGTCCATGAATCAAGGCAAATTGTAAGTGGTCAAACAGGAGATGGCAAGAGTGAACATTAACATTCTAGGAATTAGCGAACTAAGATGGACTGGAATGGGTGAATTTAACTCAGATGACCATTATATCTACTACTGTGGGCAAGAGTCTCTTAGAAGAAATGGAGTAGCCATCATAGTCACCAAAAGAATGCAAAATGCAGTACTTGGAGGCAATCTCAAAAACGACAGAATGATCTCTCTTCGTTTCCAAGGCAAACCATTCAATATTATGGTAATCCAAGTCTATGCCCTGACCAGTAATGCTGAAGAAGCTGAAGTTGAACCGTTCTATGAAGACCTACAAGACCTTCTACAACTAACACCCCAAAAAGATGTACTTTTCATTATAGGGGACTGGAATGCAAAAGTAGGAAGTCAAGAAACACCTGGAGTAACAGGCAAATTTGGCCTTGGAATGGGGAATGAAGCAGGGCAAAGGCTAATAGAGTTTTGTCAAGAGAACAAACCAGTCATAGCAAACACTTTCTTCCAACAACACAAGAGAAGACTCTACACAAAAACATCACCAGATGGTCGACACCAAAATCAGATTGATTATATTCTTTGCAGCCAAAGATGGAGAAGCTCTATACAGTCAGCAAAGACAAGACTGGGAGCTGACTATGGCTCAGATCATGAACTCCTTATTGCCAAATTCAGACTTAAATTGAAGAAAGTGGGGAAAACCACTAAACCATTCAGGTGTGACCTGAATCAAATCCCTTATGACTGTACAGTGGAAGTGAGAAATAGATTTAAGGGACTAGATCTGATAGACAGAGTGCCTGATGAACTATGGCTGGAGGTTCAATGACATTGTACAGGAGAAGGAATCAAGACCATCCCCAAGGGAAAAAAAAATGCAAAAAGGTAAAATGGCTGTCTGAGGAGGCTTTACAAATAGCTGTGAAAAGAAGGGAAGTGAAAAGCAAAGAAGAAAAGGAAAGATATACCCATTTGAATGCAGAGTTCTAAGGAATGGGAAGGAGAGATAAGAAAGCCTTCCTCAGCAATTAATGCAAAGAAATAGAGGAAAACAATAGAATGCAAAAGAGTAGAGGTCTCTTCAAGACAATTAGAGACACCAAGGGAACACTTCATGCAAAGATGGGCTCAATAGAGGACAGAAATGGTAGGGACCTAACAAAAGCAGAACATATTAAGAAGACGTGGCAAGAATACACAGAAGAACTGTACAAAAAAGAGCTTCACGACCCAGATAATCATGATAGTGTGATCACTCACCTAGAGCCAGACATCCTGGGATGTGAAGTCAAGTGGGCCTTAGAAAGCATCACTATGAACAAAGCTAGTGGAAGTGATGAAATTCCAGTTGAGCTATTTCAAATCCTGAAAGATGATGTTTTGAAAGTGCTGCACTCAATATGTCAGCAAACTTGGAAAACTCAGCAGTGGCCATAGGACTGGAAAAGGTCAGTTTTCATTCCAATCCCAAAGAAAGGCAATGCCAAAAAGAATGTTCAAACTACCGCACTATTTTAAACATCACACGCTAGTAAAGTGATGTTTAAAATTCTCCAAGCCAGGCTTCAGCAGTACCTGAACTGTGAACTTCCAGATGTTCAAGCTGGTTTTAGAAAAGGCAGAGAAATAGAGATAAAATTGCCAACATCCACCGGATCATGGAAAAAGCCAGAGAGTTCCAGAAAAACATCTATATCTGGTTTATTTACTATGCCAAAGCCTTTGACTGTGTGGATCACAATAAACTGTGGGAAATTCTGAGAGATGGGAACACCAGACCACCTGACCTGCCTCTTGAGAAACCTATATGCAGGTCAGGAAGCAACAGTTAGAACTGGACATGGAACAACAGACTGGTTCCAAATCGGAAAAGGAGTACGTCAAGGCTGTATCTTGTCACCCTGTTTACTTAACTTCTATGCAGAGTACATCATGAGAAATGCCAGGCTGGATTACGCATAAGCTTGAATCAAGATTGCCGGGAGAAACATCAATAACCTCAGATATGCAGATGACACCATCCTTATGGCAGAAAGTGAAAAGGAACTAAAAATCCTCTTGATGAAAGTGAAACAGGAGAGTCAAAAGTTGGCTTAAAGCTCAACATTCAGAAAACTAAGATCATGGCATCCGGTCCCATCACTTCATGGCAAATAGATGGGGAAACAGTGGAAACAGTGAAAGACTTTATTTTGGAGTACTCCAAAATCACTGCAGATGGTGATTGCAGCCATGAAATTAAAAAACACTTACTCCTTGGAAGGAAAGTTATGACCAACCTACGGAGCATATTAAAAAGCAGAAACATTACTTTGCCAACAAAGGTCCGTCTAGTCAAGGCTATGGTTTTTCCAGTGGTCATGTATGGATGTGAGAGGTGGACCATAAAGAAAGCGGAGTGCCGAAGAATTGATGCTTTTGAACTGTGGTGTTGGAGAAGACTCTCGAGAGTCCCTTGGACTTCAAGGAGATCCAACCAGTTCATCCTAAAGGAGATCAGTCCTGAGTGTTCATTGGAAGGACTGATATTGAAGCTGAAACTCCAATACTTTGGCCACCTGATGCGAAGAGCTGACTCATTGGGAAAGACCCTGATGCTGGGAAAGATTGAGGGCAGAGGAGAAGGGGACGACAGAGGATGAGATAGTTGGATGGCATCGTCGACTCGATGGACATGGGTTTGGGTGGACTTCGGGAGTTGATGATGGACAAGGAGGCCTGGCATGCTACAGTTCATGGGGTTGCAAAGAGTCGGACACGACTGAGCGACTGAACTGAACTAAACTGATGAACATTTTGGTGTATGTATCTTTTCCAGTTACCGTTTTTGTTTTCTTTGGATATATACACAGGGGTGGAATTGCTGGGTCACATGATTTTCTATACAACTGAGAAATGGGAATATTATTGTATTTTGGATCTATTTAGTTGTCCAAGGCATAAATAAATGTTTTGCTCATTAGGACTTTGTAAAGAATGTCTGAAGGTCCATAGCATGATGTTTTGTCATGAGAGAGTCGGACACGACTGAGCTACTGAACCTAACTGACACCATCCTGAAGGGAATCGCCTCGCTTCAGAAAGTGGTACCTGAACGGCTAGGAATAAACCCACCGTTGCTGTAGCTGGGCGAGTGTGAAGTCTTCTTACAGCTCCTGCCACCACTGCTGACTCCAGGGACATCTGCCAGGACCTAAAGAGACAACAGAAAGGTTTCAACTACTTGTATTCCAAGTACTATACTCAACAAACATCTTTCTGTCTCCCCAGGGCCTCAGCCCTTCCTCAGTTCAGGTCAGTTCAGTTCAGTCACTCAGTCGTGTCCGACTCTTTGCAACCCCATGAATCGCAGCACGCCAGGCCTCCCTGTCCATCAACAACTCCCGGAGTTCAATCAGACTCATGTCCATCGAGTCAGTGATGCCATCCAGGCATCTCATCCTCTGATGTCCCCTTCTCCTCCTGCCCCCCAATCCCTCCCAGCATCAGAGTCTTTTCCAATGAATCAACTCTTCTCATGAGGTGGCCAAAGTACTGGAGCTTCAGCTTTAGCATCATTCTTTCCAAAGAAATCCCAGGGTTGATCTCCTTCAGAATGGACTGGTTGGATCTCCTTGCAGATCAAGGGACTCTCAAGAGTCTTCTCCAACACTACAGTTCAAAAGCATCAATTCTTCAGCGCTCAGCCTTCTTCACAGTCCAACTCTCACATCCATACATGACTGCTGGAAAAACCACAGCCTTGACTAGATGGACCTTAGTCGGCAAAGTAACGTCTCTGCTTTTGAATATACTATCTAGGTTGGTCATAACTTTTCAGCCCTTCTTAAAGCTCCCCAAATCCCATACAAGGATGACTGCAGGCAAGGTCAGCAAGAGAAAGAAGAATGTGGTTGACTCATAAATATCACACCCTGTGTTGGCGCTGCTGGTGGGCATTTGGCCACATAATCATTGAAAGAGCTCTCTTTGGAGCATCACTGAGACAGTCCCAATGAAAACAGCTAAGCGACTGTGCTACAGACACACCACTGGCTATTCTGTGATACCAGGAAGCCTTGAAGCATGCACATGGGAACAGAATAAATAGGCTTGTCCACCGGTCACAGTTGGAGTACTTTGGTGCTGAGACTCCATCTTGCCTTGGTGTTTGCGAGCTCTTTGGAACCGGAACAGTGTAAGGGAAGATGTTCAGGCTTAGGGTCATATCTAACTCCTTTATAACTGGTTCTGGGACAAGTCGCCCATGTTTCATTTACCTCATGTATAAAATAGGAATAACTGTTTTGTTATAGGATTAGTATAAAGGCAAGATGGAACCACTATTATTAATTCCTGAGCCCCACATCTTAGTCATCACTGATGACTTGTATAGAGGAGATCTGTAGTGGGCTGCATTCCATGGGGTCACAAAGAGTCGGACACAACTTAGGGAGTAAACAACAGCAACAGAATATGTCACTTGGCACACAGGAGATTTTCAGTAAAAATCTGGCAAATTAACAACATCCATTGGGGGGATTAACACAGAGCCAGATACTGGGAGATTAGCACTGACCCTCGTCCTTGTTTCTTTCTTCAAGCAGCCTCATTCCTTCCTTCACCCCAGAAGAAACTGAAAAACTCTGATGTTAAATGTTATGTGTGAGTTAATAGCAGAAATTAAATTTGAACTAAAGCTGACAGATTTGGCAAACAACAACTATATATATATATATATATGACACTCAGTTAAACTTCAATTAGATAAATAAATCATGTGTGGGACACAACACTAAAAGAATAGTTGTCTATCTGAAATTCAGCTTTAAGAGGGCAGCATGTATTTTATCAGACCGCTCTACTTGGGATGAAAATCCTGGTCTGAGAGCACAGGACTCTTTCCAGTGGATCATGCTGGTCTGGAGAAGGAAGTGAGAAGTCTAAGCAGGGGAGCTTGGTGGGAGGGTGGGGAGGGGAGCCCCAGATGTGCGAGTGCATGCAGGAACGTGCCCCCGCTGGGAGGGGAAGAGCATCTGACTCACTTGAAGAGTACACAGCCAGTTGCTAATTCCTGGTCCAGTTGGCAGCCTGCCTGTGATTCTCTCCAGTGTCCTGAAACACAGAGCTCCGAGACGAGCCTCCTCGTCCGTCATCTCTGCTTTCTATTCCCTCCAGGGCTTGTTTTATCAGGTTTATGCATTATCTGTCTCATTCCTCATCTGGATTATTTATAGAGAGTGTTGTAGGTTGTATGTTGGTATTTCGCAGATGAGCTAGCAAGATCCAATTTTTCTTAGCTGTTCAAATCCGTGCTTGTTTCCTGGGGAAACGCAAGAATGAGAGTGCAGACCCTGTGAGGTGGCTTCAGAATTGGTCTTTTGGGTGACTCTGGTGAAACTTGGTGGGAAACCACATAAAAACATCTCTGTGCTTCCCCAGTAACACACGCTGTCCATTAAGTCCAAACCAGCATAGCCACGGTGAAAGGCTCCCCGCCATTCTCAAAATCCCCCATGAAATGAACGGAGGTAGTGCTCAAGATCCAGGGGTGACTTGCTCTGCTCAGAGACATGCTCACACTGTGGAGCTGCCAGGGGGTGGCTGTAAAACAGGGTTATGCTTGAACCACAGGTAAGAAAACAAGTTAGTACGGAGCAATTGAAACTTCCCTCCTGCCAGGAAAGATCAGCAGAAACTATGAATAGAAAAAAAAAAAAAAAAAGCACAACTTCAAGGTAAAGAGAATAGTTTCAGCTTAAAGAAAGGCTGATTATTTTCACAAAAACCTCCATAGACCTGGCAGCAATTATTAAAGAAGTAATTACTGAGGATAAGGAAATGGAGATTTCAGATGAATATGCAATGGCAAAAGTTATAGTTAATGCAAAGAAGTAAGCAAACAGCAGAAATAATTAAAAGCTGTTAAGGCATATGTCTGTTTGGCTGGCACATATGTTATTAAAAATAAGAGACTCTGTAGCCAGTTGCTTCTAAGAATCAGTCTTTGCCACAGACCGTTTCCATGATTAATATGTATGATAATATTTTACACCCATGGAGTGCCTTTCATCGGACACATCAGGGTTTCCACGCTTCGTCTCGCTCTTCAGTAGATAGTACTCACTGTGGAAGTAGCTCACCTCTGGCCTCACTGAAGGCCGTGGGGTTTGGTTCCTTGTTTCAGCCAACGTTAGTGATGTGCAGATGGGCCTCAGGATGCCACAGGCCCCTTCCTGTCATGCTGCTGACCGGACACCTGTCTTCCACCATTGCTTTTTTTGTGGCCCTGGGTGGAGACAGAGGGAGAAATGGTTACTGGTTCAATGGCAATCTGGCCTTAGGTTTGCTTTTCTCTCCTTTTTCATTTGGCTAAAGTTAAGAGCTTCTCCCGTGGTGCTAGTGGTAAAGAACTCACCCACCAATGCAGGAGACATAAGAGATAGGATTTCAATCTCTGGGTCAGGAAGATCCCCTGGAGGAAGGCCTGGCAACCCACTCCAGTATCCTAGCCTGGAGAATACCATGGACCGAGGAGCCTGGCAGGCTAAGTCCATGGGGTTGCAAAGAGTCAGACATGATTGAAGTGACTGAGCACACAAGAGAAGTAATATGAAGGGTGCCAGATTAAGTACCAGTGCCTACGGGGTCAACCCAGAACAAAATCATTAAGATTAGGTTTGAGGACAAATAACAAAACCCCCAAATAACAGTGAGTACAGTAAGTAGGGTTTGTTTCTGTCTTACAGAGAAGAAGTGGGGGTGGTCCCTCCACCAGGATTGACATGAAGCCGCTGTGACGCTCCCCTTTTGTAGGGCTGCCGTATATGGCAGGTGTCTTCTTCTGCTCGGTCACGAAGTTGGCTCATGATCCTGCAGTCCTCACACTGGCTCTCCCCCAGCTGGGAGGGGAAGGGAAGGGAGGGATGCCGCTCCATCTAAGGGGGTCATTGGGACCTTCACACACTCTCCACCTTGTCCTGTCGGGTGGAGCTTAGCCACCTGGCCACATCTGGCTGGAAGGAGGCTGGAGAATGTGCTCTTTATTTTCCACTTACAGTTTGTGAAACAGTCATTTAAAAACTTCAAAAAAAAAAAAAAAAAAAAACTTCCAAATATACTTGACATCTGTTTCTCTTGAGCTAGAGTTTCTAAAAGTATATGAGGGTAATCTTTGAATTGTCAGTGGAGTTAGCATTTTTAATTATTTCAGTCATCACAGTCAACCATCACAATCATCATGGCCATTGCTCTGTTTAGGTTTCGTGTGTGTGGATGATAAACTGCCACATGAATTCTTGACCTTGCTGAGTAAATCAAGAGTCACTGGAGATCAGACAGTCAGTTGGTGTGAGTGGTCATGTGCCATCATCACTCTGTAAAAGCAGGGCGCCGGTGATCTGTGTACAGAGAAGCGCATGGGAGCAGTGTGGCCGGCAAGTGGGCTCCTGCCTCTCGGTGCCGTTAGAGGGAGGGCGGGGCTCATCGTGACAGCTGCTTCTGGTGGAGTTGACCTTGAAATGTTAGAGCTCAGAGAAGATCAGTGTTTAGAAATTTAAATTTCTAATTTTATTATGTTTGATATATTTTATTATAAAGATCTTTGTCAGTGCTACCCAGGACTTCCCACGGGGCTCAGTGGTAAAGAATCTGCCTGCTAATGCACGAGATGTGGGTTTGATCTCTCAGTTTGGAAGATCCCTTGGAGAAGGAAATAGCAACACACTCCAGTATACTTGCCTGGGAAATCCCATGGACAGAGGAGCCTGGCAGGCTACAGTCCATGGGGTCACAAGAGTCAGACACGACTGAGTGACTAAACGGTGACAATTGATACTACCCAGCAGAGAGTCCCGAGCAGAGATTCTCCACTTTGCCTGGGTATCAGAATTACTTGGGCAAATCTAGTTGAAATTACCGATTTCTGGGGCCCATCTAAGACCTACTGAATGAAGATTTCTGGCATAGGACCCTAAATCTTCATTTTCCCAAAGCTTCTGAGGAAACTTCTGAGGCAGCCATCCTGAGGTTATTCCGTGGACCAGAATTTGGGGAACATTGGTTAAAACTTTTGAGAACGTCCTGCTCAGGGTTTGGAGCAGGGGGTCAGAATTCAGGAGGTAAGATTCTTTGGCAGAAGTGGAAATAAGGGCACTTGAATAAACAAGATGTGGTTTAGAAGATCCGTGACGAGGCTTATTTTGTGTTGCTTTTCCCATTGGCTATCTATTTTGCATATGGTAATGTAAGTTTCCATGTTATTCTCCTCATACATTTCACCCCCTCCTCCCCTCTCCCCAGGTCCATATATTTGTTTTGTTTTAATTGCTGTGAAAGGTTTTCTTTACAGCAGGCTTATTCCACACGATGCCTCTAGCATAACTGCTTCCCAGTGTCTCAGTGGCTTTCCTTCCCTCTGTGCTCTTCTGCATTCCAGCGCCCACCTCACTACATAGGCGTTTAGCGCTAATGTATTGTAATCAGTATTTTATCAGTGTAAAAATCAGTATTTTATCACTGTAATCAGTGAATTTTATCAGTGTACAGTCAAATCATTGGATTTTCACTTGGGAGTGAATTTTGGCGTGGAGTTCAGCTGCTTATTTATAAAGTGTGCAGTTACTTCATACTCAAAATCTCAGAAGGTGCTCCCACCATGCCCACCCCATGCCTGACTTACTTGATAGTGTATCATGATTCAAACATGAAAACTTATACTGAACGAATGGGAAATTTGTGTAAAGTGATCTTATTCTGTTTCCTAAATTAGAATTTATTTAGAATACTGTCCGGAAAGCTTAAGATAGAAATTTTTGCCATCAGCCAGGTTACAGAATTTGCCATTTCATCTTCATCTAGTGATGAAGTCTCCCTTTACAATCCTCACACTGAGGATCAGTGCGTTCGGAACTGGAGTTGAGGATCAGTGCGATCAGAACAGGAGCGGGGTGTGCGTGCCGTGGAGTATGGAAGCTTAGAGATGTTTAGTAAACTGCACTTCTGCATCAGGCAGAACGGGACTGTCTGTGTCTAACCAGAGTCCTCTTCAGACATGTTCCTGCTTACAAAAAAGAGGAAGGCAATACTCCACCTTAAACCATCTCTTTTCTTTCTCCCTCAAAGCCATCTCCCGTGCTTCCAGCATCTCTCTCTTTCTCTGAAGACCGGCTCCTCACCTGGAAAGGCCTGTTTCTGGTTCTGCTCACCCATCTTCTTTCTCTTTAGCTACCACCAAGATGCTGATCACTGTTGGACAGTCACCCAAGACTTCCTTGTCATTTTACCCACAGGTCTCAGGCAGGCACTTTCTATCAACCAGCAGACCTGTTGTTTGCCTTCTTAGTCTGTAAGATCTTTTGGGTCATGTGACACTCCCTTGGTTTGCTCTCTTCTCCAGTCCATGCCCTCTCCATCACTTGGTAATTTTGGAGTGAGTTTCTAACCTTGCTGTCTCCAGTTTCTTGTGAGCATCCTGGAATCCCGGTCCAGTGCAGTCTGAGTTCTGTCCCATTAGTCATCACCCAGACTTCTTCCTTGTGCCCTGAGCCACTCCCTGTGCTGTTCTCTTCCCGCAGCAGTCAGCTTGTGGACCGCTCCCCTACTGCCTCCCTGTCTGGAATCCCTGGAGCCCTGCTTTTCTGTCTCTCTCTTGAATTTTTGCTCTCTCCTTCACACTCTTTTCTTCTGTTCCAACTCCAAATCGTGGTCTTGGGCTCTCTTCTCTCTCCTAACTTCACATTTTTGTAAGTAATTTCATTCTATTCTCTCTGTACTGATGGTCTCCAAATCTCTGTCTCCAGCCAGAAACCCTTGACTTTGTTCTTGACAACTCCTTCTACATGAATAATAAAACTCTCAGAAATGGTATCTCAACATGGAGCTCTCAGATTCTGTTCCCTGCTCCAAAATCACTTCCACAGTTTTTTTCCATTTTCATTTTCTGAAATAAAAACCAAAGTTTCCATCTTGATTTCAGTTCTTCTTTCAACATTTCTCACATCTTCTTTCATACATATTTTTAAGAGGAAAATAAGACTGTGTATAATAAAGGTGTTACAAGTTCTAAGCAAAGATTTATGTGAACTAAAGTGGAATTATATGAAAACTTCCAAAACCATTGTACATGGTGACTGAAGTGGAAAAGTTATAATGCTGACAATTTGTATCCAATTAAGAGAGTAAAATACTTTCGTGGTAGCCTATACTTAAAAATAACAGAAGTGGTTGCTTATGCCAATTGGCTATTTCAAGTGAAGAAACCTAGCCATGATCTCCATTTAGATTTTCAGAGGTGAGCTGCATAAAGGGAAGAATCTTGAACTGAACTCTGAATTTAGTTAATTTGCTCAAATCACAGGAAAGCATTGAGCTTTTTAATGGGATATAATTAAGTTTCTTCCTGGAGGTTTGATTGTGCGACTGTGTCAGCACCTTTTAAAAATAATCTGGTTCAAATACCTTTTCCTCTTCTCATTGTAAATGCAAGATAGAATAACAATGAGGGTTGCCTTTTATGTCACCATAAATCGTATTTTGAAATGATAGGATAATGGCCGGGGAAATAAGAGATGTAGAATCATGAACACTTTGGAACAGAAAATCCCGTGACAGTGATGGCCAACCTGTGGGTTCCCGATAGCTGTAAAGGAATGTACGTGGGAGAGGAGGGTACATCGTGTTATAAAGAGAAGGCCACAGATCCATGGGTCAGATGCATTATCTCGCAAATGTGTGTTCGTCTCCTTTATGTTTAAAAGTGCTACAGCATTTAGAGCTGAATTTGGGAATAATATATATATTTTAATGACATCTACTAAACATTTGCAAAAGATGCAACCACTCGTGAGTTGGTTCATGAGATTTTTTTTATATCCTCCACAGATTTATTTGTCGTTTTATTTTTATTTTTTATTGAAACATAGTTGATGTACAGTGTTGTGCTACTTTCCATTGTATAGCAGAGCGACTCACTTCTACATATAAATACATTATTTTTAAAATATTCTTTTCTACTATGGTTTATCCCAGCAGATTGGGTGCAGTTCCCTATGCTAAATGGTAGGACCTTGTTGTTTATCCATTCTAAATATAATAGTTTTATATCTACTAACCTCAATCTTCCAGTCCATTTCTCAATTTCCACCCCCACTCCTTTGGCAACCACAGGTCTGTTCTCTGTCTCTGTGACCCACAGATATGTCTGAATTCATGCCTCATGCCTTAAAGCAGAATAAATTTCAGATGGATCCAAGACATAAATGCAAAATGCAAATAAAGTTATAAGAAGAAACCACAAGAAGATGCTTTAAAAATAATCTTAGAAGGAGGAACACTTTTTAATATGGCATAAAACCAAAAAGCTATGAAAAAAAGTTTTGAATTGTGCTAAAAAAAACTATATTTTAAAAACTACCATAGTCAAAACACAAAGGAAGAAACATTTGTGATATATATTACAAAGGACTGTTTTCATCAGTATATAAAGAGCTCCTAAAATCAATAAGAAAGGGCAGGGAACTCAATAGATAAAAGGGCATATTTTATGATCAAATAGTTTAAAGGTAGGGAATACAAAGAGATCTTAAATAGGTGAAAACATACTTGAGCTCACTTAGAAGAGTAAACGTACAAAAAAAAAAAAAAAACTTCATGGGAACATAATCTCCCATATTCTTAGAGAGCTAAGGTCTAGTGCGCATTCTCCTGGCAAATGCATGGAGGAAGTAGAAATACTCTTACATGGCTAAGAGAGGTATGAATGGCTGCACCTCTTTGGGGTGAAATTTAGCACTAGTATAGAAATTACTAATGTGTATGCCATTTTTTTCTAGCATTTCCACTTTCACGAATTTATCAATGGATGTAATCCACGCACCTGCGAAGTAGATTGTTGAGTGGGTTACTTATTGCAGCATTTTAAAGGTCATAACAAAAGACTAGCAATAGTCTAAATGGCCATCACTAAGTCAGTAGTTAAATAAATTGCAAAAAATGTATATGGTAGAATACTGTATAGCTATAAAGAATGGCTAGACTCTTTGTGGATATATGAAACTGTCTCTTGGTTTATACTGTTAAGTGGAGGAAAAAAAAACTCAGTATGCAACTAGCAAACTGTGTTGCTATTACGCCAGAGAAGAGAAAATGATCAGTCCTTTTGTACATGGAGAACATGGCTCAGAAACTAAATGAGAATCTGAGAGCATGGGTTGCCTCTGGAGAGAGCAGGATGGAGAAAGGGAGTGTGTGCACCATGTGTCCTTACACACATTCACACTCAGAAAGATGGAAGGGCCTTCGGAAACAGAGCATGCACAGAAGGGCTTGAGAACAGTCTCTGGTCCATTGCTGAGTTTTTCACCCTGATAGTGATCAGTAAGAGTTTGGGAGGTGATGTGGTTTGCTGTGGTTCAGACAGCTCAGTAGCAAGGTCCAGGCAGGCCCTTACACTCAGTCCAGGCTTTGGGTGGAGAGGTGGGGCAGATCCCAGCATGAGGAAACAGCCAAAAAGCCATGATGGAAACCATGGAGATCAGAAAACATGGCATGTCCAGGGATCCGGTGGATGGAAGAACCAGATAGCATAATGCGTAAAAGAGACGAAATTGGTGAGGTGAGCCCAGAATGCAGTGAGGGCAGATGTGGGGAGTAGGGGGTGAGAAGGACAGAAGAACTGGAAGGTTCTGTAGAATCTGGACTCTTTATGTGTAGGCAGTGGGGAACTGATGACGGGCTTTTAACTTACAGCTAATGTGAACACATGTGGACTTGGATCTGAAGACACTGCTCTGATTACACTGTGTGAAATGGGCTGGTGTCAAAAGACCAAAACAGGCACGGTTGAGCCAGAATACTGATGGAGATATAATAGTGCATATATATTTTAAAAAGGTGAAAGTTACTGTTTCTGTGCTATATGTGGGTAAATAAGGGCTGACAGCTGCATTAGTCTTAGGAACTGTCCCAATAACATTTAAATTGCGGTATAAACTCTGTACATCTCTACTAATGTCTTGGTTTGGAAGTATTATTGCTGAAGTTCATCTGAAACCCCACAGGCATCAGTGTTTCCAGTGCCCACCATACCATCAGATTACTTTGTCTCTATGCGAAATGCCAGGCTGGATGAAGTACAAGCTGGAATCAAGATTGCCAGGAGAAATACCAATAACCTCAGATATGCAGTTGACACCACCCTTATGGCAGAAAGTGAAGAACTAAAGAGGCTTTTGATGAAAGTGAAATGAGGAGAGTGAAAAAGCTGGCTTAAAACTCAACATTCAGAAAACTAAGATCCTGGCATCTCGTCCCATCATTTCATGGCAAATAGATGGGGAAGCGATGGAAACAGTGACAGATTTTATTTTGGGGGGCTCCAAAATCACTGCAGATGGTGATTGTAGCCATGAAATTAAAAGACACTTGCTCCTTGGAAGAAAAGCTATGACCAACCTAGATAGCATATTAAAAAGCAGAGACATTACTTTGCCAACAAAGGTCCATCCAGTCAAAGCTATGGTTTTTCCAGTAGTCATGTATGGATGTGAGAGTTGGACCATAAAGAAAGCTGAGTGCCAAAGAATTGGTGATTTTGAACTGTGGTGCTGGAGAAGACTTGAGAGTCCCTTGGACTGCAAGGAGATCAAACCAGTCAATCCTAAAGACAATCAGTCCTGAATATTCATTGGAAGGACTGATGTTGAAGCTGAAACTCCAAGACTTTGGCCACCTGATGTGAAGAACTGACTCATTGGAAAAGACCCAGATGCTGGGAAGGCTTGAAGGCAGGAGGAGAAGGGGACGACCGAGGATGAGATGGTTGGATGGCATCACTGACTCAATGGACATGAGTTTAAGTAAGCTCCAGGAGTTGTTGATGGACAGGGAAGCCTGGTGTACTGCAGTCCATAGGATCACAAAGAGTCGAACACGACTGAGCAACTGAACTGAACTTCTTTATAAACTGTGTGCTGTTGTGATGGTTGATTTTGTGTGTCGAACTGGAGGGTATTAATGGATGAGATTCACATTAAATTGGGGGATGCCGAATAGAGCAGATTGGAGTCCCTGATGTGAGTGGGTTTCACCTGGTTAGTTGAAGGCATGAGTAGAATAAAAGACTGGCCTTCTCCAGCAAGGCAAGTTCTCCAGCAGGCAGCCTGCCAGCCCCCAGGCTTCATGTGCACCATTGGCTCTCCTGAGTCTCCTCCCACTCGCCCATGCTGTAGCTTTGGACTTGTCAGCCCCATAATTCTAGCATCAGTCTTTATAGTAAATCATCTCTTATTGATCCTATTGGTTATTGGTTCTGTTTCTCTAAAGAACATTGACAAATACAACTCTAACATCTCATAATTTCTGATAAGTGGATTTTTTTAGATAAATAAAGCTCATTTTTTAAAGCATTTAAAAATGCTCTTTAAAGTGGTAACATCAAAACATGCAGAACATGGTATGTGTGTATATATATATGTATGTATATATTTATATGTATATAATGTCTATACACATACTTTGCACACCCTAAAATATGTTTATTAGCCATTTTGATAACCTCATTTTTATAACCATTTTGTTGTTGCTTCCGTCTTGTTTTATCCTGTGCCCGACTGTTCCTGAGTGGTGCTGAACATTGCACATGTAGAAATAATCTCAGGGTCCTGAGCGTGGTCCTCTTCCTCGTGGGGTGGTTCATTACTGTTTTTGATAGCTGGGTGTCTAGGTGCTCTGTCAAATGGAGAACAGCTAGACGGGGCTGGCAGTGATGTTCCCAGGCTGCCTTAAGCCCCCAGGCCAGGTGTCTCTCTCTAGCTGATACTTGTGTTAGTGTGCTAGGGCCGCTGTGAAAATGCACCACAAGCTGGGTGGCTTAGAACAGCACAAACTCAGCATCTCACACATCCCAGATCCAGGTGCTCGCTTGGTTAGTTCCCTCCGGAGGAGAACCTGTGCCAGGCTCCTTGCTTGTTTCTATGGTTTGTCGGTGATCTTTGCTGTTCCTTGAATAGGAGTAGCCTCGCCCTGGTCTCTGTCTTCATTTTCACTTGGCATTCTCTCTGTGTGTCTTATCTCTATCCAGGTTTCCCCCTCTCAGAAAGATGTGCCTATTTGTTTTTGACTGCAGAGGGTCTTTGTTCCTGCACACAGGGTTTCTCTAGTTGTGGTGTGCAGGCTTCTCATTGCCGTGGCCTCACCTGCTGGGGAGCACCAGCTCTAGAGCACAGGCTCATTAGTTGTGAGGCACCAGCTTAGTTGCCCTAAGGTACGTGGGATCTTCATGGGCCAGGAGTCAAACCCATGTCCCCTGCATTGGCAGGCAGATTCTTAACCAGTGAACGACCAAGGAAGCTCTCCCCCTTTTATAAAGAGACATTCATAGTGGATTGGGTCCCCCTAACAACTTCATCTTAATTTTATCAGCTGTAAAGACCCTATTTCCAAATAAAGTCACATCTCAGGCACTGGGGTCAGAACTTCCACATTGCTGGGGATAAAATCCCACTCACAGTCCTTTTTCCTGCACTTTATCTGAAGGAGGCCTGAACACAGCTGAGCTTCCGTGATAGATCCTAATGCTGCATTTTTGTTCTCTGAGTCTGTACATGCTTTTCAATTTTGTTTAGTTTCTCTTGGTTCTAAGCTGGTGCCTTGAGAAAAAAAAAAATCCACCTGGGTGGGTTTCTGCGCTTTCACATCTTAGCCAACAGGTTCTCATTGCTTTGCCACAAGGTCGCTGGAAGACTACAGGATGCTGTCACATGAATGTCAGATAACACCACAGTGATTTTTGGTGTGTGTCTCAAATAGTCAGTGGCACATGCTTGTATCAAAAAGTGTTTACTGCTTATGTGGAACCCATATTTTTATTAGTGAAATCAGGTGATCCTACCTAGGGAGATCTGCAATATTTTCACATAGGTTTTATTTAATACCTGTTTTATTAGTAATATTTAACATGTAGTGTGTCTCATTGTTTGAGGTGGAAGGTGGGTCAGCAACCAGCTAGTTGGGCACTGCTTACAAAAGAACTCTCCCTACTTTTGACAGAAGTTTTTAACTGGCTTGACCGGACTTGATGGGCCTTTTTCACCCTTGTTATTTTTGTGCCTGACGTGCTAAGACCCCAGAATAAGTGTTGCTCAGACGGAGATGAATTAAATGGTGCACTTGATACTGTGTACACGCTCGTCTAACACTGCTGTTTGTCTGTGCTATCTCGGTGAAGAAACGGCTGATCTTGGTGAGGGAGAGGTCACAGTCACTGGCTCAGATGCAATAGAAGAATTCTCCTGGGAT
Source organism: Oryx dammah (assembly GCF_014754425.2). Lineage (NCBI taxonomy): Eukaryota > Metazoa > Chordata > Mammalia > Artiodactyla > Bovidae > Oryx > Oryx dammah. The sequence continues at coordinate 38,735,432 of NW_024070194.1, read as the reverse complement.
GCTCTGGGGCACTGCGTCTGGTGTGTGTGATTTGTTTTTCTTAAGGTCCTAAGACTTGCACGCATTTAGTCCTTGAAAAATTTTAAAAACAGATTTCCTGGTTTTTCCACTGTGAGCTAGATATCTAACGTTCTCTTTTTGCTGCTTTAAGGAAGAAGTCTAGATCATCAGGCCCTCTTACATTTCCCACTAGAAGGAGAACTACAGGCACATGTTAGTAATCTTCTGTGGACCACGCACAGTGTGGATGAAGGCCTGGACAACCAGGCTGTTTTATTGTTCTGAAGTCATAACGGATTGAGGACACTTTATTGCTGAAAGAATGGAATGATCAGTAGCTTAATTGAGCTGAACATAAATGACACTATTTGAATCTCTTAAAATTTTCAGAGAAACAAATCTCTCCCTTGTTGAATGTTAAGCTGAAACAAATTGTTAGAGAATTTCTGTATGTTCATTTACCCTTACCCTCATACCCTTGGTACCACAGCAGAAAAAAAAAGAGCCTTACAATTTTTTAAAAAGTCCTCTATAAATAAAATATTCAGCCTGGTACAAAACTTAGGCTAAGTTTTCTTAAATTTTAGCTCTAAGAGACTTTTTGGTGGTCCTGAAATACTTAGTAAAATTATATGATCCAATTGGATGGTATATTCTAGCTTTTCTTAAACACAAACGACTCCCAGATTGCCACATTACCCTTTTCTTTAGGACACATTTTAAGCTGTCAAATTAGGTAAATCATCACTGGTGTTCTAGGATAGTTTATCTCTTTATTCTTCCCTGAGGTCTTTCAGTGATAAACTCCATTTGTCCCTTCATAGACCTCTAGGCTGTGAAAGACACACGGGACTTCTCCAGGGCCTGCCTTCTTCCAGGGGACAGCAGGGTGTTTATCAGCAAGCTGGGTGCCACGCATGGCCCACCCAGGGACCGGGCTGGCTCTGAGACTTTTGTACCTGCACCTGTCACCTAGAGTATTGTTACATACTTCTGTGACGTCTTTAAACTCCTTTTTCCTCTGAATGCTAGGGACTTGGTTTGAGAATCAGCTTCTGGATAACATTTCCCAAGGGGTCAGACTTTGCAGGAGCCCCCCTCTGCGAGTCTCTGTCTGTTACCCGCTTTCATGTAGGGCGCATATTCACACTGCATGTTTGCAGGGTTTGGTGGCATTTTCCCTGTGCCCCAAGGTGCCATTTGAAGGTTGAGTCTGGAAGCCGCGACCTCTCTTGCTGGACCGGCCCTCCTCAGGGACCTATGCTTCCTGTGCCTGTGGGACGGCCGTTCCTGCCCGTCAGCTCCAGGGACTGCGCTTTCTAACCTGCACTGAGTTCCTGTAACTAGGATTACAAGTTACAGGCACAGGAGAGGGGAAGGAACGTTAAAAAAAAATGAAGGTTGATTATTTACAAGTGCTAATAAAGTTTACCTCATCTCTACTTTAAAAAAAAAAAAAGAGTAAACAATGACTGATTGTTACCCTCAAATTAAACTTTCATTGTCTCTGTTACTTCACGCGACCTGTATTGTGGATTCTGAATTTCAACTTATTGCTGGCCATTGGTTCTCTTGTAGTCAGTCTGTTACAGACGAGGCAACGAAGAGTGTTTTCAATGTACTCTTTGTTGATTCTTCTAAAAGCGAGCTCACAGTCATGGAATTATATGGTCTCTTGTAACTTTTCCCCTGTCCTTCTATTTACAGTGCACGCATTTTGCCAAGCCTGGGTCAAGAACTATGTCAGAAATTCAAGCAATGCGGCAGGGTTGGATTCCTGAACACAGATTATTTCTCCTCGGCTTTGGTTTCGTAACTGTCATGTCCTCATCAATTGAAGGTTTATGCTTCTATTTTGAACCAATCTGTCAGACTCATTAGCATTCCCGGCCGCTTGCCCTACATAGTTGGAGCCGCTTCCCTCTTTAGGTGTGAGGGCAGCTGCTGTGGAAAATATTCAAATTAAGCTGGTGACCTTGTTAGCAAGGAACCCGTGAGCACAGTTACCTCTGTCGGCACTGTAATCTATAAAAATATAATTTGGCTGCAGAGCTAGTAAAATGGGTTAACAATTATTTTTATTGTCTGGGCTGTTGTGTTGTTTCATTCTGTATTTGTTATTCAGATCACCATAATAAGAACAAGGCATTTTATCGTTCTCATTACAAGCCATGTAATGTCTAACCCAAGCAGACAGGTAAAAGAAAAATTAGAGTGAAGGAAATGATTATTGCAGGCGCTTTCTTTTACAAGTGGAATAAGCACGGATGGAAGAGACACTGCCACAGCGGCCACGTCGGGCCAGGCCCCAGCCACTCCCTCTGCTCATTCCCAGCAGTGTGACCTGTCTAGGGGTCCTGGCCTAAGTTAAGTGTTCTGGATCGGACACAACCGATCTTGTTCCTTTCTGGCTCTAAACACCCTCTTCGGTCCGGGTTAGCCTCTGAAGAGCAGCTGACTCCTGTCCAGCAAGGAGCTCCTGCACAGCCTGGTCCCGCTCTGATCCTCCTACCTCCTGTCTGTGCAGGGGTGTCCCAGCCTGCCTGAGACACTCATCTTCCCTGGCCTCTGGCCTTGACTAGGGTGTCACCTACACTGGGGTACCTCCTCCAGCCTCCTCTCCTCCTGCTGACCGTGCCTCAGAGGTTCTTTCTGTGAGGGAGGCATTCTCTCCATCCACATCTAAGTGTCCTTGTCCCCTTGCAGAGCACCTCGTAGGGAGCAAGCACCATGGATGAGCTGTTGTGGGTTCCTATGCCTTGTTCAGGCTGGCATGGAGGTGTGGCCAGTGTCTGCCCTGTCTGCTTTGGCTCCAGGGTCATATGCAGCTGACCTGGGGGTGCTGACCATCTCCATTGCACTGCCTGCCAGCCCCTTACCTACTGCTGCCCGCACCCCACTCCTGGTTTTCCCACTCCTCCTCACCCTACCCTGCCAAGGGCACCCATGGCGGTACGCTGACGGCACGGCCTGGTGCCTCTGGTGCCCCGGTGTCGCTTCTCCTCTGCTTGGCGGAGAGGACCTCAGCCACTTGCTCCTGGAGATGAGAGGATGCAGCCACGTGCTGCTTCCAAGACGGGGCTCAGAAAACGACTTCTCTACACATCTTTAGACCACCTGATTTTCGGTTTATTTGGACAACGTTGGTTTATAACATTCTGTAAGTTTCATGCGTAAACCTTGTATTTTGACCTGACTTGTGTATACACTGCAGAGACTACCTGTTTTTAAATCTACTCCTCAGTGTGAGGAATAGTAATATAATTTTATTTGTTTTAAATGTGCACAGATACTCATGGGAAATAACCCATTTGACTACTGGTTTGGTGCTTTTCCAAGTCATTGCAAATTACCTTTTTTGTTTTTTCAGATTTACAATGTGCTGAAAACAAAGTTTAAAAAGGACAGATGAACCGGGTAGATTCTAAGAAGAAAAATAGGGAATTTGAAGCCATACGTTTATCAGGGAACATGGCACTGTGGTCTTTGTTCTTGGCTAGATTCCTGCTGCAGCTGCCTCTGCGGCGTCTCACTAACCCATCAAGTTTCTCTGTCTGTCCCGGCCAGTTTCCAGGTCTCTGTGCATTCCTGGCAGAGACAGGGGAGCCTGGTTTTCTACCCTTTGCTTCACTGCTGTGTGTCTCAGCCATCTCATTTGCTCCCCTGTGGCTCTCTCTGCTGCTTGTTTCACTCCCAGAAATCCTAGACTGCTGTTGTATAAATCCATCCTCCAGGGTGCACGTCAGGGTGGTCCCTGTCGTTGTCACGCTCCTTCTCGTATAATGTGTGAGCACACATGCATGTGTGAGAGCATGTGGCTGCGTGTGTGTGCGTGTATGCCCCAGCACACGCAGCCACCCTTGTGCATTCTGTGTCAGTAAAGACAGGTGACTGGGTTCTGTGGTAGGACTTGTGCAAAGCTATTAGGTGAGTGTGTGACATGTAATAAATATTTTAAAAAGAAGCAGGGAGGAGGATAGTGGTTTTGTTAGTGCTGGAAAGTAGTAAGAAGGAAACAAATATTCCTATATTTGAAGTGACCTTTTCAAAGCAGTTTTTGAATGTTTAGTTTTTACTCATTTTGACCTTAAAATTTTAATCTAAGGAGCATTTCTCAAGCATGTCCACCTGATGTAAATAAACTGTTACTAAAGACTAAGGAGATGTTTAAGAATAGGCTCAGTGACAGAAAATGTTTGTGACATGCTGGCTTAAACATGCTTAGGGTGGGTTCCTTCCACCTTGGCTGGGCTTTTATCTGCTGAATTGGTTTGTGACTTTCTAAGGGGAGGGGGCCTACATTATTGGCTGTAATCCATAATTATTTCACCACAGAATACCTTTCTAGGATAGTGATTTTTTTTGAAAAGTAACTCGGGGAAATTTGAGCCTCCAGAACTCAGATTGTGGGTTCTGGAGGCTACCAAGAGTGTGAAAGAACTTGTAGAAAGGACTGGCACAATCTTTTCTTCCCTCTGTGCTCAGAACCCATCTGCCTGATAGCTCAGTTGTTTTTGTGTCCAGGACTTTTTCTAGCCCTTTCCTCTAAAGCTCCTGAGGCTGTTGTCAGCCCACATGGGGCACTATCTGAATTACAACTCCTTTTGTTCTTTAAGTTCATCAGAGATCAATGGACCAATGGTTTCATAACTCCCTCATTTACCCCCATTTTATGGAGAATTAAAATGGGATATACAAACTTGCAATAAAACCGACACAATTTATGATCAGTTTCCTATAAGAGCTGTGAAAAGATGATGATAAGTCAAAAGATTTTCCTCCCATTTGTGGCAATTGCCAGCAGAGGGAAGCCATAATGATTCAAGGCCACCCTCACCTGGTCTTAATGACATCTTGTAGTGAAATTAATTTACTTTAAAAATTCCTGTTGCCATAACAACCTGGTGCAGCTGTTCATGTGACTTAATGAGATTCTAGAAGAAAAACCTCAATAGAGAGAAGGCAAAACAAATGGAGGTGAACCATCCTTAAGTGCTGTGAGTAGACATGAGTCGGTAGTTGAAGGGGGTGCTTGCTGAGGAGGAAGAGGCAGGCGTCTTTGTTTCTGCCTTCATCTCTTTGCTCTTTAATCCCAAGATAGCAATTGTTCCTTCTCTCCTCCTTGTTTTAGGAGTTTCCTTCAATTCAGTTCAGTTCAGTTGCTCAGTCATGTCCGACTCTTTGCGACCCCGTGAATCACAGCATGCCAGGCCTCCCTGTCCATCACCAACTCCCGGAGTTCACTCAGAGTTACGTCCATCGAGTCGATGATGCCATCCAGCCATCTCATCCTCTGTTGTCCCCTTCTCCTCCTGCCCCCAATCCCTCCCAGCATCAGAGTCTTTTCCAATGAGTCAACTCTTCGCATGAGGTGGCCAAGGTACTGGAGTTTCAGCTTTAGCATCATTCCTTCCAAAGAACACCCAGGGCTGATCTCCTTTAGAATGGACTGGTTGGAGTTTCCTTAGGAAGCTGTAAAATATTCCTGTGGGTTCCAATAGGCTGAAATGAAGTGGGGGTTATTCTGATTTAAAAATAATAAGTAAAGATTTTTTTATTTAAAATATTTCTTTTCATACAGCCCAATAGTATGGTGAAAATCTGTCATATTTGGAATAGAAAATATCCGCATGAATTTCACTTGCATTCAGTTCAATTCACTCGTTCAGTCATGTTCAACTCTTTGCGACCCCATGGAGTGCAGCATGCCAGCAAATGCTTTTCTTCTTTGCACAGAGGCTAGCAGGCAAATTAACTGAATTTATACCCCAAGAAAACTCATTCTGAGGTTGATGGAACAGTTAATTGTTATGGTGGTCACAAGCCTACCATGACCTATGTTCTAAAAGGTCCTAAGTAAATGCATTAATAGAAAACTCTTTTCATGATTAAAGACATAACTGACTGATCTAAAGCAAAAGAATAACACCAGTTAACACGAATCTAGGGCTCTTATGTGCCGGACACTATGCTTATGTATCTGGTACTCAGTTGACTTCTCCCAACAGCCAAGCAAGGGGATGTTCTTTTACTTTCCCCACTTCATTGATGATGCAACCAGATACCGGGAAGTTATATCAACCTCCAATCACAGGACTGAAATAAATGGTGGGTCAGGGATGGAAGCCAGGATGTCCAGTGGTATTCTGTCCCCTGAGCTCAAGTTCAGTTCAGTTCAGTCTCTCAGTTGTGTCTGACTCTTTGCAGCCCCATGGAATGCAGCACGCCAGGCTTCCCTGTCTATTATCAACTCATGGAGTTTACTCAAACTCATGTCCATTGAGTCAGTGATGCCATCCAACCATCTCATCTTATGTCATTCCCTTCTCCTCCCACCTTCAATATTTCCCAATATCAGGGTATTTTCAAATGAGTCTGTTCTTCACATCAGGTGGCCAAAGTATTGGAGTTTCAGCTTCAGCATTATTCCTTCCAAAGAAGATTCAGGACTGATTTCCTTCAAAATTGACTGGTTTGATCTCCTTGCAGTCCAAGGGACTCTCAAGAGTCTTCTCCAACACCATAGTTCAAAAGCATCTAATCTTCGGCACTCAGCTTTCTTTATGGTCCAACTTACATCCATACATGACTACTGGAAAAACCATAGCTTTGACTAGATGGACCTTTGTCAGCAGAGTAATGTCTCTGCTTTTTAATATGCTATCTAGGTTGGTCATAGCTTTTCTTCCAAGGAGCAAGTGTCTTTTAATTTCATGGCTGCAGTCACCATCTGCAGTGATTTTTGGAGCCCCCAAAATAAAGTCTTTCACTGTTTCCATTGTTTCCCCGTCTATTTACCATGAAGTGATGGAACCAGATTCCATAATCTTAGTTTTCTGAATGTTGAATTTTAAGCCAGCTTTTTCACTCTCCTCTTTCACTTTCATCAAGAGGCTCTTCAGTTCTTCACTTTCTGCCATAAGGGTGGTGTCATCTGCATATCTGAGGGTATTGGTATTTCTCCTGGCAATCTTGATTCCAGCTTGTGCTTCATCCAGCCTGGCACTTCTCATGATGTACTCTGCATATAAGTTAAATTAGCAGGGTGACAATATATAGCCTTGACGTACTCCTTTCCTGATTTGGAACCAGTCCATGTCCTAACAGTTCTAACTTGCTTTTTGACCTGCATACATATTTATCAGGAGGCAAGTCAGGTGGTCTGGTGTTCCCATCTCTTTCAGAATTTTCCACAGGTTGTTGTGATCCACACAGTCCAAGGCTTTGGTGTAGTCAATAAAGCAGAAGTAGATATTTTCTGAAACTCTCTTGCTTTTTTGATGATCCATCAATGTTGGCAATTTGATCTCTGGTTCCTCTGTCTTTTCTAAATCCAGCTGGAACATCTGGAAGTTCACAGTTCATGTACTGTTAAAGCCTGGCTTGGAGAATTTTGTGCATTACTTTGCTAGCAGGTGAGATGAGGGCAATTGTGCAGTAGTTTGATCATTCTTGGAGAAGGCAATGGCACCCCACTCCAGTACTCTTGCCTGGAAAATCCCATGGATGGAGGAGCCTGGTAGGCTGCAGTCCATGGGGTCGCTAAGAGTCGGACACGACTGAGCAACTTCACTTTCACTTTCACTTTTCACTTTCATGCATTGGAGAAGGAAATGGCAACCCACTCCAGTGTTCTTGCCTGAAGAATCCCAGGGACGGGAGAGCCTGTTGGGCTGCCATCTATGGGGTCGCACAGAGTCTCGGACACGACTGAAGCAACTTAGCAGCAGCAGCAGTTGAGCATACTTTGGCATTGCCTTTCTTTGGGATTGGAATGAAAACTGACCTTTTCCAGTCTTGTGGCCACTGAGTTTTCCAAACTTGCTGGCATATTGAGTGTAACACTTTCACAGCATCATCTTTTAGGATTTGAAATAGCTCAACTGGAATTCCATCACCTCTACTAGTTTTGTTCATAGTATTGCTTCCTAAGGCCCACTTGACTTCACATCCCAAGATGTCTGGCTCTAGGTGAGCTGATGATCACACCATCGTGATTATCTGGGTCGTGAAGATCTTTTTTGTATAGTTCTTCTGTGTATGCTTGCCATGTCTTCTTAATATCTTCTGTTTCTGTTAGGTCCATACCATTTCTGTATTTTATTGTGCCCATCTTTGCATGAAATGTTCCCTTGGTATCTCTAATTTTCTTGTGAGATTTCTAGTCTTTCCCATTCTATTATTTTCCTCTATTTCTTTGCACTGATCGCTGAAGAAGGCTTTCTTATCCTCTCCTTGCTATTCTTTGGAACTCTGCATTCAAATGGGTATATCTTTCCTTTTCTCCTTTGCCTTTAGCTTCTCTTCTTTTCTCGGGTATTTGTAAGGCCTCCTCAGAGAGCCATTTTGCTTTTTTGCATTTCTTTTTATTGGGGATGCTCTTGATCCCTGTCTCCTGTATAATATCATGAACCTCTGTCAATGGTTCATCAGGCACTCTGTCTATCAGATCTAGTCCCTTAAATCTATTTCTCACTTCCACTGTATAGTCATAAGGGATTTGATTTAGGTCATACCTGAATGGCTAATGGTTTTCCCTACTTTCTTCAATTTAAGTCTGAATTTGGCAATAAGGAGTTCATGATCTGAGCCACAGTCGGCTCCCAGTCTTATTTTTGCTGACTGTATAGAGCTTCTCCATCTTTGGCTGCAAAGAATGCAATCAGTCTGATTTTGGTGTTGACCATTTGGTGATGTCCATGTGTAGAGTCTTCTCTCGTGTTGTTGGGAGAGGGTGTTTCCTATGACCAGTACGTTCTCTTGGCAAACTCTGTTAACCTTTGACCTGCTTCATTTTGTACTCCAAGGCCCAATTTGCCTGTTACTCCAGGTATCTCTTGACTTCCTACTTTTGCATTTCAGTCCCCTATAATGAAAAGGACATCTTTTGGGGCTGTTAGTTCTAGAAGATCTTGTATGTCTTCATAGAACTGTTCAGTTTTAGCTTCTTTACGATTACAGTCGGGGCATACACTTGGATTACTGTGATATTGAATGGTTTGCCTTGGAGACGAACAGAGATCATTCTGTCGTTTTTGAGATTGGATGTAAGTACTGCATTTTGGACTCTTTTGTTGACTATGAGGGTTACTCCATTTCTTCTAAGGGATTCTTGCCCACAGTAGTACATCACTTAGATTAGTCTTATATTGTTTTTTGAAACTTGTAAGCTGCCCTAAAATATTACAGATCAGTTGAAGACCTGAGTTTGAGTCAATCTTGTATTGGGCCACACAAACTTTACTTCTCTTTAGAGTTCTACAACCCAGTCTTCCAACAAGGAATCAAAAATTGATCTTTAAACATGGCCAGAATACCGAACTAGTTTTTTAAAAGCTATCAAAAAGATAAGTCAGCGGTAGTGACCTAAATCTTCTTTTGTGTCTAAGTCTGATATGCCTTTATAATTTCTTAATAAATAGAAATGTAACACATGTTCTTGGAAATTTAGATAAGAGAGAGAAAAAATGGCAAAGAAACAAAAATCTTACATAATCTCATTGTACAAAGAAATCACATTCTATATGATGGGTTGTTGTGAGATATAACCTACCTCTTCAACTTAATAATTAAATATTTTTCCATAATATATCTTGTAATGGTGCTTTTAAATTGTGCTGGAGAAGGCTCCTGACAGTCCCTTGGACTAAAAGGAAAGCAAAGCAGTCAATCCTAAAGGAAATCAGTCCTGAAGATTCATTGGAAGGACTGATGCTGAAGTTGAAGCTCCAATACTTTGGCCACCTGATAAGAAGAAATGACTCATTGAAAAAGACCCTGATGCTGGGAAAGACTGAAGGCAGGAGGAGAAGGAGATGACAGAGGATGAGATAGTTGAATGGCATCACTGACTCGATGGACATGAGTTTAAGCAAGCTCTGTGAGTTGGTGATGGACAGGGAGACCTGGATTACTTTAGTCCATGGGGTCACAAAGAATTGGACATGGCTTAACAACTTAACAACAGCAGCAATAACGATGGTCCAGGTTTTATTATTATTGTATAATACATATTTTAGTCAGCCTCCTTGATCATTTAGATTATATCCATGCTTTGCTTTTACAAATATTTCTGTATATGCCCACATACTTTCAGTGAATCTCTGTTCCTGAAGCTAATTTCCTAGGGATAGAATTCCTGGGTCAATGCCCATGAGTATACTAGTTCTTCTGATACACCTTGCAAATTCTGTATGCAAAGGCTGTACCAGTTTTCTCTTCCAGCAGCCAGATATACCCTGCTTGCACCCAGGCTGGATATTGTCAGTACAGATGCTTTTCTCTTACAAGCCCAGGAGAAGGGCCAGAGCCCAGAACACCGACATGGCCAACTGCTGGGGAGGACGTGTGGCAGCAGGCATGCTCACCCCATGGTGGTGGGACCCTCGCATGGTGCAGCCCCTCCCCTGTGGGAGAGTCTGAACACTGTCCCCATACTCTCCGGCAGTCGCAGTCTTTGGTAGTTACCCAGAGGAGCCAGCAACTTATGTCCCTGGAAAACCAAGATGTGGAGGATTACAAATGCTTTTATCCTAACTGCCCAAACTCGGAGCAGCTAAGATGTCCTTTAAAATAACCAACCACTGGGCCTCATTCTGCTCAGAATTTTAAAAACAAAACTACAGCAATTAGAGGTCAACTCTAAACTTACTGAACAAAGGAAAAGATTTGTCTGTATGTATTAAGAAGTAGATTTAAGACAGAGGTACCAATATCTCCAGTGTGGTCTCAGGATGTGAGTTCTTCAGAATGTTCAGAAAAGGAAGAGACAAAGTGATACTGGGCTAAAAACAAAGCAAAAGGAATGATATGGGCAGGGCTTTCACACCATGGCTGCCCCCCGCCACCAGTCCCATGAGGACCTTGTAGCTTGTGAGAGCCCTTGGTGTGTTTGACCACGAGGCTGCTTTTCAAGGAGGATCTCATGGGACATAGCGTTCTACTGAAAGGACTTTGGGGAGAAGTGCGAGGCACTGTCCGTGAAGAGTGTGGGGACAACCGCCTTGAGCATCACCATTGTCACTCCGACCTCCTCCTCTGGGTGAGGCTGGACAAGGACGACAGGGTCCCTGCAGGTGCTGCCCCTATCCAGCTTACTCCCCCAGGAGTCCCTGGCCCAGTCCTGTTGCAGACACATTGAGGAGATGCTTGCGGCACTGCAGTAGTAGAGTATCACTTCACGTAACAGTGTTCGGTTCTCGACACTCGTGGTGGTCACCCTTCACGTGCTGGGGTTTTGAGCGGTGTTACCAGTTGGACAGTGATCTATGATCCACCATAGATCAGCAGTGTGTTCTCACTGTGTTGGTCCTGGTTTACTGTGTTCCTATTAATGACCATTCACTTAGAAGGAAAGTGTCCCACATAGCTTATGTATTTAATACATTCTGTGTTTTACTCAAACAAAGTTTTCAAGTTGTTGAGTGTGCATAGAAATTAGTTAATGGTTACTGAAACCCCGCACCCCCAACCCCCATTTCATTTTTTAAAATACCTCATGTAGCTCACTACATGTCATTAGACTGAAAAGCAATCTCTTTTTCCTGATATTCTTCTCGGTAGTGTCTTACCTGTTTTATGTACAGAGAGTGGAAGTTGGGGCAGATTGCTTCCCTTATGCCATATCGAAGCAGACCTAAGAAATGTCGTGATTTGGGGCTGGAAGTGGTTCTCCCACTTGGGGAATGGAGACTGCAAATAAAAATTAAACTTAATGATAGAGAAATAAAAGACAATTATCTTGCCCCTGAATTCTGTGGCGTGATACTTGTGCTTGCTGTGCTGGGGGCCACTTAGGATCTCTCAGATTCTTTGTGGGGTGTGTGCCTCTCCTTAGCTGACAAAAACCCTAGACTAGAATTAGAGCAACATTCAGGCAATGTCCATGACCCCAGGGCTCAGCTGGGGACACCAAAGAAAGCTGAGGAGCTCATTTCCTGAGCTGGGTTTAAAAAATACTGCTGAGGGTGACGAAGAGGGCAGACTGCTACGCCTAAGGTAAGTAAGCTGCAGGACGCACTGGACAGCACAGGGAATCATGCCAGTAGTTTATAATAATTGTAAACGGAGTCTAAGCCATAAGCATTTTAAATCACTATGTTGTACACCTGAAACTAACATAATATTGTATATAAAAATGTACCTCAGTAAAAATTATTGCCGAATGCTTTGCATTTCTAGGAGGGTTGACGGATATCCTGCCGAGACATGACCTCCTTGCATTACACTAGAGAGTATTCTCTGCTGCTGTTGTTATTGCTCAGGGGTTTCCTCGCAAGGAGAGCATGACCTCCAGAGCCCCCCAAGCAGAGGGGCCTGCCGTCAGCTGTCTTCCCTAGAAGGGTTGGCCTGGGCGCCTTCAGGAGCCTGCTCCTGGGAAGGACCTGGGTCAGCCCAGCATGGCAGGGTGGCACAGAGCCCAGGGCACAGGGGCCCTTCTCTTTGTGCATCTCCAAGAGAGTGTGGACTTTCTCAGGAGAAGGTTACCCACAGAGACCCCCTGTGTGTGTGCCATGGAAGTCTGGAGGGGGGCCCTCCACCCTGCAGAGAGACCCACCAGAGCTCACCGATCCAGGCTCTGCTGAGACCCTCTGTGGGTGACTCTGTCACGGCCCAGAGGGAGAGTCTGCAGGGCAGCGAGGACACCTCGCTGGGGTCGAGGGTCCATGCTATAACCTGAACCTGTCCTTTCTGACTTTGAGCACAAAGGGTGGGCTCCTGGGTGAGTATGGAGGGCTGGGAGCTCCAGGGAGGTGGGACACTCCTTGAGACGGTCATGCCCTGAGGGGAAGTGGAATGAGCCCAGCGTGGCGTGGGGGGACCAGCACGGGGGGACCAGCATGAGTCTGGTTACCTTCAGCGGCCAGGAGCCCTTGACGGAGCTCTGTCCCACAGCCTGTGGTGTCCTGAGTACCAGCACTGCCGTTTGAGAGCTGCCTCCCACCATCTTAGAGTGTGGGAACTGGTGTGCAGTCTTAGGGGACACAAAGATTTATGGGGAAGAAATGTAACCCAGTTCAGGTCCCACTGGCCATTCAGTGGGCACTGACCTCAGGGAAATAAGATCTTGACTTCTGACTTTAAAACATCAGGATCAGTTCCAAGAGTCAGATTATGGTCAGGTGTGGACGTGGATGTGAACATGGTCTTGGGGAGATTAAAAGGGTACCCTTAGAAACTCCAGAAGAACGGGCTGCTTGGAGAGTCCACAGGGCTTAGGGAATGTGCGTGCGGCTTTGTAAACAACGCATCTTTGCTGGTGCGTTGTGTTTAGTGTGAATTTGCTGCACTGGTGGTAGCTGTCAGGGGCTGAACATGACCTGGATTCCCAGGGAGAAATTCCCTTTCCCAAGAGAAAGGGCGTCACCGAGGGTAATCCCTGGAAGTATCCTCTTGATTTACTAATTCTGTTATTAAAGGGGGATTTCTTTGTGGTAGCCTACTCATCTGTGTTGTTATCCCTTAAAGAATGTTAGTAAGATATAATAAAGTAGACATGAAAAAACCTTGATGCTCCATGGCATTTGAGTAAAATATAAGTATTTGGTTATTAAGAGCTGGTTTCCATCAGTAAAGGAGCTAAAAACTCCTTGCTCTCAAGAAAAAAGCAGAGAAGGTGGGAAGATGGAAGGGCTTGGACTTGATATCATGGTTGTGTTCCAGAGATGGGGCTTCACCTGCCTCCTTCACACCCCATGTGGGACCACGTCTAGGGTGGGGTTCCTCAAGGAGAGCTGGTGTTTTGCCGTTGTTGTACCCAACAAAATACAGGGAGCTATCAGTATTCCCTTGTGGTCTAGGAGAAACAGGCAAATATTTGTAAAGGAAAGAGTGCATTTGCCATAATGAGGACAACCGTCTGTGTGACCCAGTGGCTGGAGACAGAACAGAGCTGGGCTTTTTGCAGCATGTTAGAATGGATAGGAAACCTTGTCAAAACCAGATTCCTCCCTCCCTACTCCAGACTTTGCTGTTCCGTGCATCCCTGAAACGTAGACATTGGCTACGTTCCTGAATCCAGCTAACATTGGCTGAAATCATCCGAATTGGCCGAGATTAAGTTTCTATCACTCGTTGGAAATGAGTCTCAATAAAAGGAACTATATTGACTATCAGGCTTGTGTTTGAAAATTCATACATGGAAAAGCCCAGCTGAAGAGTAAATACTTCAGAGCTCTTGCATCCCAGAGATTTGTTGGCATACACCATGCTTTTATAATAGATACAACCTCTTTCCTTAAAATCTTCAAGCTGTGTGCTTGTTAGAGTACTCTGGATTAGAAGGAAGGGAGGGAATACTTAAAGAGGGTGCCTGAAACATTTGGGTGGATTTTAAGAACAATAATGTATCCTGTGTTTTTAACTTTTTATTTTGTGTTGGAGTATAACTGATTAACAACCAATGTTGTGATACTTGCAGGTGAACAGGGAAGGGACTCAGCCATACATACACATGTATCCATTCTCCCCCAAACTCCCCTCCCATCCAGGCTGCCACCTAACATTTACCAGAGTTTCCTGTTCTATATAATAGGTCCTTGTTGATTATCCATTTAGAATATAACAGTGTGTACATGACCTTCCCAAACTCCCTAACTATCCCTTTCCCCATTCTCCCAGAAACCATAAATTTGTTCTCCAAGCCAGTGAATCTGATTCTGTTTTGCACGTTCATTTGTATCATTTCTCTTTAGATTTCACTTATAAGAGATGTCATATGATATTTCTCCTCCCTCTGACTTACTTTACAGTGGTTTTTGAGACCTGGAAGTTGCCAGAATTTATGCTCTGAAGGGATGCCTGCCTCTTAAACATCATCCAAAGGCAGCGCTGGTCCTGAATGTGAAGAAAGTGGCCAGGTGGTCACCCAAGGTCCAAGTGGTCATCCAAGGCCCTGGCTTGCCTCTTCTGCTCTCCTTGCTCAGGCACTGGTGAAGCGGAGTTGCACCCCCACCCTCCCAGGAGCAGTGCTTCCTCCTGTACTGTGTTCAGACAGAGGCAGGGGACCATGGCAGGTGCTTGGACTTCTGCAACCGAACATAATGGATCTAAGTCTTGGCTGTATGTAGTTCCTTTTTCTCTAATTGCTGTCGTTTTTCCTACTGAAACAATCTATGAAAATATTTTTATATTGTAGTGTGTATTGTCCACCGAAGGTCTGATTTATTCTACTATGGCAATAAGAAGTTCAAAACAAGTTCTATTCCTAAACTAGAGTTTAGCATTTACTCATGTTTTTCTTTCTCTGGAACTTGGGAGTATTATACAGCAACTTGGCACTTCACATTTCAAAACAGATTGGGGTATATTTTGATTCATTAACATAGAGCAGAATTTTAGGAAAAGAGATGTATTATAAACTGTGATGTTCTTTTTATCATAAAACAAACCACATTTTCAGCTTGGAAAGTGTTTAAATGAAACATGGTTATTGTGAGTTCCCTAACATTGCATTTTCCTGGAGGTAAGTTTGGATTGGCTCCATTTGCTGGAGATATTATGCATGATCCCCACAATATAGAGCTTGGAAACATCCAGAGGAGAGGATGCTTGCATTTCTACCAGAGATTTCATGCTGATGCTACTTGTTGCAGTTACGGTATATCTTACTGTTTCATTTAATCTTGTCCAGAGCTTTCTCTATAATAAACAAATCAACCCAAGTTTAGCCATCCTGACTTATAATCACTGGTCACTTATGCAGGAAATACAGATGCAGCCTCTAACTCATTATCAGTGCTTATGAAAAATGACACCATTGAACAGAGAAATACTCTTTTTCAGGACGAACTGGCAAAAGAGCCTTTTCCTGCTTAATAATCTGTTTTCACCTCTCCTCTATTGAAGCATAGTTTAGATTCAAAGGGAAAACATCAAGATGTGAGAATATTATCATCCTTTCATTTTATTCAGCTGGTGTCTTTGTCATCTACACGAATAGAATTTTTCAGAAATGTTCTCAGCTTGTACCCAGTGCTGATCTGCTGGCTCCACTGACAGCGTGTTCCTGCCCTTCTGGCACAATTCTGTCATGAGAGAGGCAGTTACGGCAGTTCCTCTTTAACTCTGTCAGCTCCTGCCTTCTCAGCTGTTCCCTCAGAAAGTGTTTCAGAGTGAAATCCCCACACCCAGAGAAGGTCCCTTTCTTTGTAATCTGAATAACTGGTGAAGTTTTTTAAAAACCCCTTTGATCTGGAAGAAGATGGGTCTATGTAATCAAGTGGAAGATGGCTCTTAGTATATCTTTCCAGCCAACCTTTAGTACACTGTCAGAAAAGGCATTACCAGGCATATTGTCATGGTGACAAAAATACTAAGCTCCGGTGGGAGAAAAATCAAAGGTTGAGTGTAACTTTAGGATGGCTTAATTGTATGTGTATATAATACTGATAAGAATATAAAAACATATAGAACAAGAAGTTATCTTTATATAAAGCTTTATATATTATATATAAAATTATTTATAAGATGATGTATAATTATTATAAATTATATACAAATATATAAAACTTGTTTTATATATAATTGTTTTTAATAAGAGCCTTAGGGTAAATGAGCATTAACTTTTTAAGTTTAATAAAAAACAAATACATTTAAGTCCAAATTTGTGATTGCTGTAGCTTTTTAATTTAAAATGGCTCTTTCTCTAATCTAGTTTTCTGGGAATTTATTGTGCTTTTATCTCTGGCCTCCAACGCATCCAAGTGATTACTGTAATTGTTCATTCTGGTGAGCAGCTGGCCCTGACTTTGCAGTTTCTTAATCCTCTCTTCTTCTTCTATGCATTTCTTCACCTCAACCACCTGAAATTATACAGATCTCTACCCTTAACATATAGCTTGAAAGGCATGCCGGAAGCTTTTAGCTGGGTTGCTCACTTATTTAAGTAATTAATTCTGTTGTGCTGTGTCTCTTTCCTCCCTTGAATTCCACCGTGTCTCTCTAAATGTAACACTGAGGCACAATTGAACTCATCTTCTAGTACCATCCTGAGATGGCAGAGGCAGATTCATCAAAAAGAGTGAAGGATGTTTAGGTGAAATGGGTTTATATATTTCCCTTTTGTGTATTTGCCAGAGTTTAAGGCAACAGCTGATTTAAGAATTGAGGTAAATTTTTATAAGACATATTACTCCATAGTCACAGAAATCAGAAAATATCAAATGCTGTGAAAGAATCAAATGGAGTATACCGCAGAAGCTTATAGAATTAGATTTGGAGAGAATTCTATCACTCTTGATTCTAAACCAACTTCTAATTATTAATATTAGAGGGTGTTTTTAAAGTGCTTTAACGAACAAAGTTGATGCGTTTGCCTTGCTATGGAAAGATTTACCTGATATGTTTTTAAATTGAAGTTAAATTTTATATACAGTGACATGTGGGGATGTTAAATGTATAATTCCATGTATTTTGGTGAATATGTATGCCTGTGACTAGTAACCTAGTCAAGACACAGGATATTTCCATCATCCCAGAATCTCATTCCCTGTTCCCTTCCAGTGAATTTCCACCCTCTACTGGCAGTGATTGTTTTGATTTATATCATCAGAATTCATTTTGTCTGTTCTTGAAGTTCCTATAAATGAGATCATACAGAACATTTCCATTTGTGTCCAGCATCTTAGATCAACATATTTTTGTGATTTATCTATGGTGTTGCATATATCAGCAATTCATTCTTTTTATTGCTGATCAGTGTTCCATGATATGATTACAACAGTTCATCTGTCTGCCTGTTGATGAAAATTTGGATTGTTCTCAGCTTGAAGCTATTATGAATAAAGATGTTATAAACAGTCTTGTACCAGTGTTTTGCAGACTTTTGTTTTCATTTCTCTTGAACAAATACCAATACCTATAAATGAAATTTCAGAATCACAGGGTAAGTATGTGCCCAATTTTGTAAGAAACTGCTGGTTTTCCAGAATAGTCATACCATTTTACATGCTCAACATTATTGCATCTCTCTGATGGCTAGTTGTGTGGAATGCCTTTTAATGAGTTTATTGGATACTTACCTGAGTTTTTCAGGCCCTTTGCTCTGTGTGTGTGTGTGGTAGTTTTATTGCTAATGGATTGAAGTCTTTTTGAAGATATGTGTATTGTAATATATTCTCCCGATCTTTGGTTTGCTTTTTCAGTTTCTTAACTTTTGATGCATCCAAGTCTTAATTTTGATGAGGTTCATTTTATTTTTTTTTCCCTTTACAGTGGTACTTTTTGTATCCTATGTATGAAATCCTTGCCTACCCTGAAGCTGTGAGTATGTTCTCTTAGGTTTTCTTCCAGAAGCTTTATGATTTCAGCTTATAATGCTTTTCTTTTATCATGTGAGGTAGATGATCTGAGGTTCATCTCTCCCATGATCGTGTTGGTCAAGATCTTCAGCACTGTTGGTTGAAAGACTTCGCTTTTCACACTGCGCTATCCAGGCTCCCTTGTGAGGGTCTGTTTCTAGAATTTCTGTTATGTTATGGTAATCCATTTTTTATCCTTATACCGGTACCACACTGCATTGATTATGGTAGCTTCATAAGTGTTGAAATCAGGTAGTTTAAGTCTTGCAAATTTGTTTTTCAGGTAAATACATTCTACTTAAAAGATCAGTAATTACTTTGGCATAAAGAAAAAACATCTGAGTATGTCATTCTTCCCTGGTGGGCAAAGCAAGGAACGTGGTTTCTCCTTTGGAGATAGCTGTTGTTACTGGAATGGGGGAGAATCTGTACTTTATGTCTTATTGAAGATATGCATTATTGTTTTAAATTAACTCAGGAATTACTTGCATTTTGAAGTGTGTTCATGGTGAGATAGAATCGTCTTTCTTTAATATCCCACTGTATCCGAAATTTCAAAAGCATGTTTCTCCAAACAAACTTAGCAGTTTTCCACTGGATGGTGGAGTCAGTGGAAACAAGAAGAGAAGTCAAATTGCAATGCCTTGCTGGGTTGGTGCAGTGGCATGTCCTCCCCACAAGAGCATCTTACTGGCTTGGAGCAGGGTAGTGAGCATATTCTAGGCAGGGCAGGTGGCATATGGCTGTGATGTTTCAAAGTCCACTATTTTTTTTTTTAAACCATAAAAGAAAGTGAAAATCACTCAGTCATGTCCGATTCTTTGCAACCCCATAGACTATACAGTCCATGGAATTTTCCAGACAAGAATACTGGAGTGGATAGCCTATACCTTCTCCAGGGGACCTTCCCAACCCAGAGATTGAACCCAGGTATCCTGCATTGCAGGCAGATTCTTTACCAACTGAGCTACCAGGGAATCCCATATTATTCCTTTAATTTACCTTTTTTATCTTGTTATCCTTTTAATTAAAAAACAAAAAGCGTCCCTTGTATTGGTTCTTGGGACTTGAGAAGGAGAATGCTGTTACTGCCGGCGCCTGAGTCTGTATGTGGAGGTTGAGTGGGGCTGAGCAGTGGAGGCCTTCCCTACCTCAGCGCGGCCTGTGGATCCGAGCTGAGTGCGGCGGCCAGCAGGGAGGCTGTCCAGGCGTCTCCCAGCCCAGCCCACTTCGCATCCTCGGTATCGCAGCAACAACCCCGTGCATCTTTGCTCACAATCTGCCTAAATTTATTACAGGTCGGGGGCTGCCACTCACTTTGTGAGCCTGAATTTGATTTTCAAAGCCTCCCTTGAGGCATTTTCACATAGGCCCTGTGGACAGTCACAAGGTGACACCCTGAGGACAGACTGGGATAGATAGTCCTCGGTGGGAAACAATGATATCTTGACTGAAAACCTAGAGAAATAACCATGTATATCAATGACCTAGGGAACCAGTTTCCCCAAAAGCTACAGTCTTTCTCATCCCAACAGCTGATATCGCCCCTGAATCGCAGCCCCCAGCAGCCGTGTAGGAATGTCTTCATGTCTCCATGTCTGTGACCAGCTCAGCTCCTTTTAAGAAAGACCAGTGTCCTGTTTCCATGGGAGCCAGACCACCCGCTGATGGACAGGATCTCAGCTTCTCTGACTCAGGTGCTTGGTTCTGGTAAGGCTCAGTCATCTCCCTCACCTTGGTCTCCTTCTCTCTGCACAGGTGTCCCCCCTGCTCTAGCCCGTCTGCCACTGAAGCACTGTGCTCCCTTGACTAACCCCTCTCCATGTTGCTCGTCTGGGCAGAGCTCTTGGAAGAGCTTCCAGGCTGCGTCACCAAGGCCCCTTTCCTTCCTGACCTTGTTCGTCAGCCTTCTCATTGCTTCCCCTGTACATTCTCATGGCCACGATGCCAGTGGCTTCCAGCTCCACCTGTGTGCCTACAATAGTCACATTCATACCCCTCTCCAAGGAGTTAGTCTGGATTCTCACCTGAGATTGAAAATTCCTTGTATTATACTTTACAATCTTGCACTTGGATTTCCCCACATTGTCTACCATTATACTGTGTTTAAAACAAAGGCCAGTATGTCTTCATTAAAGTAAAAATATATATGAATGTTCTTTTTTTTTTTAATAACTTTCCTCTAAACCTGCGGGACTGTCTTGAACACATAATTACAATTTAGGGAAAATGATTTCAGATATTAAAAGCCCCATGTCTTTTCCCATTGTTTCTAAATTCAGACCCAGTGGCTTCCTGAGGTGAAGTGTTTGGGACAACTGCACGTACCCAGCCTTATACATCCAAGGTTCACGAAGGGAGGTCTTCTCTGATCAGCCCCCTCAGGCATCTCATCTGGGCCACAGTTGTTTACTGGGTTTTTAACTGGATGTTAGTCATGTCTTTAAAAATATATGAAGCTGCTTTCACCTTTAATAATTTTATGAGCACCACAGAAAGGATTAGTTGGGATTTACGAATCTGGAATTATCCCATGGACTCTATAATTTGTTTGTGATTATATATTTATGTATATTTAA
Source organism: Oryx dammah (assembly GCF_014754425.2). Lineage (NCBI taxonomy): Eukaryota > Metazoa > Chordata > Mammalia > Artiodactyla > Bovidae > Oryx > Oryx dammah. The sequence continues at coordinate 38,714,554 of NW_024070194.1, read as the reverse complement.
CAAGTTAGCACTGTGAAGTGAAAGTGAAAATCACTCAGTCATGTCCGACTCTTTGTGACCCATGGACTGTACAGTCCATGGAATTCTCTAGGCTGGAATACTGGAGTGGGTAGCCTTTCCTTTCTCCAGGGGATCTTCCCAACCCAGGGATCAAACCCAGTCTCCTGCATTGCAAGTGGATTCTTTACCAGTTGAGCCACAATATTTAAGCCCCACACCATATTTTGAAATTATTGTTATTTGCTAACAATTTTTAGGATAAATAATTTAAGTTATTGTTATTTGAATTATTTGTTAACAACTAAGAAGTAGAGTATTTCTCCTAAAATGAGGATTTCTGGTTTCTTGTGAAGAACCAGGCAGTTTCAGTTGGTGTTTCCTTCCCCAGAGCAGTAATCCAGAGGTGCTAAGCACCCCGTGTTCCTCCATCGGGTTGGCAGGAGTCCCAGGCTTGCTTCCCATCTTTGCTAGGAGACCACCAGGTGTGATGCTGGTTTTCCTTTTCGACTTGCGCCCTCTTGGCCCTTGAATTGGTGAATTCGAGCTCCTGCAAAGCGTTCTGTTCCAATGCCAACGTACCACTGCTCAGTCTTGCCTGCCGACACGTAACAGGCAGTGAATGATGGAGAGGTGTGTCCCGTCCCTGCAGGTCTGTTCCTACTTGTCCTGTGAAGGGTCCAGACTCAGAGAAGGTCACCCGCTCTGTTCTGTGTGCCACCAAGGGCTGCTTCTCTTGGCAGCATTAGCCGAGTGTGGTTTCAGGTTTTCTGAGAGGGGGAAGCTTGTGTAGCGTATCTTAGCTTTGGGCAGGAAGGGAGCACCCTTCATTTGGGAGGTTGAGTGCTCCCAAGAATGTCCTCCCTCCCGGCAGGAGGTACGCCCGTGCTGCACTCTCAGAGGTCCCCTGCGCTTCCCTGTGTCAGGTCGTGTGCATTTATGAGTGAGGAACAAATGGTGTGCTTACTCCAGATGAAATTACCTGGTGGTCTCCATCTCTCCTCCTCTCTCTTACAAATTTGACCCCGTGAGAGGTGAAGAGATGTGATACGTTTTTATTCCAGTTATGTTTTTAGTCATTATGGCTTCCTGCTCTTCAATTCTATACTGTCGTATTCCGGAATGTAAAAATATTGTGACTACCCCCACTGGTGAACAAAAACATTTCAACTTTTTCTTTCTATGAAACGTTTGAATTCATTTTGAATTGGTCAGACCTGCAAACATTTTGAAGATAGTAAAACAAGAACATTCTTCCCTCCCCTGACCTTGTTCACTTAAAGTGTCTGTGCATGGTTGTTTTGAGTGTCTTTGAGATGCAGAATTAAGGTTTTTACAGTTCTGTCACCATAATAGTATTATTTTCCAGGAAAAATACAGGTTTTTTTTTTTGGCTTCTGGATATGGCCATTTAATTATCCATGGCCTGGAAGCCAGTTTGTATCAGTCTCAGTTCTGATGGCCGATTAAGGTCCATAGCTACCATCATTTAGGGTTTTCTTAAATGCTGGTTGATGTGAGAGTAGAATGCTTAGATTCCTTAGCAGAAAAGAATTACAGGCTGTTTTAATATTATCAGCAAACATGCCTGTGAATGTTTAGCCTTCAGACAGCAGAAGCTCTGTGAGAAAAACATGACCACATTTGGAAATAGATCCTGTTACGGTAATGGTGTCAATCTGTCTTTTCATTAATAACTCAGTCAAGAGCATGTTTCCTTTGTAAGCATTCCAGATGATTCCACAGAAGAATACCAGGTTGATTCAACAGCAGTGTCATACGAAGACCAAGTAGTATACGCTGACTCCGCTTCTCTCACCCAGGAGGCCACCAGCCCTGGAACTGGTCGAACTCCTCTCCAAGGGAATCTCTGCACCGTGGGGATCTTCTCAGCCAGGGGTGTGTGATAGGACTAAAAAACCCACAAAAACTATTAAGTGCTGTGTTCTCTTTCCATCCTCCTACCCCCAACTCCCTGGTTTATAATTACTCAGTAAATTCCAGTGATCTGTAGCTTCATAAAAACAAAAGAACTTCTCCTGGAGTCAGTTCAGTCTGCCTGTGGGTGTGACCCTGGCTCTCAGGATGGAGGGTGCCGGCCCCTGGGCAGAAGCTGGCAGAATTTTCAGAGACTGCATGTCTTGGGTTACGCTTCTTGGCCACAGACTGCAATTCCAGGTCTATAAGGGGTCTTTACATCATCTTATCTGATTATTTTGGATTTCCCTCTTTTTGCTTTCCATCCAGAAAGATGGACTTTGTGTGTGCTTCAGCTTGTCCCAGTATGAGTTGCCTTTCACTGTGACCACAAAGGCCAGGCCTGTCCTAGAGATGCTGTGCTAAGGCATCCCTCCTGGCTGCATCTCTTGAGGTGGACTAGCTAATGCAGACGCAACAGGTCTGTGCTGAGACCCAGCTGGTGTCCGCTCCAGCCGGTGGTGACTGTCTAGGCGTGGGCCTTGAGATGCTCTTCCAGCTGCTTCGAGGCCTCTCCTCCACACCCACCTGCCTGGTGGTACTGGGGGAGGGAGGAGGTGGACCAGGGCTTCTCCCGCCTGCAGCCAGGGAAAGTCACACAGCTCCGCACACATTTCAGCACTGGTCACAGGGCCTCTGGACTGCATGAGCCGAAAACTCTGTCTTGTTTGTACCCAGGACGAGAGGCTGTGGATTGAGGCCTGGCGAAGGCACGGTGCTGTGTGTGTATTTGGGAGGAGGGCACTGCAGGGACACGCCCCAGCGTGAGCCTGGGTGCTGGAGTTGGGGCGCTGCACACTCACCCTAGCCCCGAGCAGTGCAGCTCCCAATGACTGCTGCTCTACAAGCCCAGCCAACAACGGATGCTTTCGGTTTGCCAACATTCCACATAAACTAGTGAATACAGCCACTTAATAAGAACTGAGGATTCAAACACTCTTTTAAAATACCAATTTGGTTTTCAGTTATGTAATATGTAACCTTGCACAGACCTTATTGCAGGTTAAAGTTGAAAGTGGAGGTAGAAAACCATCACGTATTTTTGGTCTGGTCACTGGTAAGTCTCCCAGTATAGACAGGCACGTGGGCTGATCTGCAGGCAGCCAGTGATGTGGCCTTCCTCACACCACCAACTTTTCCTTTTTGCTCTTCTCCTCGTTTGTTTTCTGAGCCTAAAATTTTGTGTTAATTTGAAATTACTGACAATATTAAGAGGATAAAAAGATGATGGACTTCCCTGGTGGCTCAGAGGGTAAAGCATCTGCCTGCAATGTGGGAGACCTGGGTTTGATACCCAAATCAGGAAGATCCCCTGGAGAAGGAAATGGGAACCCACTCCAGTACTCCTGCCTGGAAAATTCCATGGACAGAGGAGCCTGGTAGGTTACAGTCCATGGGATCACCATGAGTCACACATGACTGAGCAACTTCACTTTAAAAAGATGAAATACTCAATATTTAGCTTGTTTCTCTCTATTCAGGTATGTTTGTATGGCTGTATATATATACATATGTGTATATTTAAACAAACTTGAGGCTGATTTATATTATCTTGTCTTACATGTTTTATTTAACATAATAATATCAAAATTATATTTCCGTCCATTGACTGTTTCTTGAAAACATGATGAAAGTGAAAGTGTTACTTGCTCAGTCTTATCCGACTCTTTGTGACCTCATGGACTATAGCCCACCAGGCTTCTCTGTCCATGGGATTCTCCAGGCAAGAATACTGGAGTGGGTTGCCATTTCCTTCTCCAGGGAATCTTCCCAACCCAGGGATCTAACCTAGGTCTCCTGCATTGCAGGCAGATTCTTTACCACTGAGCCACCAAGGATTAGGGTTGAATCCCATGTAGTTAATTAATAACACTGTGTTATTGATCCTTTCAGTGAGATAAGGAATACGGTTTTATAAAGGAAAGAAATGAAATACGAATTTCAACCATATTTGTTATTTTCATTTTACTAGAGGAACAAAAGACTGTTTTGCAAAATTGTCATTACATTTAATGAAATCTTCACTAAAGTTGACATAACTTGGTTGAAATTTTAATAGCTGTAGACAGTTTTTCTACAAAATATCTTCAAAACTTATTTGAAAGGCCAATTTTCACTTTTAAAAAGCTTAAACATTCCTTTTGGGGCAGAAATGGAAAACATTGTCAATCTTCGTATATTGAAACCTGGGCTTGATGTTATTTTTCCTCAGAGCAGATCAGTCAGATTTCTGCTGCAAGGCCTGCTCTTGGCCTTGGAGCCCAGCCTCCAAGGAGCCCTGCTCACTGACGGCATGCAGACCTGAGCCGAGCTCTGTACCCTTCCAGTCCCAGCGGGAGCCTGGGGTCCTCATTCCCAGGACCTCACAGACCACACTCTCCCCTACCTCTGCTGGAGCAGCTCTCAGCTTCTGTTCCAAGAGTACCTTGTTTTGCTCCCCAGAACACTCACAGACACACACACACAGAGCACGGGCACATGTGCACACAGGAGCATGCACACATGCACACACAGGCACAGATACAGGCGGAGGAACGTGTGCACACACGTGCAGCCACATGGACACACATGTGTACACCCCCACGCAGAGGCATTCACTCTTAGGCACATGCAGCTAAGACTGCTCAGGGCACTATTCCCACATCCAAGGGAGCTATGTGATGGGCTCTCTGAGTTGGAATTCAGAATTAGTATCAATACAGAAATAATGTGGTAAGTGATCAGTTCTGTAAAACCATTTGGGCTTCGCTGCTTTGAACACTTAGAGTACCTTAGTGAGCAGTTTGTCATTGTATGAGCCTTGGAATTCGTAGTGACAAGGCTAAGGATTTGGCAGCATGGTGGCCATCCTTGTTCTTCTAAGAGCAGAGCTCTCAGTGTAGAGAGCCCCTCACATACTGAGGACTTTAAAGGCTCAGATTCTGCTGCAGGATGTGTTAGAGTACCCAGTCCTCTTTAAGGGAGGGGATAGATGAGAAGTGGGTGGGAGTTTAGCTCACACCCCTTTAAATCACTACTGCTGCCATCCAGCTCAGTAGAGCTTCTCCGTTTCCAAGTGGGTCACTCAGCCAGGTCTCTTGGCCTCTCTGGCCCTTGTTTTCTCAACCTGAAATGGGAACTATATGAAAATCCACCCAGCAGGATTGGAACTGTGAGAGCACACAGTCCATCTGGAAGGTCTTGGGAAGCTGAAATGCCCACAGGGAAGGAGACGGCTCCACCTCGGTGTGGCTGTGCATCTGCCCTGTTTCTTCTACAACGTCCTCTTGTGAAGAGCTGCAGAGGAAGAGCTGTCTGTCGGAGCACCGTTTATATTGGACTCACAGGCCATAAAAACACTGAGCTGGATTCTCATGCCCTGTCCAAGCCCTTGTCCTTAGTTGGACTTCTGTGTCTCCAGGGAGATGCCTGGCTGACCTCAAAGAGCCCTTCAGTATTTGCGAAGGCTGTTAGTGCTCATGGTGACTGCAGCCATGAAATAAGAAGATGATCGCTTCTTGGCAGGAAAGCTATGAGAAACCTGGACAGTGTTAAAAAGCAACAAAGGTCAGTATAGTCAAGGCTATGGTCTTTCCAGTAGTCATGTATGGATGTGAGAGCTGGATCATAAAGAAGGCAGAGCACCAAAGCATTGATGTGTTGGACCTTTGATGTTGGAGAAGACTCTTGAGAGTCCCTTGGACATCAAGGAGATCAAACCAGTCAACGTTAAAGGAAATCGACCCTAAATACTCATTGGAAGGACGAATGCTGAAGCTGAAGCTCCAATAATTTGGGTACTTGATACCAACGGCAAACTCATCAGAAAAGACCCTGATGCTGGAAAATACTGAAGGTAGAAAGAGAAGAGGGCAACAGAGGATGAAATGGTTGGATGGCATCACCGATTCAATGGACATGAACTTGGGCAAACTCTGGGAGATGGGGAGGCACAGGGAAGCCTGGTGGGCTGCAAGTCCATGGGGTCACAAAGAGTCTGACATGACTTGGAAACTGAACAACAACAACAGTTAGTGCTGATCTTCAGAGGTGGTTGCTGTCATTTGATGAGAAGGTGGGCATGCCTGAATGCCCAAGTAGCTGAGACCAAGGCCTCCCAATGCACAGTAACTACTTCTCCAGTTTAGGTTTCCCAGTCAAGACACTGTACCCATCGCAAGAGTTTGGTGGATGATTAACAAGATCCCTGCGACGCCCTAAGGTGGGGTCCACTGCTCCATCCAAATCTCTGTGCTTTGCTTAGGCTTCTGGAGGACAGGCAATTGCAAACTGCAGTGAGGGCTTCTACAGGTGGCTTCCCCACTAGCCCCCAGGTCCTGTCACCCCAGGACTCTGTAGCCTGGAAGAGAAGCAGGCTCCCCTGAAGTTGGAATGCTCATGCTGCATTTCACACAATTTTGTATAGTAACAGTAACAATAACAGCCAGAATTTACTGATTACCTCTCATGGGCCAAGCCCTGCCTCTAATAAGTTCTTTGCAAGCAAGATGATTCATTGTTACCAAAGCTCTGTAAGTTTTATTTACTGTATTTTTTACCTGCATTTTACAGATGGGAAAGCTAAGGCTGAAGTTTAGAGAAATAAGGCAACTTCCTAGAAGTTGTATTTATAAATACAGATTCGTGTGAATAAGATGCTTAGGTGACTTTATTTTTAAGACAAATGGTAAATTATTTGCATAAAAGAGACTAATTTGAATTATTTACCTGTTCACATGTTCCTTTTGTTTATTGTCTGCACGGAGATCTGAATTCCTTCAGTAGAGGTCCTGACTGGGGCAGTCAGCACTTTGACCTGTATCCCATCCTGCAGAAAAGCAGGCGAGGGGTAGGGACAGGGGAAGGGGGTGTGAGGGTGTTGAGGGCAGGGGCTCCCTTTGTACGTGGGGGCAGCCTCCCAGAGTTACACCCACCCACAGGCTTCCGGAAGCCAAAGGAGCAGAAGTCAGGAGGGAGATGGTGCCGCAGGAGCGCCAGGCCTCCTGCCTCTTCTGTGGCTTCCCCCTCTCTCATCTTCTTCCTTCTTCCTCCCAGCAGAGACAGCTGTCCCTGAAATGAGTGAGAACTTGTAGACTGTTTCTGTATGACAATAAGGCAATGAGTGTTAAACTCTTAAGTAAAACAGGTTCACACCCTTTGAATCAGAATTTCCACCTCATTCTGCTTCAGAAAACAAAACAGGCAAAGAAATACATTCAGACATGTTCGTTCATCATGACACTGCTTATACGAATACAGAATATTAAAATATGAAAAGTGGCTTAATACAGCACAAACCTGTCATTCTGTAGTCCCATGGGTTCAGAGTCTGTCACGACTCTCACTGTGTTAAACTCAAGGTGACTCCTCTCTGGAGGCTGGGGGACCACCTGTATTCTTGCCTTGTACATTTTCTCAAGGTCACCACATTCGGCAGCTCATGGCCACTTCCCCTGTCTTCAGAACTGGCCTCTCTTCATCTGCCTTCATTCACTTTTATCTGGACACAGTTGGGAAAAAGTCTCTTACTTTTAGGACTCATGTGATCATCTCAGTGCTAACTCAGATAATCAGGCTAATCTCCCATTTCAGGTTCACATCTGCAAGTTCCAGCGGTTAGGAAGTAGGTATTTGGGGGAACCAACATGTTGCTTTCCAGACAGACATGGTCTTTTATTGAGTGAGTTCACTTTATTATGCTGTTGATAGTTGGAATTAGTTCTTACTATGGTTTTATAATTCCCATGCTTTTCTTCAGCTTTAAAAAAAAAATAAATTGGTCTCCTTTCCTAATTGGTGTTGAAGTGAATTAATTCTCCTTTACCTTTCTACCAGTTACGTTAATATGGTGGTTGCACTTCAGTTTTTAACTTGTTTCCCTTTTTTTGATGGATATGTCTAAAGTTAATTTCTCCTTCAACAAGACCATCATGTGCTTTAACTTTCCCTCAGATATTACTTGTCCCATCTCTGTGTTGTTATTGTTTCGGGTTTAATCAGAACTTGTTTTTCTAACCCAAGTCATCATCACCACCATCATCGCTGTCACCATCATAATCCCTTTATTTCTTAACAAACAGATTCTACTGTGCCTGTTCATGATTTTATTGCTCACTCCTGGCCCCTCCATCCTATTTTTTCTGTGAGTTGTTTTTTCCCTATTGAAGAACATGCTTTATTTTTTTATATAAGGAACTGTAGGTAGTAAACTGTCTTATCTTTGAATGTCTGAAAATATTTGTGTTTCCCAGAAGAATTCTGGGTTTGCAGTTCCTTTCCCTGAGTGCTTGAAAGTACCTGCTCCCCTCTGGCTTCCGCATCCTTTGCCACTGATAAGAAATCAAGTGTCACATATTTTGCAGTGTTTTTATATGTTTATTTTGGTAGAAAATCTTTCCTTTTCCCATTATATATTCTAAACTATAATCTTTCTATCCTTAGTACATTGTAGGTTCACAGTGATGAATGCAGGTGTGGATTTTATGTTTTTATAAGGACCAGATGTGATTATAACAGTTCCATTAGACTGCTCATTCGTTTCTTCAATCCTGAATATTTTTGAGTTATTATCAGTTTAAGCGTTTCCCCCTCCTATATTTGCTGGGTTTTCTTCAACTAAAAGTTTCTCAACCTATCTTTAACATCCTTTAACAATTCTATATATTTTCCATTTATTCATCTCTCTCAGCTGTGTTCTGGGTTATTCTTCACATCTATTGAACTATAATAAAAATATGTATATCTATCTATCTATCTATATGTCATTAGTTTCCAGAATTTGCACTCGGTTCTTTTCCATTGTTACTTTTCCTTGCTGTTGTTCTGTGAATGTCCATTATCACCTGAATATTTTGTACATACTTGTTTGAATATCCTTTTCAATTTCTCAATTGACTTTTATTATTCAGCTTTTGTTTTGTTTAAAACGGAAAGTTTATTTGTTCTTTATTCAGCTTTAATGCGTCTGCAGTTCCTGACCATGGGTGTGGAGCTCTTTGCCATCTGCTTTGCCATCTTGGTTAAGCACTCTTTTGTGTGAATATATTCCCCCACACTAGTGACCCTCCTGCCCAGACAGGCATGATGTTTTCTCTGCCCACTGGGAATACGGCCCTGAGTCAATCTTGCTAGCCGCTCAGTCTTTCCACCTGCATGGATGTAGCATTTCCAAATCCTGGGTCCATTCCTTAGTGCCTCTGCTTCCTCCTTCATCCAGAGGCACGTGGCTTTGGCCACAGTCTTGAGATGGCTGGGCAGAGACAGTTCACCTTCTGTCACGAGTAAAGATTAAGGTCTTAATCAGTAGCTGTCATCCAGAAGTTCAACTGCAACTCCTTGCCAGACCTGGGCGTTGTGCAAAGGAATCGAAACCCCAGCCCTGAATGTTCACATATGGTTCCAGTTTACAGTGAAACATGTCCCTCTGTTTCTGTCCACAGAAACCAACCACTGGCTTTTGAGTGCAGCTGTGTCTTTCTAAGAACTATCTATCTTTGTATATATGCTCTATACATACTGTATATAATTACAGCTCATATAAAAAAATGTTCCTGCTGCTGCTAAGTCGCTTCAGTCGTGTCCGACTCTGCAGCCTCAGAGATGGCAGCCCACCAGGCTCCCCGGTCCCTGGGATTCTCCAGGCAAGAGTACTGGAGTGGGGTGCCATTGCCTTAGATATATTCAGTGACTATTAAGTAAAACCAAAAAGCTAAAAGCAATATATTACAATAGCAATACAAGCTAGCATTTATTAAGCAATCACAGTGTTGTCATCCTCTTAGCACTTCATATAAACGGATTCATACAGTTCTGCAGATGATCCCATGGATTGTGTGCTGATATTCTCCCCATGTTACAAATGAGAAAATGGAGGTGCGGGGGTGAAGTACCCACGCTGGGAAGCACAGTGAGAAAGTAGCAGAGTTTTCTTCTTACCAACATTATTCAGTTTGCGGGTGGACACCAATCTGTGAAGAGACTCATTCTGGGTGTTGGGAATATGTATTTGCTTTATTTTCCTATTTTAGTTTCTCTGAATTTTAAAAGATTCTTGCAGTGAACCTATAACACGTTTGTAATGAGAAAAAACAGTAACTACAGTTATTCTTAATATGCTTTTTAAATGCAAATGATGCCTCTTCTCTCAGGAGCACTTTCATTGTTTGACAGCATTGGCCAGAGACAAAGTAGGCAAGGACCAAACTACCTGCTGGATGGGTGGGAAGACTGACAGCAGGGAGTGGGCAGTGCTCCAAGATGTGGAGGAAGGTGCACGGTGCGTGTGGGACCCGTTTGCTCTCTCTGCTGTGACTCTAGAGCGGGTCCGACTGCAGACTCTCTCTCATTCCTCAGCGCCTCTGGCTTCCACACTTGATTTGCTGCACCTTCTCCCAGATACGGGTAACTAACCTCCTTTCTGTGTATTTTAGCTGCAGCATTCAGTTTCTATGGCAATGGATGCTATCTGACATGTAGAAAAAGGCCACTCTGTATCCTTGATAGATGCAACATTTCTCATTCTTGTGCTCCCTGCACTCATTAAAAGACCATAATCTCTTGTCTGCTAGTTGACACTAAGAGGACGAGGAAGGAGCTGTGTGTGAAAACCTGCAGAGGAGTATGCGATCATTCAGGGTAGAGGCTGGGGGATTGCTGAGTCCTTGGAAGAGGGTAGCATATCAAAGACAACACGTCTCTGGAAGAGTCTGGACCCCGGTGGCTGGTGCTAGGTGGGAAAGGACCACTCACTGCACCTGTGAGTCCACCCAGCTGCTGGTGCTCTCCCAGGGACAAGCAGACAGGGTGCCTGGGAGCCCGGGGATGGGACCTGGGTGCCGCGGAGGAGTGTCCATGTATCCTGTGGGATGATCATGCTCCCAGTGGCCTCCTCAGATGCCTTCACACCTGTCAGTCCTCTCAGTACATCTGTGGTTTGTTATGGGATTTAGGGAGCAGGCAGTCAGAAGAAAGGCAGTGCAAGTATTTGCAGAAAGAGCACTAAACAGTGACATTTGTCTGTGTTTCTTCTGGAACTTCCAGAGCTGAGCTGTCTTTGCTCATTTGCACCTGGAAAGCCCTGAACCAGGAGAGGGTGGGAGAATTTCTAGAGACTTAGCTATCAGTTGGTGATAAAATGTTGAATAATTCTCACACCAGATTCATGGTGGTCACTCTGGTTATGCTCCAGAGAGTGTGTTACTGACAAGGCAGGGTTATATACATGAAACTACATAGCCTATGAATTTAGAATAAAAGGTCACCAATTACATTTAAATAGTCTCACTCTGAGTTTTGTTTCTTCAACCAGCAGTCCCTTTCTCTCCTCTATATTCCCTCTCTGCAGGCCTCCTACAAGACGTTTTAACAAAAATTTTATGCTAGAAGTTACACTGTCTGTTCTTCCAAAGTAGGCAGTGGCCTGCATTATTATCAGAAATAAAAGTTACTGCAAAATAATCATGTGTATACCATTCCTCCCTTAAATGCTATTCATCAGAGAGAAAATAAGCATGTCTTCCCCAAGCCTTGAAAAAGAAAAGGAGAATTTACTCTGGTTTTCTGAGAACCCTTTTTTTAAAAAACCGTTCTTTCCTTAATCAAAACATGGGATTTCAATGTCATGATCTTGATTTACACCAAACTGACACAAGTATATGAATTTTATGGCAGTAATTTGTGGATTACATAGGGATATGTGCCAAAGAGAAACAGCATTTCTGTTAAAAAGCAACAGGCTTCCGTAATTCTTGATGACAACTACCTGTCAAGGGGAAAAAGAGAAATAAAATAATAGGCTTAGAAATGTCACAGATTACTACATCATAGCTCTTAAGTGTGTGATGAATTGTAATTATGCCTGAAATCTGGGCTGCCTTCAAGACACACAAATAAAATATTTCAATTCATCAGTTTTTAAATAGTTCTTACTACTCTTTTCCAAAGGAGCATTGCAGTCTGTCAGATTTACCTAAGACAACTCAGAAGTTGATTTGTTATGTGGCTATAAATGGTTTTTACAGCTGTCATAAACTTAGAAACATTATATGCTAGATACTGTAACAGCAAGGATTCTAATTAAGGTGTTCCATGACTGATTTTAAATCAGTGTCAGTCTCTATCTCATTACTTGTTCTTTGATTTTTTTTCTCTGAGAAAAGAAGTACATGTGACGTTTTAATCAGGTGTATCTTCAAAATAAAAGTACGCTGTACAGAACACAAATAATTTTAGAGGCAATTAAAAGGAATTTCAACATTACTTACAAAAATGACTTGAACGGAAAATGTAAAGTGAGCTGTATGGAGGCATTTGAGCACTATTTTTGTATCTGTAATATTTTGGCATCAGCACTGGAACTTTGCTAGATCATCATTTGCAATGGTAATTGGTGAGCCTGTCTTGGACTCTACAGAAGGCATTTTGTAATCTAAAGTATGGTGCAGACTTTTTTTTAAAAGTAGTTTATTGTGGGTTTTATTCAGAGTCGGAATCAGAGGAGGTTAGGCGTTAGGTGTGTCTCCAAAAGCTTGTGCCCCTTCTCCCTTCAGAGTGCCCCAGGTAACAGCCAGGCAGCCAGAGCATAAATATTTGCCATGATGTGGATTCATGAGGGGCTCAGTTCTCTTTTCTTTAAAAGAGGTTCTTATTTATATTAATCCAAGCAAGTTGGCTTTTGTGCTGACACGCTGTTGGGAGCGGCACCTGCGGCCTGACTCCCAACACCTCTTAGCCCCTCACTTGGCGGGGACACCACCGGCCCCCTGCCCCGTGTCCTGGAGCCCAGCGTGAGGATACGTCGGGAGACCGAGTCGGGCACAGTTGTGCGGGCTCTCCTCAGGCTCTGGCTGTAGATCTCCCTCTCCTTGTCCAGGAGGGCAGCAGGCTGCAGGGCCCAGTGGTGGCACTCCTACTGCTGGTGGCCAGCTCTCCCTGGGGCTCCCCAGCCCCCCCCCCGACACTTGCTGTCTCTGCCTCTCATGGGCCAAGGCCACTGCTTCCTTGCAGTCACTGCTCAGGGTGAGTCTTTCTGCCTTGGAGAGAGAACTTCTGCAGGGTGAAATGAGTGATCTTTACCCCAGAGACCCCAAAAGGAAAGAAAAATAGATTCACACATGTTGCTGCTGCTGCTGCTAAGTCACTTCAGTCATGTCCGACTCTGTGTGACCCCATAGATGGCAGCCCACCAGGCTCCCCTGTCCCTGGGATTCTCCAGGCAAGAACACTGGAGTGGGTTGCCATTTCCTCCTCCAATGCATGAAAGTAAAAAGTGAAAGTAAAGTCGCTCAGTCCTGTCCGACTCTGCGACCCCATGGACTGCAGCCCACCAGGCTCCTCCGTCCATGGGATTTTCCAGGCAAGAGTACTGGAGTGGGGTGCCATTGCCTTCTCCTACACGTGTTGCTGAATTCAACTAAAAATGAGTACAGCATTCTTCATTTTATTCTTCCCTCCAGGGTAATAAACGTCTCACCTCATATTCAGTCACGTGACTTCATCTTGTATCTTTTGTCAGAAAGAATTTGAAAGACAGATGTGGTGAGTGGCTATTCATATTCATTTTATAAAATGAGTATATGCATTTATGAAATGAGTATATGCATTTATGGATGGACTGTATGGAGTTAAAATGGCCATTCCTCTGGGAATAAGGAAAATTAGACTCCAGTCCAGACATTGCTACTAACTTTGTGAATGACCCTGCATAGGTCACAGAATTTTCCCATCAGAGTTCACTTGTTGATAAAATGACAAGGGTGGCATTAAAGGGTGAGCATTTTTCACCTTCGGCACTCTTTGATTCTACTTTCTTCCTCAGTTTATTGGGTGTGGAGCATCCTTGGACTGGGTAGCCATTCCCTTCTCTGGGGGATCTTCCCGATCCAGGGATGGAACCTGGGTCTCCCGCATTGCAGGCAGATTCTTTACCATCTGAGCCACCAGGGAAGCCCCTTCTAGATGCTACAAAGGCGTAAAAATGGAAGAGGGGGTGGAAACTGTTGAGCTTACAGTGTAATGGGAGAAAGGAAACGTGCACACATCAGAAACACAGCAGAGGGAGAGAAGAGCTTAGTTAGAGGCTGACAGCTGTGCCTTGGCTGCAGAGATGTGACAGGGACAGAAACAGGAGCCCGAGGGAGCAGGCTGAGGTGACAGGAGGACAGAAAATGATGCGGGCTGAGAATGGTATCAGTTAGTCTGAGACACCTGTCGTTCTCCATCGAAGCCCCGTAATCGCTTTACCAGCATCGAGTTACCCTCTGTGTGGAGCACTGGCTTCCCTAGATCATCAGCATCTGGACCTCGACCCAGATGGATCCAGGTGGAGCTACTGATAGAACCTCTGCACGGGTGTGGTGGGCACCCTCTGAGCTAAAGGCAGCGCAGGCAGCGGCCAGCTCCGCTTGCTCACTGTCCCTCCCGAATCGGGAGGGAGGAGACCCTCACACTTGGGACCTGGAGCTGCCAGGGGCCTGGAGGCCTCAACATGAAACATCTCTGCTGTCCTTATGTTAGACATGTGCCCCTACTTTGTGCTACTTTCTCAGAGTGTCTCAGTGTTTAGGTGACAATTTAAAGGCCATTTGTACCATGCTAAGGGAATTCTGTGAACATAAGGAGTCCAGCTGATGCCCTAAGCTGGATTTTGAATGCTGGGGTTGTCCAGCCTGTGCCCTTGGGCTTCTTTACTGGTCAGAAAGTTGTCACTTTGCAGACCTGCACAGGCCATATGCCCTGCTGGTACATGCTGGAAAGACACTGAAAATTAGTGCACGTGACTTTGCATTATTTTATTTCCCCTCGTGTTCCTGCGCGTCTTTGACTCATCCTTAGAGATCTCTCTCTGCCACGTTGCTCCTTGTCACTGAGTGTCCTGTGATTTGGCCCAATCTGATGAGCTTATCTTGAGGTTCCTTCTGAAGAGGCCGTTTGTCTGGGAAGTCTTCAGCTCTTCCCCTACTCATACTCTTTTCTGTCTCATTCAGGATATAGCTTTTTATGAGAGATGGGTCAACTGCAGTCTCCCTGTCTCCTTCCAATTTATTTTCTTTCTTCAAATGATAATTGAGTGCTTGATATATATAAAGGACTTTAGTACAACTAGAAACTACACAAAAGCATTTGAAACACCAAAATGTATCCTCAAAGAACAGAAGATTTCATATGATAGATAACATAAATAAATGCAAGTTGATAAGTGGTACGTGATATCGGTTCTCTAAAGATTCCCCTGAAGGACCATCAGTCTTCTCTAAATACTGTTCAGTCTTCTGTAGTTTGAGCCTTTTGTGGAGACTCAACTTCTAGCTGGTTTGTGTTTTCTTGATCAAACCCATCTTTAACTGAGAAAATTTTTTACATTACTAGAGAATGTAAGATCATGTCATTGAAGTGAAGCAGGCGATTTAGAAAGGGACACTCCAAACTATTTTTACTAATGATAGTCTTCAGAATAAGTTTATAACTTTCTGAGTGGATTTTGAAGAAAATAATACCATTATATATGTATAGGTCTTTGTAAGTTGAAAGGATAGTTTATTTGAACATTATTATGCAGAAGAAAATAAAGAAAGGGAGGAATAAAGGGAGAGAGAGAAATACAGAGAGTTAAAGGTCAAAATTAGGAAGTTGAAATATAATGATACTTTAGACAAAAATATTTCATCCATTGTTTTCCTGGGAAATGTCTTTTAAATCTGATCATGCAGCATTTTTACTCTGGAAAGTGGGAGTTCTTTTTTTTTACTGTCAGGAAACATATATGTTGAACTCTCACCAAGTTGCTTATTTGTGAATGAGCCAGATTCAGTCCAGAGACTGATATGCAGAGGACAGTGTCAGTGCATCTGAGAAGCTGCTGGGAACTGCCCAGGGTTCATGGTGGGAGCAGACCTCTGCATTGGAAGAGCTTTCACAGATTTAGAGAAATTTTGAGGGGTACAGGGTAGACAGGGGCCTTTATGTTCTCACTGGGGTGCTCTGCCCACAGACTGTTGTGTTCTTATGGCGGGGGGCGGTGTAAAGCTGAATGTCTGCCTGCACACGGGTCCTTGCAGTGGGAGTCAGACATGCCCCACAGGAGAACAAGGAAAGCACACATCTACGGCCGTGTCTGTGCTGTGCAGACACAGCTGACAGGAGACACTGAGACCCCCTTGAAGGCCAGCGCTGTCCTGGATGCAGTGGAGATGGAAGGAAACAAGAGATGGCGATTTGGATTATCAGTACCTTGCGAGACATACGTGGACTAAATAATAATTCACCACAGTTGGTGAAGAAGTGCTGCACGTGTGCTCTGCTTAGTCGCTCAGTTATGTCCTACTCTTTGTGACCCCATGGACTGTACAATCCATGGAATTCTTCAGGCCAGAATCCTGGAGTGGGTTGCCATGCCTTCCTCCAGGGGATCAAACCCAGGTCTTATGCCTTGCAGGCAGATTCTTTACCCTTTGAGCCACCAAGGAAGCCCCAGAAAGCAGCTGTGCATAGGAGAGAGGAACGCTGGTGGGCTGTATGCCAGGATGTGATGAGTGAGATCAAAGAGAGCCCATGAGTGGGTGCCTGCTGCGGTCGGTTAGGGTGTGGGCGAACGGAGAAGAGAGGGGGACAGAAAAAGAGGCAGAGCGGCTCTGCTGGTGACCAGGCCGGGCCAGGGACTGCAGGCTGTCAGCGGGCAATGGGTGCCTCTACAGAGACCCTGTCGTGAGGGTCTTTGATGACCGAACCAAGGAACCTGGGATTTTTCTGTTAACAGTGAAAAGCTCTAAGGAATCATTCTTCAGAATTTTAGAGGAACTATTTTCTAATTATTATTTTTTGTTACTCTCACTGAGGTTTACTCCTTGTCAGAAATTTTTGATCTGGAGAAACATTTTTAAGAAAAAACCAGTGTGGTCCTATATGAAGAAAAAGTGAGTGAGAAGAAAAACCAGATGTATCAAGACTGAGTGACAGACGAGACATACACCAAGGAGGTCTGACCTCCTGTTAGGGTTGTGAGAATAGACACAGACCTAAGTGTTTCAAAAGACAAGTAAATAGCTGGAGGAGATGAAAGAGAAAGGAGAAAATGGATTCTGAGGTTTGACCTCAGAGGAAGGACTTACTAGGTGTGGATGGAGGCGAGTTCAGAAAGAATCCCCAGGCCACAAATGCACCTGCTCCTGTAATGTGGTCTAGCACAGTCCTGTGAGAATATAATGTGAGCTGCGTCTCAAGTTTTCAGTTTTCTAGAAGGCACATTAAAGATAAAAAGAAGGAGAATAAGTTTATATTAATAGTATTTTATTAATCCAACATTGGAGAAGGCAATGGCACCCCACTCCAGTACTCTTGCCTGGAAAATCCCATGGATGGAGGAGTCTGGTAGGCTGCAGTCCATGGGGTTGCTAAGAGTTGGACACGACTGAGCAACTTCACTTTCACTTTTCACTTTCATACATTGGAGAAGGAAATGGCAACCCACTCCAGTGTTCTTGCCTGGAGAATCCCAGGGACAGGGGAGCCTGGTGGGCTGCCATCTATGGGGTCGCACAGAGTCAGACACAACTGAAGCAACTTGGCAGCTTAGCAGCAAGCCAACATAGTTTGGATTAATATAAAATATTAATATTAATATTTAATCCAATCCAAAATTTTTTATAGCCAGTCATCTTATATGCAGTCAGTGTAAACAATTATTAATGACATAGTTTACATTCCTTTTTTTTTTTTCATACAAAGTCTCTGGATTCCAGTGTCCATTGTACACTGACAGCAAATCTCAGTCCAAGCGCTCAGTAACCCTATGAAGCAGGGGCTGCCCTGTCTTGGAAGGTGTGGCTCTAGACTTCGAACTAATGGTATCAGAGTGAGTTAGCAGCACGTCCATAGGTGCCTGGACACTCCTGTGCTAGGTGCTTCACGGTTAGAGTTAAGTAGATGGTGCTCATGCAAAGCATTGCCACATTGGACCCTTTATTCGCAAGAAGTCCTGAGAACAAGAGATCCAAGAAAGCATTTCTAGAACATTCTTTAGAAGAATTCTTTACCATGTGCAGATTCATGGCTGCTCACTTCTCAAAATATCCTTTGAAAGAAGATATTAGGAGGATTTGGAAGATTTCCTGAAATGTAGTAATCCTTTTTTCCATTCAGAGGTCATCAACTAAAAGTGCTTTGACCCAAATGTAGCCTATAGCCTGCAGCTGACTTCTACTTGGACAGCCTGGCATTGTAAGCAAAACTCCAGATGCAGCAGTGCGTCGAGCATCTGCGGGCAAGGCATGCCCCTCCATGTGCCACATCCAGCACCTCCACGAGTGCCCACTGCCTGCCTCTGCCTGCATCTCCACTCCAGGGGCCCGCCAGATGAACAGGCAGCAGACAAGCTAGCCCAGCACTTGGCTCAGGGAACTGCCCTCTGCCTTTAACCTATCACCTGGGGTTTTTATGCTCGCTCCTGCTGGTGACATTTCTTCACCCTACCCTGACTCTCTCTGCAGCTCAGCAGAGATTCTCTCTGTCTTGTTCCTCAATAGCTGGGCTTCTCCAGAGCAGCACGTCAGGATGCTGAATCACTTCCTCCCCCGTTTACATCTACAAGGGCTGCCAGAGAACTGACGGCCAGATTCTTATCCCACATCTGCTGATGAGTAGATGAGACATGAATGCAGTTCTTTGCTGTTAAACTCACTCTTGGCTATAGCTTATCTTTTCTCGATTCACATTTCCATAGAAATTTCGTTAGATAATCATTTAATCTTTGTTTTGCTATTCTACTTCTGTTTATGGTGGAGGTTCCATCTGTCATCTGTTTTCCTTCTGCATACTCAGTTGCTCAGTCTTGTCCGACTCTTTGCAACACCATGGACTGTAGCCCACTAGGCTTCTCTGTCCTTGGGAATTCTCCAGGCAACAGTACTTGAGTGGGTTGCCATGCCCTCTTCCAGGGGGTCTTTCTCACCCTGGGAATGAACCAGGTCTCTGGCATCTCCTGCAGTGGCCAGCAGATTCTTTATCACTGAGCGACCTGGGAAGCCCCATATCTGTAAGTGTGTACTAAGTTGCTCAGTCATGTCTGACTTTTTGCAACCCCTTGCACTGTAGCCCCCTGGCTCCTCTGTCCATAGAATTCTCCAGGCAAGAATACTGGAGATACATCTGTCTATCACCTGTCTCTCTCAACGCACCTGCTCACATTTCTCCAGTACCTCTGCCCACTCCATTTATTTGTTTCTCAGGCAGCTTCCATATTCTTCACTTGCCTGAAGCTGAGCCACACCTGATTGTTCAGAATTGACCACCTGACTCACTGCTGGGCCAGTGTGTCGTTTCACTACAAGTTTTTGGATTTGGGACTCAAATCAGTACCTCACTACTGACCAAATTTATAATAGTGACACTCAGGTAATAATAATAGTAACAGAATGGTATAAGCAATAGTAACACTTAGACTTTATTTTCTTGGGCTCCAAAATCACTACAGATAATGACTGCACCCATGAAATTAAAAGACACTGCTCCTTGGAAGAAAAGCTATGACCAACCTAGACAGCATATTAAAAAGCAGAGACATTCATTACTTTGCCGACAAAGGTCCATCTAGTCAAAGCTATGGTTTTTCCAGTAGTCATGTATGGATGTAAGAGTTGGACCATAAAGAAGGCTGAGCGTCAAAGAATTGATGCTTTTGAACTGTGGTGTTGGAGAAGACTCTTGAGAGAGTCCCTTGGGCAGCAAGGAGAACAAACCAGTAATCCTAAAGAAAATCAATCCTGAATGTTCATTGGAAGGACTGATGCTGAAGCTGAAGCGAAGGGCCGACTCATTGGAGAAGACCCTGATGCTGGGAAAGACGGAGGCAGGAGAAGGGGACAACAGAGAACCAAATGGTTGGATGGCATCACTGACTCAATGGATATGAGTTTGAGCAGGCTCCAGGAGATGGTGAAGGACAAGGAAGCCTGGCGTGCTGCAGTCCATGGGGTCACAAAGAGACATGACTGAGCTACTGAACAGCAACACAGAATAGTAACACAGGCACAGTAATAAAAATGGTGACACTAGAATAGTAACACAAGGACCATGATAGTAACGATAGCATAGTAACCTAAGGACAGTAGTGATGCCCGAGGTTGGTCAGCAGCCATGCGGAAGCACCGTTCTGGAGAAAGAACAAATGTAAACAGTGGCGGAGGGGCAGGGGAGGGGGTCGGGATGAAGACTGATGAGAGTGGGAAGGAGTCCACATGTCCTTCCAAGTCTTAGGTCTGCCTGCTTGAGTCTTACCTCAGCCTCAGTTGGGTGACGCTTGGCTGTTAAGTTTGTTTTGGGCTCTGTGAGACACCCAGTGTCTTTTCCAGTAAAGGCATCTTTAAAGATAGTTACAGGTAAAGAAGGTCTCTGGAGCTTACAACTTCAACATGATGACCAACAACTAACACTGTATTTTTAAAGACAATTTAGGAAACAGGTTTTGTTTTAAATGGATTCTTATGAGAAGTAAGAACAAATAGATCTATAAATATATTTATTTTGGGGTTTGTCAAGAGTAAAGCAGGAAGGACTCAAAGCCTGTCATTATCTTTGAGTCAGTGTGTGCTATGGATGAACCAAACCAATTGTAGAATTTGATGGATGTAGTCAGTCCTGAAACATTAAAAATAGTATATAAATGAGGTTGCTGTTGTTGTGAAACAGATTCACTGGAATGAAAATCCTTTTCAGCATGGTCAAAGTTGATCTGGAATAGGTTTTACTTCTGTATTTTTAAAGACACTTATTGTCTGAGGCCAGTATACGTAAGAAGGAATTGTGTATACTGATTCCTTAGGAAGAAACTGTGTTGGAATGCATTGTGGCTGGTCTCCTAGTAACTTTTGACACAGTTTTCCCCTTGACCTTTTTTATTATTATTTTTTTTGTGTGGGTTTATTTTATTTATTTATTTATTTATTTATTTTTAATTAATTTATTTATTTTTAATTTTTACTTTACAATTCTGTATTGGTTTTGGCATAGATTGACATGAATCCACCACAGGTGTACATGCGTTCCCAAACATGAACCCCCCTCCCACCCCCCTCCCCACAACATCTCTCTGGGTCATCCCCGCGCGTCAAATTTAAATTTAATTATTATTTTCCTCTGCTCTAGATCTTTGTTACTGTGCATGGGCTTTCTCTAGTTGTGGTGAGCAGGGGGTACTCTCTAGTTGTGGTGCGTGGGCTTCTCATTGCAGTGGCTTCTGTTATTGTGGAGCACAAGCTCTAGTGCGTGAGGGCTTCAGTACTGCAGCTCATGGGCTGTGGAGCACAGGCTCAATTGTTTCGGTGCACGGGCTTAGTACGACTTTAGCTGCCCCACAGCCTGTGGGATCCTCCTAGGCCTGGAATTGAATCCTTGTCCCCTGAACTAGCAGGCAGACTCTTAACCACTGGGCCACTAGGGAAGTCCTCCCCAGTGACTTTTGAACTGACTGTGTGTTCTTCATTGACTGAGGCCCAGATGAAGCAAGGGGGTGGCGTTGAGAGGGCTCCCTCATTTGTGCTCAGTTTCGTCCGGCATCCATCTCTTTGCATCCCCATGGACTGTAGCCCGCCAGGTTCCTCTTTCCATGGGGTTCTCCAGACAAGAACACTGGAGTGGGTTGACGTTTCCTTCTTCAGAGGGTCTTCCTGACCCAGGGATCGAACCTGCATCTCTTGCATCTCCTGTATGGGTGGATTCTTTACCACTGTGGCACCTGGGAAACCAGCGCTAGGTTAAAAAGTGAACAAATCTTTGGCCATTAAAACATAGTTATTACAGTGAGATTCTCTCATTGTGAAAAGCACATAAGAACAGAAATGGGTAACATAGCAGATGTGTAGCCAAAATACTTCATATTTGTACTTAATCAGGACGCAATTCACTGAATGGAAATGTAGGGAGAATTGGGCAGGTTGATTAACCTGTATATTGAGTAAACTGTACAAATTAATAAATTGTTATCTCTTTCAAATTCAAATTTGTGTTAGTTGAATGAAAATATACAGCTTCATTATATAATTTTACTGTACAATTTTTAATTATGAAGTAAAATACATAATTATAATTTTTATATACCACCAAGGAAATAATGGTCACTGCATTTAATAATATTAAACCTTATGTTCATTTTTCATCTTTTCTTAATTTATTACTCTATTACACCCATAGCATAGATTGTTAACAAAATTTAGAATTAAATTTAGCTTCACAGTTCTATGGCTCTTTCATGCATCTCCTTTTCAGTACTGTGCTACTAGAGAAAGGTGGAATGCCAGGGAGATCCCAGAAAAACGATGATTATCAGATTGAAGAGGAAACGCTGAAGCATCCATAATAATAAAAAAATCTATAAAACTATACTGCATTCTTATGAATTTTGAGATGTACTTTGATTTCCTATTTTCAATTATATTCCCAAAGGCTTCTCGTTCATGTGTTCAATAAAGTTAAAAATTTATGAAAACATTTCCTCTTATTCTTATTCACCAGGCTCTCCCCTAATGATTTGGTACTTTCTGATGTGTGTGAGTGTGTAATAGTAATTGAATGAAAATTTAAAAGTGGAGGCAAAGCATTACTTTTTATAATTTGTATATGCCAAATAACAAAGCTCAGTCACAAAATGAACTTGGTATTTCACTCATAATTTAATTGCTTTGACCTTTCCTTTTCAATATTATGTGGACGAAATCTTTAAAAAAATATTGGTAATGCATTGAGGTTAACTCTATTTAGACATGTTTTTTTCCATCTGATTCTGGTCTGCTGTCTTATGTTACACATTTTCTGAATTTACATTCCTACCCAAGTCTGTACTACCATACTCTGAAAAGATATATTTTTTTCAAATACGCTCTCTTCCAGAACTACCAGCTTACCCTGGAATTTTTGTCTTCAGCAAAACTACTGAACCAATTAAAAAATAACTGCATGAAAAACAGATGTCAGGTTAGAGTCAGAGATGATCTTGATTCATCCTTGACAGATTTTTTTTTTCTTCATTTATTTATTGTCTTTTTTTTTTACTTCATTTATTTATTTTTATTGTAGTGTGTATATATATATATATGCACACACACTCTTTTTTTTCCTTTTTCCACTTTATTTATTTATTTTTGGAGGCTAATTACTTTACAATATTGTATTGGTTTTGTCATACATTGACATGAATCCGCCACGGGTGTACATGTGTTCCCCATCCTGAACCCCCCTCCCACCTCCTTCTCCATCCCATCTCTCTGGGTCATCCCAGTGCACCAGCCCTGAGCACCCTGTCTCATGTATCGATCCTGGACTGGTGATCCATTTCACATATGATAATATACATGTTTCAATGCCATTCTCCCAAACCATCCCACCCTTGCCCTCTTCCACAGAATCCAAAAGACTGTTCTATACATCTGTGTCTCTTTTGCTGTCTCACATACAGGGTTATCATTACCATCTTTCTAAATTCAATATATATGCGTTAGTATACTGTACTGTTTTTTTTTTCTTTCTGGCTTTCTTCACTCTGTATAATAGGCTCCAGTTTCATCCACCTCATTAGAACTGATTCAAATGTATTCTTTTTAATGGCAGAGTAATACTCCATTGTGTACATGTATCACAGCTTTCTTATCCATTCATCTGCTGATGGACATCTAGGTTGCTTCCAAGTCCTGGCTATTATAAACAGTGCTGTGATGAACATTGGGATACACGTGTCTCTTTCAATTCTGGTTTCCTTGGTGTGTATCCCTTTTAACTAATGAATAGCAGCTATCTTGCAGATTTTTCATCTTCAGTAACTGGGTTAAAATAGCATATTAATACACATGTCATATTCTTCATAAACTTTTCTCAAGTTTCTCAAGGAATGATAGATATGCACTTTGAATTTTAATAAATATTGGTTGAACACCCTTGGTAGGTAGGATTTCTTATTGAAATTGAATCTGTGAAATGTGTATTCCCTGTGTGTGCCCATGAAAAATTAGATTCTAATAGCTGCAGGTGTTTACAAAAAACAGCATTTTATAAGCACTTTATTTATGACACTTTGACTATTTCTCTTTCCACTACTAGGCCTGAATTTTGTGGTCCAAAACCACTTTATACTGATGAACACAATTTCTGTCATTGAGTGGTATTAACAAATATTTGATGATTCAACAAAATGAGTGGATCTTTACACTAGTTACTTTTCTTACTAAATGGCCTGGAAGATCTAAACTTTCTGAAAAATTACCATAATGCATCTTATATGCCTTGTCATCAGACCCCTTTTAAATTTTCTTTCACTTTGAGCCCCACTGCACCTTTTATTTCATTCAACATCCTATTTCTTAGTTTTTTCAAAAGCTAAGCTGATAATGAACATGACGGTGTAAGTGATGAATGGCTACGGCTTGGGTAATTCTTTGAATTTGATTGTTATTTGGATTCCAGGATTTGGTGAACACAACATTGGAGAAAGGAAAGAGACAGGTTTAGCCAGACTCTGACATGCATTTAGAAGAGCTGACAGGTCTGAGTGCCTGTCCCTGCATAGTCTTGCGCTAGAATGGTAACTGTTTTGGAGAGGAGCCTGTTATTTGTTGGCTCATCCATTCATGGGAAACCACTGACTCTACCAGAAATATATGAAAAGCTGCTTCAGGAATCTTTTCTTCTTTAATCTAGGTATGATTAATATCAGCATGTTCATCTTTTGTGAACAACTATTTAAACTGATCACTCACTTATATTTAGATTGAAATAATTATTAAGTTTCACAGTTCACAGAGGACTTGCAAATTTGTTATATCATTTTGCTTTCTCAAAAACTTGATGATAGGCAAGAAAGTCGGAAATTATTGCCCCTTTTGCAAAAGGAGGAGGCTGAGAGATATTAAAACTGCTAGAAAGGTGGTAATTCAGAATAGACCAAGGACTCCTGAACACAAGTCTCAGATACTTTCTCCTAAGAGTAACTTTGTCTAAGTTGAGTCCTCAGGCACCAGGTGACCAGTTTGTGAAGAAAACAAAGCCAGTGAACCAGGTGATGACAACCTAAGGCAGAGACTGAAAGTTGTGCGGGAGCTTCACTCCTAGCCATGGAGAATGACTGATGAAACAGCATGGCGCTCTTTTTCTCAGACCATTGCGTTTTCTCCAGCAGATGCATTGGATACTATGGCTTAGCAACCAGGATGGCTCAGGGCATTGATGGCCTGACCATGAACAGGGCAAGCTGCAGGTGAGCCTACAGCAGGCCCTTAGGAAGAATTCAGAGATGGAGCTGCAGTCTCCACTGGAAATGTGTACCAGGGAGCCTAAGTATCTGGTGTCCAGAGGAAGAATGTTTGCTAAGATGACCACAGTCCTAAAAAAAGATTGAAAAACTCTTACAACTCCAAGTTGATTAATCTCAGTTCCATCCACGTGAAACTGATGAAAACCAAAATAAGGGTTAGGCTTACTGAGGAGAAGACAAACCCTATTGGCAGTTAAAGGCAAAATGTCTGCTGTAACAGAATATCTTGCAAATGAATCAAAACTGGGGGGGAGCTTACATACACATACAACAGAGATGATGCCTCTGTGCTCATGAACGAGTTCCCTCCCAAGGCCCTCAGAAGGTGAAGATGCTGTAACTCCCATGTGAGCCAGGAGGAGCAAGACTCTGTGGATTTGAGGCTCCTGTTCCGGAAGTCCCTGAAAGGACTCTGGGGTCAGATAAAACACACATCGTGTTCATGTTATTTCCATCCCTCACATTAACTCTCAAGGCCTAGAATTGTGTTCTTTGTGTATGGCAGATGATAGTAATTAAAAAAATTCGAGACCATTTCTCCTAACTCTGATTATAAATACACTGATAGCTTTAATCTGAAAGATAAAGCTACCAGGAGCTAGTTTTTCTTGCCAGAATGAGTAGAAAAAAAAAAAAAGGCCCATACCTTTGATGTGGTCAGGCGGAGGGGAGGTTCTTGGAAGAAGCACTCTGAATTGTGGTCTTAGAGCTACGTGAGTCATTTGTTTGTCCTCCACACTATCAGGAAATCGGTCCAATGTGCTACTGCTTCAGGGGAGAAGGCCCACAGTTCTTAGAATGATGAGATCTAGTGTTTCAAAATAGAAGCACGTTTTCTAACTCTTCAAACACACATATCAAGTCTGGCTACAGAGTACTGTGTGTACAGTGAGTTCTCCTCTTGATTATACAAATAAATAGGTAGATGGATAGCAGATGATTACAGCATTGATGGGAAAGGGAGCAGATGTCAGGATGGAGTGCACAGAGTGTCTTCTGTCTAAGTAGGAAAAATCAGGTCTCTTTTGTCTGGAAAGAGGCGAAGGCTGAGGTGAAGATATGATCAAAGTTCATAAATTTTGTGAAAGCCTCTGCTGACGTTATCAGGGACCCGTTAACCCAATTCCAGGACTTCTGAACCACAGGGGGGTCTTTGAAGTTTCAGCAGGGTAGTTTTAGGGTAGAGAAAAAGAAGTACTTTAGTACAGGGAGAAGAAAATTAATGGAAGTTTTGTGAAGTGACAGGGTGAAAATGCTATATAAACATTTCCAGGGGGAGTAATAGCTCCAAATAAGGTTGACTGAGGGAAGCTTGGGGGAGGGGGCATGCAAAACTGAGTTCATAGAGAGCAGCCATATTCTTCAAGACTTTCTCTTAACTTCACTTTCTGAATCATAATATACATGGAGAGAAGATTACTTATTTTAAGATGCTCATAGTCATTAATGGGTTTTCATGTACAGAGATTGAAGGCAGGAGGATAATGGGGCAACAGAGGATGAGATAGTTGGCAGGCATCACTGACTCGATGGACATGAGTTTGAGTAAAGTCCAGGAGTTGGTGATGGACAGGGAGGCCTGGCGTGCTGCAGTCCATGGGGTCACAAAGAGTCAGACACGACTGAGCGACTGAACTGAACTGAACTGTACAGAGTTAGTGTAAAAGTA
Organism: Oryx dammah; assembly: GCF_014754425.2. Classification (NCBI taxonomy): domain Eukaryota; kingdom Metazoa; phylum Chordata; class Mammalia; order Artiodactyla; family Bovidae; genus Oryx; species Oryx dammah. The sequence continues at coordinate 38,687,645 of NW_024070194.1, read as the reverse complement.
CTGACAGCCCTCCATCATGCCCAATTGGACTGCAGTGTCTGGAACTCCTTCTCCTGAAAGAGAACAGTGCTGTCCAATAGGGGTCAGTGGGATTTCTGTTTCCATAGGAAACATGTGTCTTCTGACCTTCAGCTGTAACTCCTTGGACACTGACACGATCAAACCTTCCCCTCCTCCTCGGGGAAGGGGGCAGACAAATTCTTGTTTCCACTGCATTTTCTCTTTAGGTGTTTTATGTTGGGTGGTGATGTCCCCCCAGCCTGGGCCCACTGTCTTTGTTCCCTGGCCTTGCCCCGACTGGTGCTGAATTGGGGACTGCGACCCCGCCGTGATGTCACCGTTGAGGCAGCCACAGCGCATGGCCCTGTCTTCAGGAGCAGAACAATGATGCCATTTTCCTCTCAAGCTAGAAGATCTTTTTTTTTTTTTTTTCAAAGAAAAATGAAGTGCTTGAGGCCTCGCCTGTTTTTCGCTGCAGTTTCTCCTCCCCCCAGTGGTGTCTGGTTTGTTACAGCCCCGCAGAGGTGTCGCCGGGTACTTACAGGGATGCCTGCACCCATGGGTAAGACTTCAGACACTGACCAAGGCTGCTGCGCTCTTGAATGCTGGTCTTCAAGGCGTCTGTTTGTGAGGCATCACTTATCTACCTGCGGCTTCTGTTCATGTGAATGAAAACATGACCTTTTCCAATGATTCTTTAGCTAAAGGCAGAAGCACTGAAGCCATGGGAGGACATGGGTTATTGGTGCAACTGAAAAATGTTTGCAGTTAAAGGTCCTGGCAGAACAAAAGGAGAAATTGTTTTTGCCTGAGAAGAAAATAGGGACTTGCTTTCAGACTTCCTCTGCTCAGCATGTGACTGACATCACAACGTGGTGTCCGTGGCCTCCACAGCGGCTCCTGAAGCCACCCCTGTGGGTTAGCCCATCACTGGTACGTGTTCGGGGGCGGGGAGCAGAGAGGAGGACCCGTAGCTTCATGGCTTGTGACATGAACTCAGTGTTCCGCTCTTACCAGCTTGACCTAGAATAGTTCCTTAACAAAGGGGCCCCACAGACTACATAGCTCGCCTTGGCCCTTAGTGCTTCCCCACCATCTCTAACGCTCACCACTGAATTCTCAGAATTCCTTCCCATGACTCTAGGAGATCACTTTGTTCTCTACTTAAAATTTGAAGATGTAGGTTTCTATGCATAAGCACGTGTGCGTGTATGTGTGTGTTTAAAGAGGGACGTGTGAATCAGAAAAAACTTTCACTGTTTAATTTTTTCACAAAATTATATCTAATTTTGAATTAGATATAAGATAATAGAAAAGCTCCTGAATCAATTTCACACCCATTCATAGGTGTGTTTGTTCCATCTGTTCCAGTAATTTAATATCCGTCACCTTCATCTAGAACACGATGTTCTTAGATGACATTTCAGTTTATTTAATTAGCACTTGATACAGTTGGATGATCCCTATTCTTTAGAAGTGTTGCATCAGAATGGGGGTCCTTTTCTAGTATTATTAATATCACATCTCTGACCTCTTGTATCTGTAAGCTCACTGTTCTAGAAATCATAAAATTTGATAAATTTACTTTAGAAAGTTTCCTTTAAATTTTTTAAAAATGTTGTGTATCAAACCATTGATAATGCAGTGTCTGTTTCAGTTGATCACTTATTTTTTCTGGTTCCTGATCATAAGGGACACTGGATTTGGAGCCCACATAATAATGAGTTACATATATGGGCTTCCCTGGTATCTCAGCTGATAAGGAATCTGCCTGCAATGCAGGAGACTTGGGTTCGATCCCTGAGTTGGGAAGGTCCCCTGGAGAAGGGAAAGTCTACCCTCTCCAGTATTCTAGCCTGGAGAATTCCAGAGGCTGTATAGTCCATGGGGTTGCAAAGAGTCAGATATGACTGAGCACTTTTCTGTTCACATATATAATTAGAAGACAGAGGACAGCTGGAGAGTGAACGTTCCCACAGCATCTGTCTGAGCGCTGGCCACATGAGATGGACTGAGGAGCTTGAGACTGAGCCTCCTCTTCATGTTTATCCAGTGGCTCTAGGGGCAGCTTTGCAACACCCCAGAACAGGGTCAGCAGACTTTTTCTGCCCAATATCAGCTTGTAGACAGTTTTGGCGCTATGAACTCTGATGTCTCTGTTACAGCTACTCATCTCTGTGGTTGTTGCACAAAAGCACCCTGGGCTGTATGGAAATTGTGTTCTAGTAGAAAAGTAAAGCAGGCAGGGAGGCAGGCCTGGCCCACGTGTTGTGACTTGTAGACCCTTGGCCCACAAACACCCTTCATATCCACGAGCTTGTCTGCTGTGACTCACCCTCAGCAGACAAGCTGGCTCTATACCAGCCAGACACGGAAGGAGCCTCTTCATGCTCCGTCCCAGCATCAGAGAAGGACCTTAAAGAAGGTCCATGTAGGAAGTAAATGGATAATAAGGCTCAGTGATAGTCCTTGCTGAGGCATGTGTGTTTTGTGAGGGATGGAGTCAGAGGGCTTGAGGAGGACGCACACAGATATGCTCTGGTTTGACTAAAAACAAAGAACCGAGCGCTGAGTCTGTGGGCAGCAGTGGGTGTGGGGCTACAGAGGCTTCTAAGTGCCTTCGTCCACAGGCCGGTCCATCTCCATCTCACCAAAGACATGCCAGTTACCTCCTCCCCAGGGAATGGAAAGCATTCCCACAAGGGATTCTCTGGACAGACACAAGTCCACCAGCTGGTGTATTAAACTAGAGTCAGCAGGATGCAACACAGAAAGCAGCTTCCTTCTCTTGCATTGTCCCTCTCCTGGTGCTTTTCATTCCCAGTGGGAATGAAAGTTCCGGAGGTTCCAGGACTTCTTTGTGCTTTCAGGGACATGAATATAGGCTGATGTGTTAATGAGGGTTCTCCAGAGAAACAGAGTCCTGTGTGTGTGTGTGTGTATGGGGGGAGGGAGATATTTAATACAGGGATTGGCTTACATAGTTACAGTCGCAGAGGCCTATCTGTCACCTGCAAGCTGGAGAACCAGGGAGGGCCTTGCCGTTACTCAGTCTAAGACTGAAGGCCCAGGAACCAGAAGCACCAAAGTCCGAGGGCCGGAGGAGAGGCACGTCCCAGCTCAGGCAGTGCGTGTGTCCTTCCCATTGTTCTGTTCAGGCCTCAGTGGCCTGGGTAGTGCCCACTCGATCTAACTAATGAAGGGGGTCTGGTCATTCACATGCTACTCTCTCCCAGCAACTCCTCACGGGCCCACCTAGAAATCAAGTTTTATCAACTGTCTGGGCAGCCTTTAGCCCAGTCACCTCTACAACATGCAACCAACCACCACAGTACATCATTATATATGTATGTATGTGTATATGTGTGTATGTAACACTGAAATGTATATATGTGTATATGTTTATATATATACAAAGAATGGCAAACTAAGGAGCTTATTTTTTTCCTGTGGTGAGATCACTTTCCAATTACTATGAAGAATGTGCTAACACATTACACAATTGATATCCTCCAGCACAGAGAAGCTAACTCAGTAGGATACCAATGCCAACCAAGCTCTAGTATTTGGAAATGCTTCCTGTGGAGTTTTGTGGGAGCCTCTCGTAGGGCATCACATTGTGTGTTAGAGCTACATTTCCTAAAGGTGTGGGTGCTGAAGACCATATTCAAAATAACAGTGACAGAAGTCCATGATCCGAAAGTGTGAGAAAGCCTGGGTTTAGCACAGTTAAGCAGATTTCCTTTCTGCAGGGAATCTCTGAGCCTTAGTATACTAAAGATGGCTTAGTCTCCCTCCAGAGAGTATAACTGGGGCTTCCCACTGCTGATAAAATGGAACTGTCTGTCATGAGACTGCGTCTGTTTGGGGAGTGGACGTTTAGATTCCTGGTGGTAGAATGTTTTTAGTATGTGTCACCCAGGCCACGTCCTGTTGAGGACAGCTCTGTATCGCTTTCCTGTGTGTGGACGCCCTGAATCGGGAGTGCTCACTATGAACTGCACAGTTTGCAGCTTGATGCATGTTAAGGACTCTTCATGATGCTGCGCTGACTAGATATGCAAGCGGATAAATTAACTCCATTTCATTGGAATCCGGACAGTTGACATTCCTCAGCAACATCAAGTCTCGGCTAGTTCTGATGCCAGTGACATCTAGAACCAGCTTCACACTTATGTATTTATTAGTAATATTGAAAATCCTCTTTGAGTGGGTAATATAATTTTGGCATTTATATTTCATTCAGTCTTCTAATATCTTGAAATATTATTATTTCTCAAGGACATAAACAGCTTTCTGGTCTCTCCTCTGCAGAGTTTTGGGTGGAGAAAATGGAAAATAATTATTTATATTATTTGTGTTTTATCCTTGTCTGTATATTGGGTGGTGTCTTCACGTTTTATCTATGTGTGGTGTGTTGGGAAGCACGCTTCTGATCGTGGTCACCTACCAGACACTTCCTTTTCAGATCTAGGCTTCTCTCCAGCACAGGGAGCGTCCGTCGCACTCTGTAAACACCTCTGTCCTCTGACATCCTGTGTGTCAGCTACTGGACACCTGCAGCCTTGGATGCCCCTGTAGTACATGGCAACCTCTCATTTAACGCTTGTTGCAGGTAATTGGATGCTTGTACTGGTGGAAGTTCCACTTACTAGAGCTAGATTTTTTTGTTGGATGTTTCTAGAAATGCAGTTCTACAGTTCAATTGAGTATAGCTGGGCATGAGTTTTCTGGTTTAGTATTTCTCAAACTTGGGTTATATACATATGCATTTAAAGAAAAATGAGTTCTCATGGACTCACAGTGTTGATTTAAACAGCTTATAGTATTATAAAAGTATATACAAGCTCTAATCCTAGGTATAAATACTTTATGCTTATAAATCCAGTAAAACAAGAACACGTATATTTATACATAAATACAAGATTTAAAACCAATAAAATTCAAATTAACATAACTTAATATGGCAAATTCAGTTTTGCTGTTCAGAAACTTCCATTCCAGATGTAAGTATGATTTAAGTTTGTCCACCAGCGCTGCTGTGTATGTCTCAAGTCTCCCACCGCTTTTCTGTATTTAAACTTCTCGAGCCTTTTAGCCCCTGGGTCGTTCCAGTATTGTCAGATGGTCTTGATCTTACCTGGTGGAAGCAGCATTTAGGCATTAAGTATACTTCTGTGGTTGAAGCATTATGCCACAGCAATAGTTATTACCCCATTTGGGTGTCAAGTTCAGCACAGTGTATGCTCGAAAACCCAGAAGCCATATTTAGTCATAGGTGCTTTGAGACCACCACATGAAACACTTTTATTATTAACACTGTCAACAAGATGAAATCAAAGTCTTCAAAATTCATGCTGTTAAAATAATTTACTGAAAACACACACTAGTTTGAAAATTATTGTTGAAGTTGGAGGTCTTTGCATTCTTCCCAAGCACAGTTTTGCCAAAGCATATTTTAGAGTGTAAAATCTTCAACTTAAAGTAAGATTAACAATTCAGTTAGTCAGAGCACACTACTCCTTGGCCACAATGATTAACTGAGGTATTTCTGTGGTTGTTTTAATATATATTTAGCACTCGCCAAGTCTGTCAACAAAGAATGATTTTATCGTGTTCTCATTGAATAACATCTTAAACAAATTTTCTAAATAATCAGTTTTTGCTTATTATCTATGACAAAAAGTCAATTCTGTCGACCTTGCAAGGTGACTGTGAGTCAGATAAGCATGAAATGAGATCATGTATGCAGAACACTTGGTACTCCACTCAGCGCCCAGTCAGGAGCCCAGCAGTCAGTTTCTCCGCGTCTTCCACCACTCTCACCACCGCACCACTGGGTCCTTCTTCTGTAACAGTTCCTTCCTGACACTGCAGTGTTAACTTATCCCATGCTACTGCCTTTATTCTGTGAACTGTTGACACTAACAGGATCCTTTTCAAGAGATCCTCCTCTTACCAAGGGAAGAGAGAGCTCTGGGACCCAGGAACTCCAGGTGGCCTCCGTGCTGAAGAGCAAGTCCTTGAGGAAGTCAAGTCATTGCTCTAGGAGTGAGTACTCCTCTCCTTAGGGTTAAGAGGATTTCTTGTTGTTGCTAATGTATACGCAGAACTTGACAGAACTTGGCAGGGAAGACATTATGGATAAATACAAAGCATCATTCTGCATATCTCATTGAGCTCTCCTCATTTCAGTGCTTATAATATGGCAGGAAAAAAGGAATAGCACACCCCGGATGGCTGCCAGCCATCTTGGGGGATACGTTTGTGAGTAGACTCAATCTTCTGTGGACTCCCAGGCTAGTTTGAAGAGCACACAACTGAAATTATATCTAGGTAGTGAAGTGAAGTGAAAGTCACTCAGTCATGTCCGACTCTTTGGGACTCCTTGGACTGTAGTCCATAGGATTCTCAAGGCCAGAATACTGGAGTGGGTAGCCTTTCCCTTCTCCAGGGGGATCTTCCCAAGCTAGGGATCAAACCCAGGTCTCCTACATTGCAGGCAAGTTCTTTTACCAGCTGAGCCACAAGGGTAGGGTTAGTCTTAAAACATGTCTTAGAGTCCACAGTCTAAAAGTCAACATATTACCTAATGGGCAAGTTTCAGAAACAAGGTTATGAAGCCTTTCAGTAAAATGGGAAGATAAACCAAACACTGAAGATAAATAATCCATAGTCGAGGGAAAGCACAGACATGGGACCAGGGAAGAAAGACTTCCCTGAATATATCCTTTTTTATAAATTTGATTTTAGTACTCTGTGTATTTTTATATAAGACAGAATTAAACCAAAATCTAAAAAGTAGTCCAAAATACTGAAAATAAACAAAAAATGAGTGACCCTAGCTATATATAGAGGTGGTCACTAACTAGCAAATAAAATACTATTTTGAGTAACTTTAGCCCAGTGATTTAACTATACAACGCCAGTAGTGCTGCTTTGGACAAAAAGAATAGAAAGAGGTCTTGAACTCTTCAGTAATCATAGTATCAGTGATAATACTGGTATTTGTGAAAACTTTTATATAGTCACAGGTAACATCAATAATGTTAATGTCTTTAGAAACCAGAATCTTAGTGCAAAGAAAAAAGTTGATACAGATTAAGAAACTAAAAACTTTATAAATTTGAATTAATCATGTCAGTGTCCTGTTTTGTTATTTTTATTGAAATACAATTGATTTAAAATATAATATTATATCAATTTTGAGTATACAGCATAGTGATATAGGATTACAGATTATACTTCATTAAAAATTATTTCAAATTAATGGCTGTAGTTCCCTGTGCTGTACAATCTTTGTTGCTTATCTATTCTGTACTTAGAAGTTTGATTCTCTTAATCCCATACCTCTCTCTTGCCTCTGCCCCTTCACTCTTGCCACAGGTAAGCACTGGTTTTTCTCTGTATCTGAGACTCTGTTTCTGTCTTGCTATATACATTTGTTTGTTTTTAAAATAGTCCTGCTATAAACATTGGAATAGATGTATCTTTTCAAGTTACAGTTTCATTTTCTCTGGATGTATACTCAGGAATGGAATTGCTAGATCATATGGCAGTTCTATTTTCAGCCTTTTGAACAACCTCCATACTGTTTTCCATAAAGGCTACACCAGTTACATTCTCACCATAGGGTACAAGGATTCCCTTTTCTCCACACGCTCACCAACATTTGTCATTTGTAGACTTTTTAATGATAGCCATTCTGACAGATGTGACAGACAAAAAAATAAGGAATTTTATGGTATCTGGTTTTACATTAAGGTGTTTAATCTATTTTGAATTTATTTTTTATATGGTGCGAGGAAATGTCCTAATCTCATTCTTATTCATGTAGCTGTCCATCGTTCCCAGCACTGCTTATTGAAGAGCCTGTCTGTTCTCCTTTGTGCATTCTTGTCTCCTTCATCATAATTAATTGATCATAGGTTAGTGGGTTTATTTCTGTGTTCTCTATTTTGTTCTGTTGATTTTTGTGTCTGCTTTTGTGCCAGTATCATGCTCTTTTGATTACTAAAGCTTTGTAGTATAGTTCAAAGTCAGGGGCAGTGATACTTCCAGCTTTGTTCTCCTTTTCTCAAGATTGCTTTGGCACTTCAGGATCTTTTGTGGCTGCATAACTTTTAGGTTATTTGTTCCAGTTCTGTGAAAAATATCTAGGGTTTTTTATATGGATTGCATTAGATCTCTAGATTGCTTTCAGTGGTATGACCGTTTTAGAAGTAACTAGTAAACACTCCAGTCTAAGAGCTCGGATATCTTCCCATCCCTTTGTGTCATCTTCAGTTGCCTTCATTATTGTGTTTTATAGTTTCTATAGTAGATGTTTTTAAGCTCTTTAGTAAAGTTTATTACTAAACTTTTATCGTTTAACGTATTTTATCGTTTTTGATGAGATTTTAAGTGAGATTTTTTTCTTTATGATAGTTTATTATTAGTTTATAGAAGAGCAGCACATTTCCGTATGTTAGTCTTGTATCCACAACTTTGCTGAATTAACTAGTTTTAATAGATTTGTTGATGGTGATCTAAGGTTTCCTATATATAGCATTGTGTCATCTGAAAATAGTGACAATTTTACTTCCTTTATCATTCAAATGCCTTTCATTTATTTATTATTTCTTTCCTGATTGCTGGGGCTAAAACTTCCAATACTGTATTAAATAGAGGTGGTGAGAGTCTGCATCCTTATCTTGTTCCTAAATTTAGAGGAAAGGCTTTCAACGTTTTATCTTAGAGTATAATATTAGCTGTGGCCATCCCACGTTGAAGGTCAGGAAGGGCAGCAGTAAGGAGATACCCCTCGTCCAAGGTAAGGAGCAGTGGTTGCGCTTTGCTAGAGTGGCTGTGAAGAGATACCCCACACCAAAGGTAAGAGAAACCCAGGTAAGATGGTAGGTGTTGCAAGAGGGCATCAGAGGGCAGACACACTGAAACCATACTCACAGAAAACTAGTCAATCTAATCACACTAGGACCACAGCCTTGTCTAACTCAATGAAACCAAGCCATGCCCTCGGGGCAACCCAAGATGGGCGGGTCATGGTGGAGAGGTCTGACAGAATGTGGTCCACTGGAGAAGGGAATGGCAAACCACTTCAGTATTCTTGCCTTGAGAACCCCATGAACAGTATGAAAAGGCAAAATGATAGGATACCAAAAGAGGAACTCCCCAGGTCAGTAGGTGCCCAATATGCTACTGGAGATCAGTGGAGAAATAACTCCAGAAAGAATGAAGGGATGGAGCCAAAGCAAAAACAATATCCAGCTGTGGATGTGACTGGTGATAGAAGCAAAGTCCGATGCTGTAAAGAGCAATATTGCATAGGAACCTGGAATGTCAGGTCCATGAATCAAGACAAATTGGAAGTGGTCAAACAAGAGATGGCAAGAGTGAACGTCGACATTCTAGGAATCAGCAAACTAAAATGGACTGGAATGGGTGAATTTAACTCAGATGACCATTATATCTACTACTGTGGGCAGGAATCCCTCAGAAGAAATGGAGTAGCCATCATGGTCAACAAAACAGTACAAAATGCAGTACTTGGATGCAATCTCAAAAACAACAGAATGATATCTGTTCGTCTCCAAGGCAAACCATTCAATATCACAGTTATCCAAGTCTATGCCCCAACCACTAACACTAAAGAAGCTGAATTGAACGATTTTATGAAGACCTACAAGACCTTTTAGAACTAACACCCCCAAAAAGATGTCCTTTTCATTAGAGGGGACTGGAATGCAAAAGTAGGAAGTCAAGAAACACCTGGAGTAACAGGCAAATTTGGCCTTGGAATGCGGAATGAAGCAGGGCAAAGACTAATAGAGTTTTACCAAGAAAACGCACTGGTCATACATAGCAAACACCCTCTTCCAACAACACAAGAGAAGACTCTATACATGGACATCACCAGATGGTCAACACCAAAATCAGATTGATTCTATTCTTTGCAGCCAAAGATGGAGAAGCTCTATACAGTCAACAAAAACAAGACCGGGAGCTGACTGTGGCTCAGATCATGAACTCCTTATTGCCAAATTCAGACTCAAATTGAAAAAGGAGGGAAAACCACTAGACCATTCAGGTATGACCTAAATCAAATCCCTTATGATTATACCGTGGAAGTGAGAATTAGATTTAAGGGCCTAGATCTGATAGATAGAGTGTCTGATGAACTATGGAATGAGGTTCATGACATTGTACAGGAGACAGGGATCAAGACCATCCCCATGGAAAAGAAATGCAAAAAAGCAAAATGGCTGTCTGGGGAGGCCTTACAAATAGCTGTGAAAAGAAGAGAGGTGAAAAGCAAAGGAGAAAAGGAAAGATATAAGCATCTGAATGCAGAGTTCCAAAGAAAAGCAAGAAGAGATAAGAAAGCCTTCCTCAGTGATCAATGCAAAGAAATAGAGGAAAACAACAGAATGGGAAAGACTAGAGATCTCTTCAAGAAAATTAGAGATACCAAGGGAACATTTCATGCAAAGATGGGCTTGATAAAGGACAGAAATGGTATGCACTTAACAGAAGCAAAAGATATTAAGAAGAGGTGACAAGAATACACAGAAGAACTGTACAAAAAGGACCGTCAAGACCCAGATAATCATGATGGTGTGATCACTAATCTAGAGCCAGACATCCTGGAATGTGAAGTCAAGTGGGCCTTGGAAAACATTGCTACGAACAAAGCTAGTGGAGGTAATGGAATTCAAGTTGTTGAATGGAATTCAAGCTGTTTCAAATCCTGAAAGATGATGCTGTGAAAGTGCTGCACTCAATATGCTAGCAAATTTGGAAAACTCAGCAGTGGCCACAGGACTGCAAAAGGTCAGTTTTCATTCCAATTCCAAAGAACGGAAATGCCAAAGAATGCTCAAACTACCGCACAATTGCACTCATCTCACATGCTAGTAAAGTAATGCTCAAAATTCTCCAAGCCAGGCTTCAGCAATACGTGAACTGTGAACTTCCAGATGTTCGAGCTGGTTTTAGAAAAGGCAGAGGAACCAGAGATCAAATTGCCAACATCTGCTGGATCATCAAAAAAGCAAGAGAGTTCCAGAAAAACATCTATTTCTGCTTTATTGACTATGCCAAAGCCTTTGACTGTGTGGATCACAATAAACTGTGGAAAATTCTGAGAGAGATGGGAATACCAGACCACCTGACCTGCCTCTTGAGAAATCTGTATGCAGGTCAGGAAGCAACAGTTAAAACTGGACATGGAACAACAGACTGGTTCCAAATAGGAAAAGGAGTACATCAAGGCTGTATATTGTCACCCTGCTTATTTAACTTCTATGCAGAGTACATCATGAGAAACGCTGGACTGGAAGAAACACAAGCTGGAATCAAGATTGCCGGGAGAAATATCAATAACCTCACATATGCAGATGACACCACCATTATGGCAAAAAGTGAAGAGGAACTAAAAAGCCTCTTGATGAAAGTGAAAGAGGAGAGTGAAAAAGTTGGCCTAAAGCTGAACATTCAGAAAACGAAGATCATGGCATCCGGTCCCATCACTTCATGGGAAATAGATGGGGAAACTGTGGAAACAGTGTCCGACTTTATATTTTGGGGTTCCAAAATCACTGCAGATGGTGACTGCAGCCATGAAATTAAAAGATGCTTACTCCTTGGAAGAAAAGTTATGACCAACCTAGATAGCATATTAAAAAGCAGAGACATTACTTTGCCAACTAAGGTCCATCTAGTCAGGCTATGGTTTTTCCTGTGGTCATGTATGGATATGAGAGTTGGACTGTGAAGAAAACTGAGAGCCAAAGAATTGATGCTTTTGAACTGTGGTATTGGAGAAGACTCTTGAGAGTCCCTTGGACTGCAAGGAGATCCAACCAGTCCATTCTGAAGGAGATCAGCCCTGGGATTTCTTTGGAAGGAATGATGCCAAAGATGAAACTCCAGTACTTTGGCCACCTCATGTGAAGAGTTGACTCATTGGAAAAGACTCTGATGCTGGGAGGGATTGGGGGCAGGAGGAGAAGGGGACAACAGAGGATGAGATGGCTGGATGGCATCACTTACTCGATGGATGTGAGTCTGAATGAACTCCGGGAGTTGGTGATGGACAGGGAGGCCTGGTGTGCTGCGATTCATGGGGTCGCAGAGAGTCGGACACTACTGAGCGACTGAACTGAACTGAACTATCATAAATGCCCTTTACTATGTTGAGATATATTCCCCCTATACCCACTTTGATGAGAGGTTTTATCATGAACTGATGGTGAATTTTGCCAGATGACTGTTTTTCTGTGGGTCTGTTGAGATGATCATGTGGTTTTTATCCTTTTTCTGTTGTTAGTATAGTGTACCACATTGATTTGTGAATATTGAACCATCCTTGCTTTCCTGGAATAAAGCCCACTCTATTGTGGTATATGATCCTTTTTATATATTATTGGATTCAGTTTACTAATACTTTGTTGAGAATCTTTGCATCTATATTCATATTGGCCTATAATTTTCTTTTTTGTAGTGTCTTTTCTGGTTTTGATATCAGGGTAATGGTGGCCTCATAGAATGAATTTGGGAGTGCTCTGTCCTCTTTAATTTTTTTGGAACAATTTGAAAAGGATACATGTTGGCTCTTCTTTATATGTTTGAGATCCTAATTATGATTCTAAATAATTTCCCATTAAAAGGATCCAGCGCTCCCTGGAGAAAATGCCGATTCCAGGCGTGGGACAAGAAACATAAATGATCTTGATAACCAGCTTGTTGTTCCAGAAAGTGAGAACACTAGCAGAATCATGACAGAAAGGATCAGAAGCCAACTTTAAAGAATTCCCATAGCCACACTGAGACAGTTAAGCATCAAAGAAGTAATAACTGTGGTTTATTGCAACACAGTGTTGCCAAAATCCATTAGGTTATGGTGATCCTACAGCTGAAAACAGAACCGAAATGAAAAATGAAAAGTATCTTTACTACATGTTTAAGACTAAATGACTATTCTGAAAACTGGTAAATATAGGGTACAAAACATGCATTTGTTCCACTTTACCTATATGAATTCTGCCTCTGGGTAAAAAAGAAAAAAAGTTGTTCAGCAAAGTTCTTTATAGTAGAAATTGAATCAACAGAGGAAAGAATCATAGAGCTAGAATATCACAATTTTGCAATTGCTAATGACACAAAAATAAAGGTGATCGTCATTAATGCTGCCAAAACCACTGGGTGAAGAGCTGAAAGAGAGCTTGATAACACTGTGCTGAGGGCTCGGCCATCCCCGCACCAAAGAGAAACAACCAGAATCCTGGGCATTGCCTGTGGTACACTCTACCCACAGACAACTCCTGTCCTCAGACCAACCTCAGTCTAATTAATCCTCTGCATCAGTGCTGTTCAGTAACAGCCAGGTTAGAATTTTATATTTTCTAGTAAACACATTTAAAAGATAAGAAATAGGTAAGAACTAATTTTAACAGTATATGTTATTTAACTCGGTGTATCCAAAATATCATAATTTCATAACATTATCAATGTAAAAAATGTTGACAAGAGTTTAAAAATTTTTTTCTACTCTGCCTTTGAAATGCTGTGTATATTTTACACTTGCAAGTCTGTGTTACTTTTGTGGCTGAATTTTCATTGGAAAAACTTTATCTGTATTTAAATTTTACAAAATTTACAGTTAAAATGTAGGCTCACTTTCCAAGCTGTTCCAATCATACTTGAAATCTTTCCAGCAGCAAGAGTATCAGTTTTTAAATTTACATTAATTTAAATAAATTAAAGGTTGGTTTCCTTAGTCACAGGAGCCACATTTGAAATGCTCAATAGCCATGTGCACTCGTGGCCACTCTGTTGGACAGCACAGATGTAGGTCTGTGTCCCAGACTGCAGGGACACACAAGAGACAGCGGCCAAGAGTCAGACAACATAACAGGTATGCAGTCGCCAAGACCCAGATTGGGGCAAGCTCTGCAGGGGAAGGAATCTGGCTAATTGCAAGTTACAAAAATAAAAGGCGAGAGAACCTCAGGGTAAGGAGATTTAAAAGACTTGTCAACCAAACATAGTGCTTAGAATGGGTTTGGATCCAGATTTAAATAAGCCAACCAAATATATACATATGCCTGTATACACACAGACTTAAGATCAGGTAATTTGAATTGCATATTTATATGTACCTATTTACTTTTAATAGAATTGAGTTATTGCTAATTATTGTTATTGACCATGAGATTGTGGCTGTATTTTACCTTATTTATTTTAAAATTAATTCTGTATTTTTGGCTGCACTGACGTTTCTCTAGTTGTGGCAGGCAGGGGCTGCTCTCTAGTTGTGCAGGCTTCTCATTGCAATGGCTTCTCTTGTTGCAGAGCAGGGTGCTCTAGGCATGCCGGCTTCAGTAACTGCAGCTCACAGGCCATGTCGCCCCGCAGCATGTAGAATCTTCCCAGACCAGGGATCGAACCCATGTTCCCTGCATTTGGCAGGCAGATTCTTAGCCACTGGACCACCAGGGAAGTCCCCAGTTGTATTTTAAGAGAGAGCCTACTTGCCAGAGACACAGACTATTTACAGATGAAATGGTAGAAAGTTTATTTCCCTCGAAATAATCCCGTGGAAAGGACAAAGATCGAGTGGGATTTTAGGCGTCACATGTCTGCATGTGTTCATAATTACTGAAATTAGGTGATGGGGATGTAGGGGGTCTAAAATAAAATCAACAGCATATTAAGTAATGTTAAGAATGCTGACAGTTTAGTCAATATAATAATGGTATGCAATGACAGTTTTAAAAAATTATTATCCTTGATTAATCTGAAATCATATGAAGTCTTAGATTTGGTTTTAAATATCCTAGAAAAGGTATTGAGGTTGCAGCAGACAGGAAGGAGGGAGACACAGAATCCATGAGCCTGTGCAGGAGGCTCTAATCGCTGTCTCCACAATTCCCACTCGGGTGTCACTGGCCTCCCCAGCAAGCCTGGGGCCATGTTCCAACATCCCAAGGAGAGAACTTGCACCACTGTGGGCAGAGGACTTGAGATGAACATGCTCATGGCCAGCTCGGCGACTGCATGAGATCGAGTCCTTGGCACCCCTCAGCAGCAGTCAAAGCTCAGGGCTCTGTTTCCTGGTTTGGTTTCGTTTTCTGAAAATCTGAACAGACTCTGCCTGTGTGTCCTTCACTGAGCCTGGCCAAGTCATCCTGAGGATGGACTGGGAAGAATGGTTTGAAAAGTTTCCTCTACCACTTTAATCCTCTGTAAAAGGCCACACCTGGATTTGTTTATTGTTATGTGTGGAGATCATTAAATCCGAGTGGATTAATGTTGATTATGGCCTGGGTCATTCCAGAAATCTTGACCTCATCTAGGACTTCACCTGCCATCCATTTGAATTACTCCCACTTATTTCAGCACTATTTTAAGGGGATCAATGAAGGCTTATGAAGAAAAAAAGCCTTGTCATCTACTCCCAAATGAGCTCAATTAAGGTGGTGGAGCGAATTCTGACACTTTTTATGCTGGTGTTGATTAGGACAGAAAGGTGTGTCCTCCCTAGTGAGCTCAGTAGCTATGTCTCAACAAACAGACACAATTGTCAGGATCGGATGCCAGGGCATATTTCTTACAGAAACGTGAGCAGGCCCTAGCTCGGGACAAGAGTACAAGTATTAAGCTAGAAGAAGTCGCTATATAAACGCAGGTCTCTCTTTCTATGTAAACCTGAGAGAGGCCTGTCTGGTCTTCCTTCCTGTCCAGTGTCCGCTGGGGCTGTCCCTCTGGATGGGTGTGGGAGGAAGGAGCAGCCCGGCTCCTGGACCCTGTACAGTTGCATTTCCTGACCTCGCTTCTTTGTTCCTGAAACTCCCCTTGCGGGCAGTGCCCTCTGGAAGGCAGTGGAGTTGAGAGGGCATAGAGTCAGTTTAAGGCATTTTGCTGTGGCCCCACCACTCACGTGATGTACAGGCCACTCTGTCCCCGGAACTCTGAGACCACAGCCCGCGGTGAGCTCTCTGCTCTCACGCAGCCGGCGCTCTGCCAGCCTCCTCGATACCCACCCGCTGTGATAATGCTTGGTCCTGCTTCTCCCTTCTAGACATGCTCTGAGTGTTCGCAAGCAGAGGGCTAATCCATGAAGCTAATTCAGCACAGGACACAGGAAGTCGGCAATAGGCTTCTGTGTGTTTGAATAATTTCTCATTAATATTACCTCAGAGGATAATTTAGACATTGTAGTAGGCCACTGGGGGAGAGAACTGAGAGCAGAGGGGTCTTTCAGAAGTCCACCTAGATGCACCATTTTGGGTGGAATCCAAATTACTGTAGAGCAGGCCCTGTGGGAAAAACTACACAGAGGACTGTGGCAGAAGGAGTATTTAGAGCATGGTCTCCTTTCCTGCAGGCTTCCCTTGTGGCTCAGCTAGTAAAGAATCCACCTGCAATGCCGGAGACCTGGGTTCGATCCCTGGGTTGGGAAGATCCCCTAGAGAAGGGAACAGCTACCCATTCCAGTATGCTGGCCTGGAGAATTCCATGGACTGCACAGCCCATGAGGCCGCAAAGAGTCAGACATGACAAAGCCACCTTCACTTTTACTTTCTTTCTCTCCTTTCCTCCTCTCAGCGCTTTTTATCTGGGCGAGCTGCTTGAGGGCAAGCAAGGCTTGGACGGAACCACTTGATGGACCATCTGTATTTTCATTCCCTTCCTACCATGATGGTCAGCCTTGGGGACAGGTGGATGGAGGGTATGGCAGGCAGTGGTCCAGGACTAGAGAGCAGACACTGGTAGCATCCTGAGTGTCCACCTCACTCTGCTCCC
Source organism: Oryx dammah (assembly GCF_014754425.2). Taxonomy (NCBI): domain Eukaryota; kingdom Metazoa; phylum Chordata; class Mammalia; order Artiodactyla; family Bovidae; genus Oryx; species Oryx dammah. The sequence continues at coordinate 38,670,839 of NW_024070194.1, read as the reverse complement.
TCATGGCAGCCACTGAGCCTCCTTCAGAATTTGGTCCATGGTGAGGCAGATCTCTCCTTCTTGCAGCACATGGGGTCTTCCCTGACATGCCCCCCAAGCAGCCACTCACTTTATGTGGCACCACTGTGGACCTTTAGTAAGGATGGCCCCTTCTCTGCTCATCATTTTGGCAGCCTCTGCAGATACCAGTCACCCCTGCATCCACTGACCTCGGCCCGTTTTCCTATATAATCCCTAGTTTGCCTTATCTGTTTAGAACCTGGGATCCTTTCCAGTGAGTGGAAGGATGACGTGGTGTCCACACCGTCACAGTTCCTGGTGCCATCTGTACATCACACATGAAATAAAACAGGGGTTCACAATGCTCGGTGCTCTGAAGAGAAGGAAGGAGTCTGCTGTTGAGGTGTGAACTGTGAAGGAATTGAAACATGTATAATATTGTATATGAAACAAATTGCCAGTCCAGGTTTGATGCATGATACTAGATGCTTGGGGCTGGTGAACTGGGATGACCCAGAGGGATGGTATGGGAAGGGAGGTGGGAAGGGGGTTCAGGATGGGGAACACGTGTATGCCTGTGGCGGATTCATGTTGATGTATGGCAAAACCAATACAATATTGCAAAGTAATTAACCTCCAATTAAAATAAATAAATTTATATTAAAAAAAGAGTTCATCCACTAGCATATTGTCTGGAGGATAACAGCGGTTGGGTACGGTGCCAGGGCACCTCCGATCAGTGTGGGCTGCGGTCTGCCCAGCTAGAGCAGAGGGCTTGCCTGCCTCTGGTTCCTGGGCAGGCGTTTGCCTCACCATGCATCGTGTGTGCTTCCCATCTGTGAAACTCCCTGAACGAAGGAAGCAGACGCCCCCACACTTCAGTCTTGAATAGCAGTATTACTTTATGTAGGGGAGGAGACGAGCTCTTCCATGTAGGCAAAACCAGTCACACACGGTGGGTCCTGGGCCAGCACACAGGCAAGAGCAGTGCCACCGACAGGAGGGTCTTGGAGATGGTGCGCTTGGTGGCAGCTGGCCCTGCCTTTTTGTCACTCCTGGGCCCTCAGGGCAGCAGTGGGGTTCTCCACGGTGGCTCCCAGAAATGCAAATATGTCTCTTTCATGTGAGACTGTGGCTGCTATCTCCAGAATTAGGCAGTTAGCCCATCTGGGAATAAATTTGAAGGCATAATGAATGTTTTTGCATAACTTCTTCCTGGAATTGCCATCCTTCTAAGTTTGTGTATTCAGAAACAATGGGACATTTTTAGGATGCCTGCGGCACCCAGACAGCCAAGCTCCCTGGTGGAATTATAATAACCAAGAGATAAGAGCTGGCCCCCATGTCCGGCCACAAATGCAGAGCAGCACAACCACGTAGGGTCACGGTCCCAAAGAAGTGAATTTGGAAACTGAGATCATGAGAGTCTGCAACAGCTGACGCTCCTTCACAGGCTTCCTTTCGGACGGAGTGACCCCTCCGATAATTGCAGCACTGCTCTCCGTGACCTCGCTGGCCCATTAGGCCCTGCAGCACCTGAGCAAGGCCTCGACTGCTGCTGGACCCACACTGGCTCCCGACTCATCCCAGTCGTCGACGTGAGAAGGGTCTTGCGGAGTCACTCAGACACTCTCACCAGCCGGTTTTATCTCACACCCTCACACCAGTGTGCAAAGAGCTGAAGCAGGTGGTCTCAGAGCTGCTCCCCGACGTGGGAAACGCACCCAGGTGGAGCCGACTTCAATCATGTCTGTCTCTAATGAAGCGAAAACACAGGGAAATTACCTTTGCACACACAGACGTTGCTTCCTTCTCTGGGTTTCCATTCACTTTCACACCAGCTATGGGCAACCACAGTGAGAGTCCACACGTGGGCAGCTTGGTCACTGGTCACCGGCCAGAGTGCTCACAGCTCACATCGGCCTGTGCCATATGCAGGTGCAGGTCGGCAGGTGGGGCTGGCCTGGGACTCTGCATCTCTCACCTGCTCTGGGAGAGGCAGGTGCTGCCGCAGCCCTCATGGAGGAGCTGAGCTCACGGGGGTCTGGCTCCGTCTGCAGCCTCCCTGGACCTGTGCCCAGGAGGCAGAGTGGCAGGGAAGACAGTTGGACCCTACCCCACATGGCTCCAGCAGGTACCAGCAGTCACTGGTTCACGTGTCCTCGTCAGCCAGGAGGCTGATGATAAATGCAGAAGCTGAGTGCTCAGGTGAGGGTGATCTCCACGGAAAGCCCCCAGCCAGACAGCAGGGGGGCCCTGAGCAGAGGACTCCGGTCTGTGGGCCACAGCCAGCACCCCTCAGCAGGCCCAGCCTCTTACTTAGCTTTCATCTTTTATCCCTTCAGGTGGTTCAGTGGCATCGAAGAGAGGCTCATTCATTTTTCTTTTCTTTCTTTTTTAAAACATTTTTGGGTGGGATTTATGTGCACAGTCTCCTTAGTTTGGAAATTCTGAGAATGATCTTATTTTTTTCAGATTCCACATCTTCTCCATTTAATACATCTGTTACAGTACAGTCTAATGACTCTAACCGTGGCAGTGATGACAAAAAATACCAGTAATGGAACTTGGTGAGATACAGCATATCAGAGGTACCAGCTGCTTTTTCTCGATTTTTCTGTTTTAATCCTCATACTACTCTAGGAGGATTTAGCACTTGTTCCACTCTGCGTTCCAGGACAGAGTCCAAACCAAACATGGCATTTTCTGAGAATCTTGGATTTCTCATCCCGTGGACCAAATAAGTAGGCTGACATTTTAAAATAGGTTTAGCCCCAAACTGTTTGAGTTGCACAATACATGAGAACGCGGTGTGCAGGGTTCTGGCAACTTGGAAGCCCTTAGCTACAGGCAAGACCCGGGAAGGCAGTGCAGCCACAGGGTTCATCCTCCGCACAGATGGTAGTCTGGAAGCTCCTCTGGTGTGTCTGACTGGGCTGACCGGCCACACAGAGGGAGGGCTCCTCTGTCCGCTGCAGTGTGGTGAAGCTGCGCGGAGGGGGGACCTTGGATCTGGATCTGAACTAGTAAGCAGAACTAGAAAATATTCGTTGGAAGGACTGATGCTAAAGCTGAAACTCCAATACTTTGGCCTCCTGACGTGAAAAACTGACTCACTGGGAAAGACCCTGATGCTGGGAAAGACTGCAGGCAGGAGGGGAAGGGGACGACAGAGGATGAGATGGTTGGATGGCATCACCGACTCAATGGACGTGAATTTGAGTAAACTCCGGGAGTTGGTGATGGACAGGGAAGCCTGGCGTGCTGAGGTCCACGGGGTTGCAAAAAGTCAAACATGACTGAGCGACTGAGCTGAACAGAGCACTCCTCTGTCTGCTGAGGCGTGGTGACGCTGCCCCGGGAACTTGGATCTGGGTCTGAAGTAGTAAACAGAGGCTTTGGACTCCCCTCAGCACACCCCTGCCCTGTGTCCCCGTGGCCCTCAAGTCCATCTGGGTCCAGGTGGTCTCTCCTTGCCATCCCCCCTTCTGCCAGCACCCTGTGTTTGCCCAGAAAGTCGTTATGCTTTAGTATGTGAGCCCCATGGGAGAGCTGTCCTAATCATTCCAACTGCCAGCCTCGGGCTGCTCTTCTGACCTGGTAGAGACAAAGAGGGCACCTGAGTTCTTCTTTGCAGGGATCAGGCAGTGTGGCTGGGATGGAGATTAGCTTCTTACCATGTCTACCCCTGTGAAAAAAAATCAAAGTAGGTAAAATTCGTTAGCTCTGTTGCATTAATAATATTCCACATTGTGTTAGTACTTAAAGTTATTGTTTTATTCATTAAACATACCTTTAATCTATGAAACTGACTTCTGAGACTAGCTACTATCACCTGGTTGGAATTCTGTTTACCTTTTCTAGCTAGGAGATGGAAAAATAAAGCAACACACTTTTCTTACCTCCATTACCCCAAAGTACAAAAAGCAGCAAGCAAGATATTAACATGTGTGGGGTTTGTTTTAAAGATCAAAATCCCTCTAAAAGGAATATGCACAATAAAATGTTTAAACCCTATTTTCATTAGTTTGTCAGGTGACTAAATAGGAAAATTACTGTAGTGACTTGGGTTTATAGAAAAGAAATCAAAATAGAGCAACCTCTCATGCAGTTACACAGAACATATTAGAAGGCTGTTAACTTTATAATTTAAGCTTCCCTGGTGGCTCAGAGGTTAAAGCATCTGCCTGGAATGCAGGAGACCCTGGGTTCGATCCCTGAGTTGGGAAGATCCCCTGGAGAAGGAAATGGCAGCCCACTCCAGTACTCTTGCTTGGAGAATCCCATGGGGGAGGAGCCTGGTGGGCTACAGTCCATGGGGTCGCAAAGAGTCGGACACGACTGAGCGACTTCATTCACTCACCCACTCACAACTTTATAATTTTACTCCAGTTAGAGATTCTGAATGAAGTTTACAATGTATAAGCATTGGCGAATTACTGAAAACAAATCTGAAATGTAGCGATTTCTCCATACCTACCTAAGCATGGACTAAAGCCCCCACCTGCACCCCAGTAGGAGTGGGGGGGAAACGTACAGGTCAATGTGGATAGCCACAGGTGGCCAGTGGCTTGCGTACAGGACAGCACAGATAGTTGCACTGGGCTGGACGTGTGAGGCAGCCGTGGGGAAACACAAATTTCCAAAGAAGATAAAGAAAAAAAGAAAAATATGAGTTCGTGATGAAAGAGAGCCAGCCCTACTATATCTACAGGAAATAGAATCCTGCTGTACTGGTAGAAGAGAAAATATTTTAATCACTGGAAAAGATTAGCTTTCCCAGAAGCAAATACTAATAGAGAAACTTAATGATGACAAGGAAGGTGATTAATTCAATAAATGATGTTGAAAAACGTGTAGACTTGGGGGAAAGTCAGTGAAGATCCTTAATTCACACCTTACATAAAAATAAGTTGAAGAAGAGTTTAACGAAATTTGTAGAAAGCCATAACACTAAAAATAGCAGTTTTTAAAAATTGAGGGACATTTAATTATGACAAGAAGAAAAGGGGACTTTCCAGGAAGACCGTCAATGGACGACACTCAGGGCAGGATCCGAACGGATCCTCGACGGTTCAGGGTCAGCAGCTGCATCGTGCCCTCCCCGATGGTCCCTGCTTCCGCGGGTGCTGGTCCTTGCTGGTCCCACGGCTTTTGCAGCCCAGCCCCACAGCACTCCTGGCCCACCAGGCGCAGTCCACGTGCCCTCCTTGCTCTCATACACTTGGATGAAGCACAGAGCTTCAGTGCACCAAACAGTATTCATTGTGAAATAACTAAGGTACATAAGAAACTAGGGAACTATGTACCTCAAGGATTACAGGCAGGCTGTTTCCAATAGGAAAATACCCAGAGGGTTCCTCCCAGAACAAGAAAAGCTAGGACTGAAAAGCGAAGGGGAATTCCTCAGCCTCTGTAGTAACAAGAAAAAATTCACATCCTTGAAACATTGAGGTATTACTTTTTGCCTGACAAATTTACAACCTTTTTCTTTTCTTTTTTTTTCTTTTAATTTTCTTTTATTTCTTTTAATAAAATCCTCATTTCTGCTAGAATTCCTGGCAGACAATCTCATTCGCTCCTGGTCAGAGTCTGTATTGGCACAGAATTCGCAGAAAGAGTTTCTCAATTTGTAACATTGAAACTTAAAACATTACATGTGCCCCCTTGAACTGGTAAGTCTATTCCTAGGAATATATCTTTACTTATTGGTAAAGATCGATGTGCAATGAGGTTCCCTCTAGTTACATAGAACTGTTGACATCAGAAATAGTCAAGACTCAGAGCAAGACTAAATAATTTAGGTACATTATTAAGATAAAGCATTATGTAGTCACTAAACATAATAATTTTGAGGAATTTTAAATTACTTGGAAATACTCGGTGAAAGCAGTATATCACATTGCATAGGCAGGCTGCTCCCCATGATGCGTATTAAACACTTATTTGATTTTACAGAGAGGATTGTTCACTCACATCGCCATAGCAATGAAGAGGGTACACAGTCTACCCTCAAAATAACCGTCACACTACCACTAAGTTTGGTCAACACAGTTCAGTTCAGTCACTCAGTCGTGTCCAACTCTTTGCGATCCCATGGACAGCAGCATGCCAGGCCTCCCTGTCCATCACTAACTCCCAGAGCTTACCTGTACTCATGTCCATTGAGTCTGTGATGCCATCCAACCATCTCATCCTCTGTCGTCCCCTTCTCCTCCTGCCTACAATCTTTCCCAGCAGCAGGGTCTTTTCAAATGAGTCAGTTCTTCACATCAGGTGGCCAAAGTATTGGAGTTTCAGCTTTAGCATCAGTCTTTCCAGTGAATATTCAGGACTGATTTCCTAAATAAGTCCTATTTCCTTCTATGTATTTTGTTCATATTTTCCAACCTTTTTCAAAGGACCAGTCACCAGTTCTCTCACAAATGTCAATACAGAGATTTTTACAAAGTGATTTCAGGGATGGAGTGACTGAGACCTATAACAGTCCCCACAGTCGCATCCTGCTGCTCCATAGGCGTGAGAGAGAGCAGAGAGGCTGGAGTGTGCAGTCTCCACTGAGCAGGAGGCAAGCCGTACACACTGACTGTGGCCTGAGAGAAGGCCCTCCGAGAGGAGGGGTCTCCCGTGTGAGGCGTTTGTGGAGATTTTGATGCAGAGGCAGAGGTCAGTTAGAAAAAGATAAAATAAAAAAGAAAAAGAAAAAGATAAAATGAGTATAATTAATTCAAGATGGTAACTCACACAACAAACCTCACCTAACGCCTTTTCTACATTTGAAGTGTCGCATCATATGTCAAGTCTGCTCAGCCATGCATCCTTGATTCAAGAGAAGCCAGGGTGCAGATGGAGGTTTTGGAAAACCTGGTTTGTTCAGCTAGTGTTAGCCCAGGACCCAGGGAGCGTAAGGCTCACCAGCTCCTGACCAGTCAAGGAGAGAGTGGCGACATACCAGACACAGAATGATTAGAGTGGGTCCTGGGTGAGACCTTGTATGTGCCCAGTCCCTTTGTGCAAGCTAAGAGAGAAGCAATAGAACAGCCTGCATGAGTTCCAATGACAGGATGAGACTGTGTGGCTCAGAGGTGTCAGTCCCATCTCTCAACTGAATCCTCCTTCCCAGAGATTTGGAAAGGAATACACATCTGCCTGCACTGCTGGGAGCTGAGCTGAGTGCGCCCCCCGCCAAGCTCACATGTTGAGGATCTGATCCCCAGGGGCTCAGAATGTGACTGTATCTGGAGATACGGGTCTTTTCCAGGTGGCGCTAATGGTTAAGAATCCACCTGCCAAAGCAGGAGACACAAGAGTCACAGGTTCGATCCCTGGATCAGGAAGATCTCCTGGAGAAGGAAATGGCAATCCACTCCAGTATTCTTGCCTGGGAAATCCCATGGACAGAGGAGCCTGGCAGGCTGCAGTCCATGGGGTCACAAAGAGTTGTACACGATTAAGCATGCACACATACAAACAGGTCATTAAGTTAAAATAAATTCATGGGGTGGGCCCTTTAGGACTGGTGTCATTGTAAGAAGAGATGAGGACACGGGCCAGAGATAGGACTGTGTGAGGGACACACGTGGTATCCACTTGCCCAGGAGAGAGGCCTCAGGAGGAACCAGCCCCGTGACATGGTGATCTCAGCCTCCAGCCTGCAGGACTGGGGGAAAATTGGTTTCTCTGTTTGACCACCCTCGTCTGGGGCAGGTTGTTACGGCCACCCTAGGAGTCAGCTTGTCATTTAGCACTGCTCTTCAAATGAAGGTCCACTCTGATTCCGCAAACTCTCTTTCCTTTTGTGCCATCATTGCCAATAAGACATCTCCGACATCTGACTTAACCCTGGACCCAGAAGATCAAGTGTGTGGTTTTCCTGTTTGTATATGAGCTTCGTGTCTATTTTGTGTGTCCAAAACAGAAGAACCGTGGCATAGCAATTTGTTCCTCCTCTCTCCCCATGGTCCATTTCAGATTCCACACCACTGAATTTAAGGGACTGAGCCCAGGTCTGGGTACTGTGGTCTCTGTGGTCTCTCCACAGCTGGTGGGCCCTGGGTCAGTGACCTCTTGACCAGCTCTCTCTGTCAAAGTCTGACCGTTTACTGGGAAACAGATTGCAGTGTGTCAGAGGATGTGGATATCCTCTGACTTGAGTTTCAAAATACTACTTCGAAGAGATAGCAGAAAACATGTCTTTTCCTCAGATTCATAAAGGACCTATGACTGCCAAAACGCTTGAAAACTACCAGGAAGCTTTGTGCATGCCTGTGGGGCATGAGATATTTCAGCTCTACCATCTACTGTGTTCTCTCTCTTTTTTTTTTCCTACTCAGATCCCACCTCCTGGTGCCAGGGACAGTGAAATTGGAAGAAGTAAGTGGCACTGAGTGTATGCCTAGTCTGGGGTTTCTGGGTGAATGAAGGGTCCTAAGAGATGGTCAGCGTGGGCTGAGCTTCTGGTCCCCAGCACCTGTGTGTGCATTGGCTTTCCATTTTCCTAGGAGGGTGGTGGTGAAGGGGGCATCCACAGCTCTCCTAGGAGAGCCTCCACAGCTTTCATCTGCAGGAATCACCCCTTTGGTCAACAAGTATGACTCACTGCAGCTCTGACACCAATACCTCCAATGAAGGCCAGTGAACAGCAAGCAGGGTGAATGCTTTAAGTATAGTCCAGAAAGGTCTGGCCACTGTGGAAAAATAGCAGTGCCATTAGGTCAGAGAAGTAGATATAAGAAACACAGGTTCAGTCCTGGGGTCGGGAAGTTCCCCTGGAGGAGGGCATGGCAACCCATTCCAGCATTCTCGCCTGGAGAGTCCCATGGACAGAGGAGCCTGGCGGGCTCCAGTCCAGGGGGTCACAAAGAGTCAGACACGACTGAGTGACAGCCTAGCACACGTAGGTCGCAACATTAGAACACAGATCTGACTGACGCAGCGAACAAGCAAGTGAGGGAAAGCAGTGGGGGCTGGGCTGCCGTGGAGCCCCAACTCCACATGGCCTAGAGCAACATGCCCTGCCCACATAGTTACAGACCCTCTGAAACTTTTCATTAAGAACTCACACAGCCTTTGATACAAAGGGCCCTGATTTGACTTCCCCGTGGATTCAGAAGGTCAGGAATTGAGGTGCAGAAATCCAGGTGCTGCCAAACTCATGTTCTGAGTGATGCACTGGGTTCACAGGGAGACGGGCATTTTAGATAACAGGGAGAGTAAAATGCTTATGCATGGGCCTGGCATTAACTGCTCATGCCTCAAGGGTTTTTCAAGTGTAATTTTGTTGTAATTATACTTGTAACTCAAGTATAATTTGGTTGCTAAAAAGAAAAACATCTCACTTTTTTATGTTAGCTGTCCAAACCCAAGTCTGTTTCTTTCTCCAAAGAGAAAATAATGCTCAAAAATGATACAGTTTCTCCTAAAATATGGTGTTATTTAATCAGCCCCACTCCCATGAAGATCCAGTGACCTGATCAACAAACATATGTTGAAAAACTGGCTGAACATACACAAAAACTGTATCTGTGATGTAAAATAACAATAAATGTGGAAAGTAGTGCCCTTGTTTTGGTGTCACTGTGTAATAATCATCAAGTAATAATAATTGCGATGTTCTTTATTTACACTTTACACTCCAGTGAGATAACAGAGTTACATGCTCACAGTCCTGGCCTGAGCTTTAGACCTGCCGAGAGACCTGAGGACCACCCAGATCACAGCCCTCAGAATCCAGGCCAGGTGCCCACAGAGTGAGTGTGAACCACCTCAGGACACACGTGCAACAGCAGCAAGCATGTCGAAACAAAACTGCCCATGTGGGAGCACTTTGAGGCTAGAGGTCCATGGGCCCTGTCTCCAGCCTACACTTACCAGCTGAGAGGTCTTTGGAAACTGGCTGTCCTCATGCCTCAGTTGCCTCCTCTCTAACAGGGCAAATGATATATCTCTGAGTGCTGAGAGGATTTGATGAGTCAGTGTGTATGAAGGGCTCTGTTGTTTCTGGAATCTAGCAAGCCTCCAGTTGGAGAGAATAGGCAGAAACAGAGTTTGCTGCAGCCGTGGAGACAAGTAGTCAAGAATGGGGGAGGTGGATGGGGGAAATAGCCTAGAGATATGTGGAGCACAAGGGGACTGATAATTGAGGAAACCAAAGCAAAACTGCATATTTAAGATGCTGTTTCTAGAAACCAAACAAGTGTCTGTTAAGTTTTGTGGCTAGGATTCAAGATGATTATAATTCTTACCTTAGAATAGCCCCAGAAAAGAGGACTCTTCTGTAATAGAATAGCTTTACCTTAAGAGTATCCCACCTACCTGGTGGGAGGACCCAGATATATTTTATATCCCATATATCTGAATAGATCTATTCTTAGAAGATGCTTGCTCCTTGGAAGAAAAGCTATGACAAACCTAGACAGTGTATTAAAAAGCAGAGACATCACTTTGCTGACAAAGGTCCCTATAGTCAAAGCTATGGTTTTTCAGTGGTCATGTGTAGGTGTGAAAGTTGGACCCTAAAGAAGGCTGAGTGCTAAAAAATTGATGCTTTCAAATTGTGATGTGAGAGTCCCTTGGACTGCAGGGAGATCAAACCAGTAATCCTAAAGGAAATCAACATTGAATATTCATTGGAAAAATTGATGCTGAAACTGAAGCTCCAATACTTTAGCTGCTTGATGCAAAGAGCCAACTCTGGAAAAGACCCTAGTGCTGGGAAACACTGAAGGCAAAAGGAGAAAGGGGGTGGCAGAGGATGAGACGGTTGGATGGCATCCCCAGCTGAATGGACATGACTTTGAGCAAGGTCCGAGTGATAGTGGAGGACAGGGAGGCCTGACATGCTCCAGACTATGGGACTGAATACAGTTGGGCACAACTTAGCAACTGAATAACAACAGAATACCTGTTCTTAGGTGTGACAGATACAGTAGAAGTGTTGGAAATGGTGGTGATAGTTGGGAAAGTCTTCTTGGAAGAGAGAAAATTTTAATGAAGTCTTGAAATGCAGGTAAAATATTGGAAAGTAATGTGAAAAGGTGTATGGTCAGAAATTAGAATACTGAATCTAGGCAGTACTGGGAGTTAAATTATAGAAATACCGAAGAGGTGGCAGTCCCAAAATTGAGAATCAAGTTAAATAATCCAGTACTGGAAATGCAAATTTAAAAATACTATACTCAACTGACATGGAAGCATGATATTTTTAAGGATTTAAATTTTTTTCCCTGGGTTCTATTTTGGTCCTAGCCATGGTATTCCTGACATAAATTTGACACTTCTCTTTGTGACTAAGAAAAGTGGGAGAATTTTAACCAAGAGAATTCAGTCCTGATGCTTCAAACTGCCAATTTGAAGTGATCTTGGTAGTAGCTTGAAAAGCATATTAAGTTACAGAGATGCAATTACACATGGATTAAGGTTAGGAATTCCAGACTCAAAATATTGTTATTGTTTTTATTGTTATTGCTCCATTGTTGTGGAACTACACTTGTCTTGTATTTTATTTCATTTCTGGGAATGCTTTTAGTTCTTAGGATTTCTGTGTTTTCAGCAAAAGTCAATTCATTTATTCTTACAACTATCTCTGGGGGCTCTTGAGAGAGCAAGAAAATGTGCGTTATCTTAACTGGTGGTTATAAAGTTCTCTTTTTTAATTTTAGAGCAATTTTAGGCTTACAAAACAACTGAGAGGAAGGTCCAGAGATTCCTATATACCCCCATGTCCCCACTCATGCAAGCAGCAGGCTGGGTCTCAGCAGCAAGCTGAGGACAGAAGGTCTGGGATGCTCATCTCAGAAAGACAGGGCATGGTGCGGTGGGAAGGGCACGGACTTCCTCCCCTCAGGCTGCGGTGATGGAATGCCAAAGACCAAGCAGAAACCCAGGAGAGACCAGGCAGAGACCCGGGAGAGACCGGGCAGAGACCCGGAAGAGACCTGGCTGCTCATGAACAACAGACACTGATTCCTCACGGCTCGGGAGGCTGCATGTCCAAGACGAGGGTGCCAGCAGAGTCTCTGCAGTGAGGACCTGCTTCCTGGTACACAGACGGCATCTTCTCACTGTGTCCTCACCTGGAGGAAGGGGTGAGAGAGCTCTCTGGGGTCTCCTTCACAAGGACCCTGACTCCACCCTGGAGGCTCCATCCTCATGACCTCATCACCTCCCAGAGGAGCCCCTCCTGACACCATCATGTTGGGGGTTAGGTTTCAACATATGAGTTTGAGAGTGGCTCAGACAGTCTGTAACAGAAAAGTACTAAGAGAGCATTAAGGTATGCTCCATGGGCTCCTGAAGCAGAGAAAAGACAGAGACCCCTGGCCATCCGCTGGGGAAGAGGGTGGCCCAGCTGTCGTGGAGCCTGTTCAGAATGGGATGATGCCCCCAGGATGGCCAGGGACAGGCACCTGGGAGGCCTGCCCGCATGTGGCACCAGCCGTGAGGGGGGCAGCAAACCCTGACCTCCTGGTTCCCGCAGATCCACAGCCCACCTTCTTCAGTCAAGAGTACTTTCACCAAACCGGCTTTTACTAGATTTGAGCTGTGCCCTTACTGTCGTCTGACCTCTGAGGTCAGGGTGAGCCAGGGGGAATGCTCTTCTTGAGAACTGGGCCCAAACATTAAGAGGTAAAAAGAGTAGCAGCCTTGGGCCCCTCGGGACAGTCCAGAGCTTCTACACACAGAGCTTGTACCTGGGCCAGTGCTGGGGGCCTGTGACTGCCGCTGATGAGGCAGGGCGCCTTCGGGGGCTTCAAAGAGCCGCACAGACTGAGTGTTCTGAAGGTGACCTCGGGCTATTCCCGGTTCTTCGAACACTCTCTGGGCACCCCTGCTTGGAACAATGGTCAGCTTTAGAGCAGTTCCCTGTGGCTATTTCAGAGCTGGTTGGTGGGTCAGGCTTCTAGGATCTAGGTAGTAATAGTGCCATGCTCTGAACAAGAGCTTTCCAGTGTTTTTTACATCAAAGCAGAGGAAAGGAAAACAGTTAAATATCCCATGGCTCATTGGGCTGGGCTGTACCTAGCAGGGCGTCAGCACCTGCACACACCTGCGACCAGCCCCCCAAGACAGCTGCATGGACTCAGTCTTGACAGCTGACCTTCAAGCAGAGTCTGATCATGTCCCCTACCCGCTCTCAAAGTATCCTACCATGTTTCATTTTAAGCCTTTCTTACAAGTCTTTAGGCCAGTTTTCAAAGAAGAACCAATGTATAAATTAAAAATAAAATAGTCACAAACTAAAATTCAATATAAAAAACAGTTATAAAAAAGTTGTAAATATAAAAAAAGTTATGTGCAAAATGTGTGCAGAACAAATAGGGTAGAGAATTCCTGACTTTCCCGTTTCCCCATGTCTGGGTCCTCAGTGGTATGACAGAGAGAAGCAGATTCTATGTCGACCCCTTGTCTTAGGTGGTGTTCTCCCCATTCTGTCTTTTATGTTAGTGGAGAAGTGACCCCAGCAGAAGCTGTCGTCCAGTTACACCATGATAACCTGAACCGCTGAGGTGGCTCCACGCGTTGAGGAGCTTCCACAAGCCAAGGAGCTCAGGACAGGCACGTGCAGCCTCCATCCTTTTGACGCTGAGGACGTGGATGGTGAGCGTCACAGCTGGGCAGCAGCGAACGTCAAGAGACCTGCAAGACGGAGGCCCCGCCGCTACTGTGAGTCTGCTTGTCTGGTGTCCGGTGGATCCTGTCTTCCGATCAGAAGGAGCCGCTGAGCTAGGAAGGAATGGCAGAATGCTCTCTTTTCTACATTTTACTGTGTGTCACAGTGAAGCTAGGCACGGCTCTCCCACCCATGACTGTTTCTGCTGGGGCAGTTTAGTGCCTACTAGCAGGTTCAAGTCCTTGTGCTGTGTCTCGCCTCTCCCAAACCTCATGGGCTCCTGCAGAGGTTAGGTTTATATTTCAGTAAATTAGCAATAATGCTTTTCATGGTTGTTTTGGTCAGTCCACTAATCTAGGAATTCTGAGGTAGAGGTTGCTACTTACTGAGCTTGAGATCTTGGTTTTCCTCAAGGTGGAGCCCAAATGGAGGACGTGGTTTTTCTTTATTTGTGACTCTTTGTCTTGACTACATAATGAGAATATTTTGAGTAAAAGAGTTAGAGACTAGTCCACAGGACTGGTTGATCTGTGCGTCTTTGTTACTCCCCATGTGAGTAGTTTCACTTTCCAAATTTATGGAACATGTAGCAGGTCCAGGCTGGTGGCTGGCTAGGGCATGCAAGGAAGAACGACACACAGGCCTGTCCTGGGTGAGCTCGCAGAACAATGAGGAATATGCAGCCCAAATCTCCTGGGTGGATTTCCAGTAAATTATGTGAGTGGGGTTCTACTCTGATACATTAGTCAGAATGGTTAGCATTGCGTAGACTTTGCTCTTTCCTCTATTTTTGAATTTCTGAATCTGTGAAGTTCTGAATGAAGCATGAAGGATGAACAGGAAGAAGTAGATTAAGGGGACCAGAGAGAGCGGCAGGCGCCTGCAGGCATGTATACCTACAGCATACAAGGGGAAGGAGTTGGTGGCCCAACCACATGCCACTTCCAGGAACGGCAAAAGACACAGAGTTTTCACTTTTGATAGTGTGGTTAGTGAGTCTTAAGACTTAAAAAGAAAGTATGCATTTTGCAACTTTAAATAATTAATAAGACTGCAGATTAAGATTTCAAAACACGCAGCCACAATAAATGTAACTACTGGGCTAGGGGATCTGTTGGGTTTTTACATCAGTCTGAGTCTTTGTGAAGAGAACCCAGGCTCTGGAAAGTGTAACCCACGTCTCACTGGACCATTGCAGTTGGAGAAACACTTGAGTGGGCACACTTCAGGAGCTCCTTACCCATGGCCATTGGGGTTCTCTCATCCTTGACCAGTAATAGACATACAGCTTTTGAAGTCTCTCATGGTCTTCTGTCTGAAGTGTGAAACCTCCATCAGTGGAAGCTGGCCAGCACCATCGCCCAGGACTTCCCAGGTCCCACCGGAGGCCAGACCCTGACGACCAAGGCGTGTTGTGGTTCTCTCTTCCTCGCTTTTACTCACATGCCTGGGGGTGTGCTCTTCCCTCTGCTTCCCCTGTGCCATCTGTTCCTAGCTGGTTTTCCTCTCTGACCTGCTGCCAAGAATGAGAAGGGAAGTCTTGGAGAGCAGGGAAAAGGGGGATGGAGGAGAGGCCTGTCAAGGTGATCCAGGGAGCCCAAACTCCTCTGTAAGTAAAAAAAAAAAATGCCTCTGAGAAATGTCTCCAAGAAGATCAGCTGAACAAGACAGGAATGCAGGTGAGGTTGAGGGCATGCTGTGTGCTTCCCGTGGCAGGAGTTCATGAGCCTGTTGCCAAAAACGTAGATGGGAGAGGATGTCAGTCAGCCAAGGACACTCAGCCAGGGGAAGCCAGTGCTCTCTGCAAACAGCAAGGACTATCCCAGCTTCAAAACTCGGGTGTGGAGGACTGTGATCACCAAGCATGACTGAGCAGGACTCAGAGGTATGGCAGGGGCCGCCCTGGATGGAGTGGGAACAGCGAGTCGGGGGAAGCATTTGAAATCCTGCAACCCGGTCATCCAGAGGCTCCAAGTGCCGCTTCGTGGTTGTTCTGGGACCCAGTCAAACCTCAGCGGAACAGTAGGACACTGTGTCCACTAAGGAGCACCATCATCCACTAGCCAAAGTGGACATGGCTGCAGACCATCTCCTTTCAACATTCACTCCAGTCTGAGAGGAGGGACGGCCAGCATGATTCACAAATAACCGACTGATCATTGTAAGACATTTCCTTTCCATGCTCAGGTCACAAGTAAGCAGATCACTGTTTTGTTCAGATGTAGATCATGGATCTTTTTTCTATATAACAACTGAAATTCTGCTGGAAATAACAAAAGGGCAACACGTCCCAACCTCCTGATGCAAATGATGCAAATAAATCATACATCTTAGACATTGCAAATGAGTCGCTACTGTTACAAAAGCATTAATAGTATTATAAGTATCTGTTAAAAGATGAGCATCAATTTATTCCAGTAGTAAATCCAAGATTTACTTAGATCTTCACAAGATCAATCATACCGCTTTCCAAGAGGAGTGAGTATTAAAAGAGTTGATAGTTCATACAGCAACAGCAAGGATTAGAATAGCTTACCAATACACATCAAAGACTTACCTACCTTAAGCTTCTACAAAAGAATAAGTTATTTTTTTCACAGCAGTACATACTATGCATGCATAAATAATCGAAGTTAAACCCAGAAAAGATGGATGCAAACAGAGCTGATACGGAATTGGGGAAGAGCTTCGTTATTTCGTTTCATAGTTCTGAGATGTAATGGATGCAGGAATATTTGAGAAAGAAACTGTCCAGATGGAAAGATGAATAGCTTTAGAGATTGTGTAAAGGATATAACTGAGCAGAGGGGGCAGAGGCAGCAACCCTGGGGGTGTTCGAGGAGAAGAAACTGCAGGTGGTCTCCACAGTTGGGAGAGCGCTGCCTGCCCTCCTGTCTGTGGGAAGAGAATGGAACAGAATGGAACAGAACCAGGATGCCTCGGGCTGATGTTGCCTCTAACAAGAGTCAAAGCTGTGGCCAGACCCTCAGAAGAAATGGAAAGTTGCAGCCATTTCACACCTGTTTCCCCCTCCTGGACACCATGTTTCTGGCAGGGATTCTTATATGAATGAAGGAGAATAAGCTTATGTGCAGGGATGTGTCTTCAGTTCCAGGAAGCATTGTATCTTATGTACCCTGGGTGCCCAGTAGCAACTCTCAACAAGGCAGCATCAGTTCAAGAACAAGCTTTCATGGTGAAGGCTCTGCAACCAGTAAAGTGAAGGCCCAAGGGTATGAGACGTGAAAAGAGACAGAGCGGAACCTAGTGGCACTCTTCACAGGTTTTAAGGGTGCAGGATGGAAGTGGCATCTACTTTAAACTGTAAGAGAGCCAGACCCTGCGAGGCCTTCCCTTGTCCTTCACCTGCCTCTTGTCTGTAGAAAAACTTTAGTCAAAGAATAAATTAAATGAGAGAAGTGAGAAAAGGCAGAAAAAAAAGGAAAACAGACAAGCAAAACAAATGATCATAATTTAACTATTAAACAAAGTCAAGGACCTCTAATTCCTCCTCTAAGGCTATAGATAATATTCTGAGCCATATCCTTTGAGCTGTTTTCAGGTGGAGAGAGTTAACCCCAAGATGACCAGACTGTAGCCATTACATAAGCTGCTCCATCTTACACAATTTCAAGGACTGACCTCACGGAAATGGAAACAAGCTACCCCTGGAACTGGAGACCAACTGTACTTACAACAATCAAGATGATGCTTGTCAGACTACCCTGGGACCAGTTTCAATATGATTGTTGCAGCTGACCTCACTGCTCTGCTCCCTGCCCCCACTTGTCCACCCTGAAAATTCCTTTTAGAGCTCTTGCCCTCTGATCAACAGCAGACAGTTGGTTCTTTGGAACCCAAGTTCACCATCCCCCCAGGTTGCCAGCCTCCTGAATAAACCAAACTTCCCTTTCCTACCAGTACTTGTCTCTCGAATACTAGCTTTCAAGTTGCAGGCAGCCAAACCTGAGTTGGGTAACAAAATCACCGACAGGAAGGTCTAGAACCGGGTTGGAAGCTCCTTAGAAGCAGAGCCCCACACACTGTAAACAGACTTTTAGCCATCAAAACACCCGGCATCCTGGAAGCCTTGAGCTTCCCTCCAAACTGAAAAGGAGTGACTTCGTGAACAGCTTCTCAGACCCTGTCCCCAGGCAATAGGACTTGCCCGAAAGCCTAGTAAAGAAGAGTTATGTTTACGTGACACATAAACATTGGTACATGCATCAGACTCTTGTTGAGAAAGTAAACTCATTAAACTGTTGTCACATAGCCTGAACATTAATTGAATTTGGAGGCCTTTGCCATTAATATGTAATAACAGATGGTAAAGAGTGATAGACCTCTCCAATGGCAGCTTTAAGACCTAAGAGAATATATCATAGAATTGATGAACCTAGTACTCCGCTTCTGAC
This sequence comes from Oryx dammah, assembly GCF_014754425.2. Classification (NCBI taxonomy): domain Eukaryota; kingdom Metazoa; phylum Chordata; class Mammalia; order Artiodactyla; family Bovidae; genus Oryx; species Oryx dammah. The sequence continues at coordinate 38,652,812 of NW_024070194.1, read as the reverse complement.
ACATCACTACATCCTCCCTTCTCCTCTTGACTGACCATCCACTTGTCCACGGTGGCTGAAGGACTGTGTGGCCTTGGGGGATGGAGCTCAGATTTAGCACATTCTCTTCCATGAGGGCATAAGACCCATGGAAGTCTCTAGAATCTGTCGCTTGACCTCTTATGGCCAGAGAACATGGGTCTATGTTAACGTCCATGGAGAACCTGGAGTTAGATCCAGGAAGTATTGTGTGACCATGACATTTTTAATCACTTAGCTATAACAGTTGGTTCTTTTTAACCTGCTGTTATCTTGTAATCCATAGGGAAAAGAAGTGAGAAAGTGTCTAAGAGCTGATAAAATTTCAGCAGGAAGTATGTGGAAAGGATCAGTGAGCAAAGTGATACGTTTGAACCTGGATCGGTTACTGGCTAAGGAATGTATTACACTCTTGGCACCGCCTTTGAGATGTTTCTCCTCCTCTGTTCTCATCTCGTTTGTTTTCCTCTTGAGGAGGAGCTGATATGTGGGACAGCTGCGTGCAATTAGTTTGGGGTCACTGCTCAGAAGCTGTCATCATCTAGGTAACTCATTTCTATGAGTGTTGTCCTCATTCCCAGTAGATGTGAATCACTTGCACTGTGGCTTGTGTTCTGCTCAGGTGAGCTGCTGGCTCTAGCTCCCCTTTGGGAAAACTCACTGGTCTGCCACCCACAGTCTTCCTTCCCGACTTTTGCCTACAGCTTCCTACAAATAGAATGTCCTCGTTCAGTATGTCAGTTGGATCATTCGATGAGGTGAATAAATCATCTGTATTCAGAACAAAAGAAATAATGTATGCAAAGAAAAGCCAAAAATGCAAATTAAGGAAACCATGCATTTTGCTGGCTTTCTTTGATAATCTTCTTGCATGTATTAAAAAAAAAATAGCACACCAAAGGAAAAAGAGATAATTCAGGGAAATAAAATTTTCAAGTGAAAAATCAAACAAACCAGGGTTTAAATGTGTCTTCACATTTGGACTTGAAAGCTCTCCGTTTCTCAGGATTGACAGGATGTAGCATGTTTTTCTATTGAAGTATAGCTGATTTGAAGACCTGACTCATTGGAAAAGACCCTGACACTGGGAAAGATGGAAGGCAGAAGGAGAGGGGAACGACAGAGGACGAGATGGTTGGATGACATCACCAACTCAATGGAGATGAGTTTGAGCAAGTTCTGGGAGACGATGAAGGACAGGGAAGCCTGACATGCTGCAGTCCATGGGGCTGCAAAGAATCAGACATGACAGAGCATCTGAAAAACAACTAATAGCTGATTTACTATAGTGTATTAATTTCATAACTTCTTTTTAACTATGGGAAAACCCACCACCAGAAAACCCAATGTGAGGTGATAGATCCCTCCCTTACTAATTCTAACAGAGAACCAAATGGTACCCCAGAGGCATGGAAATACCCCAGAACTGTTCACATGCACACACACTATCATACTAGTCACACTTTACTGGAGAGGTTTTCCTGGAATATCTGTTCTTTGAAAATTGCCTTGTTTCCCTCTCGTGAATGCAGGATGAAGGCAAAGCTCTTGTGATGTCATGCTGCATTTGTCTGTAGCCTTCTTATACCCCAGCCTTATGGAAAAACAGTTTGAGCAGGGATCAAGTCATATTTTGTTTCCATTTATCATTTATGCCCCCAACTGTTTCTCACATGGGTGTGAAGTCCCGATGATACTGGTCAGTTGAGCAACTGGAAACTAAATTATTGAATAGTCTTTTGAAAGCTATAAGAACTTCTTTATACTATTTTCTTTTTTTTTTCTCCGACTTTCCCATTTTTAGTGTTTTTTATGACATTTCAATTTTTTAATCTAAATAGCAGCATTAACTCTCTTAAGATTCCCCAAATATTATAAACTGACAGTTCTTTCATGTGGCATTATGCTGGGCTCAGATGACAGAAGCCACGTATGGAACATCCGGCCTTGTTCCATATGAGAGGCTACTCTCTCCCTGTTGGGCTGGGAAGCCGTGGGTCTGCAGTGGAGCCAGGAGCCACTGGGGACTTGTAGCAGGAGGAAGTTAGTGGTAATGGTGAACTCAGGGGTGTTTTTGTGCTGTTGGAGGACAGGATCATTTTGAGAAAAGCTTATGGTTGGGGGAGATAAAGAAATAGAAATGTTAGAAGTGTTTTAAGGGTTAAAAATGGGGCTTGCAGCTTGCACAATACTCAGTTTGCATCAGTTAACAAGAACTGGGTAGAGACAGAAGAAAGGAAAGACATTTGAGACTGGATAAGGCAAAGATTGATCTCAAAAGCAAAAGGCCAGCTTTGAAAAGGCTTTAGAAGTCATGATGGAGTTAAAAAACACTTCTTTTTTTGACTCTGAAACATTCATTTTACTCCAGGGAAATTAGAAATTTCTTAGAAATGAACTTTACTGGAGCAACGATATGGAAAAATATCTTCACCACAAATAAGTCCCCTGTAGAAACTGCTTGGTTCCTCAAGCAGTGGAGCCACTGATGCAGAGTGCTTTTGACTCATCCTTGGAAGGGGTGTTCTGTTTGGTTGTGAAGCTGGCACGATATTTTTAGAAATAGTAAAGCTCGTGGAGTTTTCATGGAATGTCTTCAGTTCAGTGGAATGTCTTCAGTTCAGTCACTCAGTCGTGTCCGACTCTTTGTGACCCCATGAACCACAGCATGCCAGGCCTCCCTCTCCATCACCAACTCCCGGAGTTTACCCAAACTCATGTCCATTGAGTCGGTGATGCCATCCAGCCATCTCATCCTCTGTCGTCCACTTATCTTCCTGCCCCCAATCCCTCCCAGCATCAGAGTCTTTTCCAATGAGTCAACTCTTCACATCAAGTGGGCAAAGTATTGGAGTTTTAGCTTCAATATCAGTCCTGCCAATGAACACCCAGGACTGATATCCTTTAGGATGGACTGGTTGGATCTCCTTGCAGTCCAAGGGACTCTCAAGAGTCTTCTCTAACACCACAGTTCAAAAGCATCAATTCTTCAGCGCTCAGCTTTCTTCACAGTCCAACTCTCACATCCATACATGACCACTGGAAAAACCATAGCCTTGACTAGATGGACTTTGTTGGCAAAATAATGTCTCTGCTTTTTAATATGCTATCTAGGTTGGTCATAAATTTCCTTCCAAGGAGTAAGCATCATTTAATTTCATCAGTGGCTGCAATCACCATCTGCAGTGATTTTGGAGCCCAGAAAAATAAAGTCAACCACTGTTTCCCCATCTATTTGCCATGAAGTGATGGGACCGGATGCCATGATCTTAGTTTTCTGAATGTTGAGCTTTAAGCCAACTTTTTCACTCTCCTCTTTCACTTTCATCAAGAGGCTTTTTAGTTCCTCTTCACTTTTTGCCATAAGGGTGGTGTCATCTTCGTATATGAGGTTATTGATATTTCTTCTAGCAATCTTGATTCCAGCTTGTGCTTCCTCCAGCCTAGCGTTTCTCATGATGTATTCTGCATATCAGTTAAATAAGCAGGGTGACAATATATAGCCTTGATGTACTCCTTTTCCTATTTGGAACCAGTCTGTTGTTCCATGTCCAGTTCTAACTGTTGCTTCCCAACCTGCATATAGGTTTCTCAAGAGGCAGGGCAGGTGGTCTGGTATTCCCATCTCTTTCAGAATTTTCCACAGTTTATTGTGATCCATACAGTCAAAGGCTTTGGCATAGTCAATAAAGCAGAAATAGATGTTTTTCTGGAACTCTCTTGCTTTTTCCATGATCCAGCAGATGTTGGCAATTTGATCTCTGGTTCCTCTGCCTTTTCTAAAACCAGCTTGAACATCTGGAAGTTCATGGTTCACGTATTGCTGAAGCCTGGCTTGGAGAATTCAGAGCATCACTTTACTAGCATGTGAGATGAGTGCAACTGTGCAGTAGTTTGAACATTCTTTGCCATTGCCTTTGGGATTGGAATGAAAACTGACCTTTTCCAGTCTTGTGATCACTGCTGAGTTTTCCAAAATGCTGGCATATTGAATGCAGCACTTTCACAGCATAGTCTTTCAGGATTTGAAATAGCTCAACTGGAATTTCATCATCTCCTCTTATTTTGTTCATAGTGATGCTTCCTAAGGCCCACTTGACTTCACATCCCAGGATGTCTGGCTCTAGGTGAGTGATCACACCATCATGATTATCTGGGTCGTGAAGATCTTTTTTGTACAGTTATTCTGTGTATTCTTGCCACCTCTTAATGTCTTCTGCTTCTGTTAGGTCCCTACCATTTCTGTCCTTTATTGAGCCCATCTTTGCATGAAATGTTCCCTTGGTATCTCTAATTTTCTTGAAGAGTTGTCTAGTCTTTCCCATTCTATTGTTTTCCCCTATTTCTTTGCATTGATCGCTGAGGAGGGCTTTCTTATCTCTTCTTGCTATTCTTTGGAACTCTGCATTCAGATGCTTATATCTTTCCTTTTTTCCTTTGCTTTTCACTTCCCTTCTTTTCATAGCTATTTGTAAGGCCTCCTCAGACAGCCATTTTGCTTTTTTGCATTTCTTTTTCCTGGGGATGGTCTTGATCCCTGTCTCCTGTACAATGTCAGGAACCTCCATCCATAGTTCATCAGGTACTCTGTCTATCAGATCTAGGCCCTTACATCTACTTCTCACTTCCACTGTATAGTCATAAGGGATTTGATGTAGGTCATACCTGAATGGTCTAGTGGTTTTCTCCACTTTCTTCAATTTCAGTCTGAATTTGGCAATGAAGAGTTCAAACTGCCAAGGCATGGAAGCAACTTAAGTGTCTATCAATAGATGAATGGAAAAAGAAGATGTGTGTGTGTTTGTGTGTGTGTGTGTGTGTGTGTGTGTGTATACTACACATGGAATACTACTCAACCATAAAAAGAACAAAATTTTGCCATTTGCAACAATCTAAATGGAGCTAGAGTACTGTGCTTAGTGAAATAAGTCTGATAAAGACAGATACTTTGTCATTTATGTGTGGAATCTAAGAAATAAAACAAGCAAATGTGTATAACAAGACAGAAGCCAATTCACAAATATAGAGAACAAACTAGTGGCTACCAGTGGGAAGAAGGAAGTGGGGGCAAGAAATGGTAGGGGGCTAAGAGAGAAAAACCATGTGTATAAAATAAGTAAGCAACAAGGATATATTTTACAATGCAGGGACTATAGCTATTATGTTGCAATAACTTTAAATGGAGTATAATCTATAAAAAATTTGAATCACTATGTTGTACACCTGAAAGTATTATAATACTTTAAATCAACTATACTTCAATTTAAAAAAGAAATAAGACTCTCTGTTTTTTAAAAAAAAAAAAGACTCTGTTTAAAGAAAAGAAAGATGGATTTTGCATGTGGGCTTTGCTTGCTGTCTTACTGCCTTTTGGTTGCTGTGCTAGACTTGGGAGGACACCGAGGGCCACATGTCATTTGGGGCCAGATGGGGTGGTGTGTGATCACGAGTCACAGATGGGAGAGAGGGAAGGAGCTGGGGTGGGAGGTGGGAGAGGCCCTGGAATGGTGAGGCCTGCTGAGGTCTGGCCACATCTGGTTCTTCCACGGAAGGGAGACCCCCCTTCCATCCATTCCACAGAAGAGCTGAATCACTCAGAGAGGAGAGAGGTGGGGTGAGCAGGCCACACCCTTCCCAGGAAGCCACGGCCAGCTTCAGCAAAACGTATGCTGCTCTTGTAAAGAGCAAGAGCTTTCCCCACCCTGGTGGTGCTCCACCTTACTCCCTCTGGTGGAATAAGAGGCCCTGGGGGGTGTAGGGGGATGTGGGGAACACAGTGAATCCAGGTGTGGGCCCACTACCACTCCAGGCTGACCAGGGCAGGCTCACTGGACTCCAGGCCTCACCTCCACTGGTTCACTGGGGACTGGAACACATGAGGATGGACACAGAAGTCCTCCCCAGTTCTGAAATTCCGACATGCTATTCTCCAGGGAACCACGTGTTCCTGGAGAATCATGTGTTCCTGGGCTGGGACTGGGCTGCCACAGGAGAATTTTGACCCTGCTCCAGAGCCTCCTGGGGTGGCGGAGGCACACCCCAGGCCTACCCCGACGAGAGCAGGACAGGAGCTCAAGCCTGCAGTCCAGAACGGTAACTTCTACACACCCCTAAAAATGTCATCTGCTGAAGACATTCGTCAAGGCTGTATATTGTCACCCTGATTATTTAACTTCTATGCAGAGTACATCATGAGAAATGCTGGGCTGGAAGAAACAGGCTGGAATCAAGATTTCCGGGAGAAATATCAATAACCTCATATATGCAGATGACACCACCCTTATGGCAGAAAGTGAAGAGGAACTAAAAAGCCTCTTGATGAAAGTGAAAGAGGAGAGTGAAAAAGTTGGCTTAAAGCTCAACATTCAGAAAACTAAGATCATGGCATCCGGTCCCATCACTTCATGGCAAATAGATGGGGAAACAGTGGAAACAGTGTCAGACTTTATTTTTCTGGGCTCCAAAATCACTGCAGTGGTGATTGCAGCCATGAAATTAAAAGACACTTACTCCTTGGAAGGAAATTTATGACCAACCTAGATAGCATATTAAAAAGCAGAGACATTATTTTGCCAACAAAGTCCATCTAGTCAAGGCTATGGTTTTTCCAGTGGTCATGTATGGATGTGAGAGTTGGACTATAAAGAAAGCTGAGCACTGAAGAATTGATGCTTTTGAACAGTGGTGTTGGAGAAGACTTCTGAGAGCCCCTTGGACTGCAAGGAGATCCAACCAGTCCATCCTAAAGGAGATCATACCTGGGTGTTCATTGGCAGGACTGATGTTGAAGCTGAAATTCCAATACTTTGGCCACCTGACACAGAGCTGACTCATTTGAAAAGACCCTGATGCTGGGAGGGATTGGGGGCAGGAGGAGAAGTGGATGACAGAGGATGAGATGGCTGGATGGCATCACTGACTTGATGGACATGGGTTTGGGTGGACTCCAGGAGTTGGTGATGGAGAGGGAGGCCTGGCGTGCTGCAATTCATGGGGTCAGAAAGAGTTGGACATGACTGAGCAACTGAACTGAACTGAACTGATGAATATTGGGGTGCATGTATCTTTTCCAATCAGCGTTTTTGTTTTCTTTGGATATATACTCAGGAATGGAATTGCTGGTTCACGTGATTTTCTACACAACTGAGAAATGAGCATATTATTGTATCTTGGATCTGTTTAGTTTTCCCAGGGGCTAATAAATGTTTTGTTCATTAGGACTTTGTAAAGAATGTCTGAAGGTCCATAGTGTGATGTTTTGTCATGAGAGCTATAAAACAAAGAATGTGAGATTCCAAATTTCTTAACATGAGGCCTATAGCATGACCCACCCAGACCAGATTCCACGTGGAACTGGAGCTGATAGTCATGTCTGAGTCCTGATTAATTGTGGAGATGAGAGACAGCCACCCATCCATCTGTCTTGTCCTGGGCTCTCAGGTGGTGGATTGGATATGTTTTTAGCAATTATCCTCAGAATTCAGGATTTTGGAAATTGAGAAACTAGATCAACATATTTTAGTTTTGTTTCTGGAATGTTGACTCCGGAGGGGGAAATCGTTCTCAGTGAAAAACATTGTCTTGTGCTGTTTCCTGATCCACCTGCAGGGCGGGGGCACCCTCATTTATAGCCCACCAGTCACTGATTTCTCAGCCCCCGGGGGGAGCGCCACTACAGTGCAGAGCTCAGCTCTGTACACAGCAGCTTGAAGCATGCATCCAGTCTGTGGCACCGAGTTCTCAGGAGTGCCCGGACTCGTTCTCCAGGAGGTCTCATCTAGAATTCATGCTAAATCCCTGGGGAACCTGGAGTCGGGTTGCTAACATCTGCTGTGTTGAGAGGTGGTGTTTAAGTTGACAGTCACAGTGTATTTATCAACCCGAGGTGCAGCAGGAGGGTAAGGTGCTCCTCGAGTAGGGACTGTGGCGGCCAGGACTTTGGCTCGCTCCCCTTCTCCCCCCATGTTCCTCCTCTTGGTGATGGGGCACCGTCTCCATGGTGAAGCTTCTCTCTATTTGGACAACCCCCGGTGAGTGCTTCGATCCTGGGTCTATCCTGTATTCCAGCACAGCACCTGTTCAGTGCTCCCACTTAGCTGGTCTGCTGGCATCTCAGAACCAGTACGTCTAAAACTCACTTATGCTTTTCTCCTGCCAAACCCTTCTTGATTCAGCCCTCATGTCTGTCTTTCTTCCAGTTGCTCAGGATGGAAACTTGGAGCCCCCTTACCACATTTCTCATGTCACAGATTCGATGCTCCAGCAAACCCTGATACATACCCGGATCCGACCACTTCTCACTGTCACCTGACAACACAGACATGAGCACTCTAGGTTTCTGATCCAGATTATCACAGTCGTCCTGACAGGTCTCTGTGCTCTCCCCCACGCTCTGTTACAGTCTGTTCTTGACATGGCAATCAGACAGAATCTTTAGGTTGAAAATACAAGTCACCACGTAGCTCAGTAGCTCCCATTTCACTGAGTCGAGTGAAGTTCTGCCCACAGCGCCCAGCGTTCTCTGGTGCCTGTTCCCTCTTGGCTTGTGACTCTATCTGTTCGTGGTCACTCTGCATCTTGGCCAGATGCCATCTCACCCTGAGCCCTCCGTGTCGGCCCCTCGGTCCTCCCTGCCTGGCCCTGCTCTCCTTCCCCTCTTCCTACACCCTCCCCGTGACAGTGTGATTGACAGGTATGCACGCCTGTGTGAGGAGTGCCTCACCCATCAGTGTGAAGATCGTCCCTTTTCTTTTGCTGGGGTATCTCAAGTGCCAGGAACAGAGATGGCAGGTAGTGGGTGCACGTTCATGTGTGTTGAATGCACACATGTGCCTGTGTGATCACGAGGCCCCTGAGGGGCTGGAATTCTATCTCCAGACAAGCACACCACTCCTGGCAGAGCCCACCCTCATCCTTCCATCTCCTACTTTACCTGTGGTCCAGATCTTGTGCCCCATTTAAAGATAATGACCAGCTTGAGTACAGGCATCATGTTTTCCTCTCCTGCGAGCTCCCCATTTTCCTGATGACCAGGAATGTCTCCAAGTTCAAAATCCATGGTCAAAGATAATTATTATCCCCACATTCTATTAATAATTCATGTTGTGAAACATTCTAAAGAGTGCTGCAGTGCTGCTGGAATCATGCCCTTCCCCAGACCAAGGTGTAAGTGTCCTGACCTTTGACAGTCTTCACTCTACAACCCATGCAGACTACAAAACAGATCTAGAAGGCGTTTTGCTGGAGTTGTGGGGTTTTCTTGAGTTCTTGGCCCCTTTGGTGTGTTGTAGCGAACAGGTATGGCATGGCCCCAAGTCAGGAGTCAGCTCTAAAGAAACCACTTCTGGAGACTGGGGTGCCTGGCATCCCATGGTCTGGCTCTGCCCTGTGAACAGCAGGAGGCTATAAGTCTTCCCCCCGTGGCCCCCACTGCAGCATGACACAGGACTCGAGAACTCCACCTGGGGGCATGCGCTCTGCTTCACTGCAGTGGGAGGCTGTCCAGATGGGAGGAGAGGCAGCAATGCCGTCTCTGTGTCTCCTCCACCTGGCACAGGGAGTGGAAACCAGCACTGAAGGGATGTGACTCGGGGGCGGCCTCGGGTGACAGCTCGTAATTCTTGTACATGAGAGGGTTTTCTAAAGTGAGGACGTGGGTGGGTTTCCCACCATGTTTTCATAACCCACATGGAATTCTCCTGTTTTTCGATGTGGTTCCTTCCCATCTTAGATAATTGAGCACAGTGTTGTAGGCAAGAGGGAAGATACTTCCTTATGGGCAGTAGGGCAGCACTTTCCTCCTTTTCATCCTTCTCCCTGGAGCCCTGAATTATGACTCTTCGCAGCGCAGTGTTGTCTCCATGGCCCGATATTTCTCAGGAAGGATGCTTCAGCACTGGTCAGCCTGTGCCGAAGTCGCCATGGAAGTACAGTGTCCACACGGTTTATGCTTGTGGACATGGGTCCTCTGAAGTAAAGCTCTGTTTACAGGACACCTCATCATGTGGGCATGCAGAGTGTCTAACACAAACACGCAATGAAAAGAAACGGAGTTCAGTCACAAAGATCACATATGCTGAGCTCCAGTTTATTTAGAAGATTAGCTACATAAGTGGCACCGTGTTCTCTCTGTTTATATGGTTTCATAGATAAATGCTATGCCCAGAGTATGAGAATATCTCTTCTCTTCCAGAGATGTTTTTCATGGGAAAATGAAGGATTAATTTGTGTCAGAAATAATAACCAGTGTACTTGATTGAATTATTAGAAGCACGTGCATTTTGAGCTGATTTAAATGTTTTCTCCATCACTTTGCTATCTGTAACGAGACTAAACTTTTGACTTTGTCTCCTACCTGGAGCAGGATTTTCAGGAAGGAAGGAGACTTTGCAAGCAAGTGGTCGATTGAACTCCCTCTTTCACCGTCGTCCTAGAGTGACTGTTTTTTTCTCATAGGTACAGACCTGCTCAGAGCTGGGTCAGGCTCTTGTCCAGCCTCAGTGCCCCTTCATGCTTGGGCTTTCATCCTTCTATTCTTGTCTGGCCCCTGTTGTTCACTGGCTGTGTGGCCCTGGGCCTCTGTTTCCTCATCAATCGGGTGAAAGAGTTCAAGTAGATCATCTTTGAGCCCTCCTCCAGTTCTGAGATAAAGCATCCCTAAGACTCACAGAGCACCTTGTTGAGCCAGAGCCCCCTAGTGTAATAGAAGTGTCTGATCCAACAAAAAGTGACAGAATTCATCGTGGAATGCATTTCATGCTTTGTTCTGCTTGTCAGTCAATCACTTAATCAGCGGTCTCGTCTGTTTTCAGTGACTCAGACACTGTTTCTTCTCCATCCAGGTGAGCCCTCTCCAGCTGTGTGAGGTGTCAATTGCATGGTCCCCGAGGCAGCCCTGCCTCCCCACTGGGTGCCCTCAGCTCCTGGGTGGTTTAGAAAGCCCTCTTGGTCCCCTCCCACAACATCTGTCCACTCCTCTTACAAAATGAGAGTGCTGCACAGGTCCCTCAGCATTTAGGATGACAGTCAGTCCTTTGCAGTGTTAGCCTTTCTCACCTTCACTGTGTGTAGCTACTGGCATTGGGTGTGGTTCCTCATTCTGCACACCATATTCCAATGCAGGCTCTGAGAGAGCGGACGTCTCACCTGCCAAGTAGCATCTGCCTCCAAGTTTGGTCGAAGTCAAGTGTTGGTTGACTGGTTGGTAAAGCAGTAGTCACAGGATCTTGGATGGGAACAGGGTCAGCAGTACTGGAGACAGACAAGCAGGACAAGCCTTTCAGCAGACGGGACCTCCTCGGAGTTAGAGGTTGATCTGCTGTTGGCACATTTTCCATGATTCAAGGCTTGGTTTTCAGCCACACTGACCCAGAATGATGACATTACAACATAGTGAAGATTTCTAACTCCGGATCCATCTCAGAAAGAGAAGCCCCGTTAGGTGATGTGGAGACTTATCAGGGCCTAGGAGTTACAGCTGCTGGACATTGATTGGCAGCTGTCAGTGACACAGGATTCTGCATAGGTGCTCTCTGCAGGGGGCTTCACACAGACTAACACTGGAGATGGAGAACTGGTGAAGCTAGATCTCCACACCAAAGGGAAGGAAAAAGGAGGAGAGAGACAGAGTGACAGTTAGGGCCTCTTTCACAGCCACCCACCCGCGTGCACAGGGTAATAATAGCACAGGGTAAAGATACGTGGTTGGGACCAGTCAGAATCAGGGATGGAGTGACCGCCTGAGAGAGGGTCGTCTTTAGTCTTCTGACAGAACTTACTCAAAGCAGAAGGCAGTGGGAAATGGGCATGCATTCCACAGATGTGTGCTGGTGCAATGCCTGCCTTGCTTTCTACCTCAAGACACTTTATCACTCCTCAGAGTCCACTAACATGCACAGGCTGTGGCCCCCAGCTGGCCTCCCCACCTTTCAGGTTCATCCACATCTAATCTCTCTCACACATGAACTTCTCCTCACCCTGATGCCATCCCACCAAGGCAACAGGAACCCAGGGGTATCTTTGCATTTCCCACCAAAGCCCAGATCCCCTGACCTAAGTCTTGGACCTTGATGGTCTGGCCCAACATCATGGGTTCAGGTAGATATCCCCACAAACCCCTGTGAATGTTAGGCTCCTAATCTCTTCATCATTTGTTAAAAATGCTTTCATTTTAATGCCTCTGTCCTTTCTGTTTGCTTTCGAAGCCCTTTTGGTGCTTATGACCTCAAGGTGGATGTTTCCCATAATTGAAGAAAGAACAACAAAGCTGTGGCCTCACCATCCTGCATCCCACATCTGCTGCTCCCTTACTAGAGTATCAGATGATGCACAAACAACTGTTTTCAGAGTGCTCCTGAAGCAAAGGAATAATAATGGCAGATCACTGTAAAGTGCCCCAGCAGATAAAAGTAGCTGCGTCCAGAAATAATCACTCCTGATGGGGTCCTGAACAATATACATGTATATTTAGGGAAGGAAATCAGTCAAGGACATTCCTCTCTGACCCGTCAGTAAGATGGAATGGCTTTGGTCCTAAAGAAGTTCTTCATCCTTTCATCTCAATTAGCGACCACAGTAGCCCAGGCAGAGACAACAAAGGCTCCTTTCAGAAGGCCAGGGCTGAGGGCAGAAGGTAGACTGATAATTGGATGCCTCTCCATGGCAGAAACTGCACGGATGGAGAAGGGGAACCAGCCGGTGGCTGCTGGTCGGCACACAAGGGCAGTGTCTGTCTGCAGTGCTTCCTTTCGCCTGAACCCTGTAGCCGGTTTTATCATCTGTGGTCGGCAGTCCAAACACGTTTGATCTTTCTCGCCCAATCTTCATAGAGCCCTTTGTTCCTTCCCTCCTGAAATCTGATTAGTGATCTGCTCTTAGGAAAGATGGAGGTCGTGAACATGTTTTATTTGTGGGTGAATCACCTCTTCAGGCCTCTTCTGAAAATGAGTCTGTTCTTGGCAGAATAGAGACTCCAGCTCCTGGTTTGCAAACTCCTGGCTGTATTATTTCTTATTGCTAAGGGATTTTTCTAAGTGGTAATAATGGTAGTAATACATTCAGTTGTTACATCAGGCGGAATGCAATGTAAACATTAACGTAGTTGTAAGACACAGCCAGGCAGGTGTGGACGCAAGGATGGTAGGTCCAGAGTAAAGTCGAGAAATAGTGTAACCGCAGGAGGCTGCATCCATGGTGGGTACCAGATCTCCCCCTCCTCACCATGAGCAGCTTCAGGGCAGACAGGAAACTCGTCAGTTAGGAAGGTGGACTGAGTTGAGGAGGCCGTAAGGAGGCCTCCATTTGCACAGGAGCGCATCCTACAGCCAGTAAGCAGACAGCCCATGAGGACACAGCCGCCTGCTCCTAGCTTTCCGGATGGTTCTGTGACGAGCGCTGGTGTCAGAACAGCACACCTGCAGTGGCACTGGGATCCCATGTGGGCATCCACTCATGTTGTGGGTGCTTAGAGCCCAGGGTTCAGCTGCACTTTCACGTTTACATCTCCCTGGATGTCCTTGGGAGGTAGAGCGGCAGGAAACAGTAACTGATTTCACTGTAAGTTGTTTTCAAGTTCAGCCACATGTAAACTACTCACAAGGTAAACACAGGCTCTGAGTCCCGGGTCCTCGGTGCAGTGGAGGGTAACTGGTCTGGGAGACGAAGGCCAGTGCCTGCGTCGGGCCGGAGCAAGCTCCTGGTATGAGCTGCCCGAGCGGCTTCTCCTTGCTTCCCCAGAGGGAGAGTCAATAGCTGAGGCCTACTCCCTCGGGCCTTTTAGGAGCTCACAGTCTACAGTCATTTTGTTTGTTTGTTTTTTTCTGAGCAGTTAACAAAGGATGATTGAATGGGTGCTGTCTTGCTTGATAGGAACTTAAGTTTGGGGAAAAAACCGAAAGCTAAATAGAAAGCGACAGCTGCCTGTGCTGTTTCCCATGCTGTTTTCCTGGTTGTTTCTTTGTGTGTGGTTTTTGCGGTGTGATAACGCAGCGTGCCTTCCTGTGAAGGTCCAGGGCAGAAGCACATGCCACCTCCGGGCTCAGTGCTGACACCTGGGCTGCAGGAGCGACCTTGAGGCACTGAACATGCTGGCCATTTTCCAGGGCCCTGCCCACAGCGTTTCACAAGCGGATGGTTTGTAGATTCTTTCTCTGCAGTTTTCTTGGAAGGAAATGTCTCACACTTGTGACCTCTCCATCATTAAACCAAACCCCATGGCCGCTGTCCCTGCTGCACTTCTCCGTAGGGCCTCGTCCCGACAGCCATGTCGCCATCATCTCCTGAACCACGTGTCGCATAAAAGTGGCGCCAGTCCTGAGCTGTCTACGTCATTTGTCTTACTTTCCTTTTCAGATTTAATCCTATGGATTTATTCTGCCCTTTCACAAATAGGCATATATATTATGTGCATTCAATTTGCTGTTAATGCCATGTCAGACTGGACAAAGATACACACTCATAACACAGAACTTTGAGCAAATAGGAAGTGTTTTAGATAAGGTAGAGTGTGTGCTTCATGTCAGGAAAATGAATCATTTTCTTCCTTAACTATGTGAGAGGATCCCGCCAGCACAGTGTGTGCTTCCTGTGCTGATTTGTTTTCAGTCTCCGGTGATGGATCCCTGCTACATTCCCCGTTTTGTCTCCTAGTTCTCTGGCTGCCCTCGGGCCTGGGCTGAGGGATGCGCGGGCACTCAGGGCCCCTCAGCGCTGACCCAGAAGTGGTTTCCTCTCCCTGGCAGTGTCGTGGAAAAGCCGCTGCCATGGCTGCCATCAGCCTGCTCAGGCTACTTTCCAGTACTTTAGTTGGCCAAAAAGTCACTTGTGAAGAGGAATGGCTTCTTATTGATAATCCTCAGCAGAGTCAGTAGCTCTGTTTTACAGAAGAATAGGGGAGCAGTCAGGACAGTCGTCTGACCAACCAGCGTTAAGAACTGTTGACAACCCTGCTTCAATAACCCTGTGTTTTTTCCCTGTTTCTGGCCTAACAAGCCCAGTGGATTAAAGCAGCACAACATTTTTATCTGCCATTCTGGAGGTCAGAGTATGGACTGGGTCTCTCAGCTGAAATCAAGATGTCAGCAGAGCTCGTTCCTTTCTGGAGACCCTAAGGGAGAGCCTGCTTCCTTGCCTTTTCCAACTTCCTGAAGCCCCTGTGTTCTCTTGGCTCTTGGCCCTATTCCTCCACCTTTGAAGCCAGCAGTGCTGGGCTGAGTTCCCCTCATGCAGGCTTCTCTCTGTTTCTTCCTCTTCTGTCTCCTCTTTGAGATATAAGGACCCTGTGATTACATCAGGCTCACTGGGATAAGCCAGGGTAGCCCGGCATTATAACATCCTGCACTTAATCACCACTCTGAAGTTCCTTCAGCTGTGTAAAACAGAACATTCACAGGTTCTGGAGATCAGGAGATGGACATATCTATGGGTCATTACTCAGCAGACCACAGACCACCCTCTAGTCTCAGATGCATGTCCCTCTCATGCAGAATATATTCACTCCATCCCACAGTCCCTAAAAGTCTCAATCCATTATAGGATAAACTCAAGTCCAAAATACAGTGTTCAGCATCCCTGATGGTTCAGATGGTACAGAATCCACCTGCCAATGCAGGAGACCTGGGTTCAGTCTCTGGGTTGGGAACATCCCCTGAAGGAGGGCATGGCAACTCACTCTAGTATTCTTGCCTGGAGAATTCCATAGACAGAGGAGCCTGGGGGGTTATAGTCCATGGGGTCACAAAGAGTCAGATGTGACTGAATGACTAAGCACACATCTCAGTTCAAAAGTCCCAGATCTCATCATCTAAATCAACTGAGTCAGGTATGGGTGAGACTCAGGTATGCTCTAACCTACGCTGAAATTCTCCTCCATCTCTGAGCTTGGGACACTCAAGAAACAAGTTATCCGCTCCCAAAATACAGTGGTGGGACAGGCACAAGAAAACAGTTACAGACATGTTCAAAAAGGGAAACAGGAAAGGAAAGGAGTTCCCATCAGACCTAAGTAATTCCTGAATACAGGCAGACCTCCTTGGGGTTATGAATAGAGTCACCTTCTGTGTTCTGAGGCGCTACCCCTCCTGCACCTCAGCTCTGCCCTCAGAGACACCTTCCCCTCAGAGACTCCTTTGAGATGCCTTCCCCCTTAGAGACTCCTTCTCCCTCAGAGACGCCTTCCCCTCAGAAACGCCTTCCCCCTCAGAGACGCCTTCTCCCCAGAGACACCTTCCTCCCTCAGAGCCGCCTTCCCCTCAGAGACACCTTCCCCCCTCAAAGACACCTTCTCCCCTCAGAGACGCCTTCCCCTCAGAAATGCCTTCCCTCCCAGAGCCGCCTTCCCCTCAGAGACGCCTTCCCTCTTCAGAGACGCCTTCCCCTCAGAGGCCTTCCCCTCAGAGATGCCTTCCCCTCAGAAACGCCTTCCTCCATTATGGACACCTTCCCCTCTCAGAGACACGTTCCCCCCACCCCAGAAATGCTTTCCCCCCTCAGAGACACCTTCCCCTTCAGATGCACCTTCCCCTTAGAGACGCCCTCCCCTAAGAGACGCCTTCCCCCCTCAGAGACACCTTCCCCCTCAGAGACGCCTTCCCCTCAGAAACACCTTCCTCCTTCAAGGACGCCTTCTCCCCTCAGAGACGCCTTCTCCCCTCAGAGACGTCTTCCCCCTCAGGGATGCCTTCCCCTCAAAGACACCTTCCCCCTCAGAGACATCTTCCCCTCTCAGAGATGCCTTCCCCCTCAGAGACACCTTCCCCAGAAACAGGGATCAAGATCACAGAGGAGTGGGCATGTCCACTGTGTCTACCCAGTCCTCAGAAACACCTTCCCCCAAAATAGGGATGGAGACCACAGGGGACTGAGTGTGTCCACTGTGCCCACCTCGTCCAGAATGCCCCCTCCTGCGTCTTCACTAGGTCGCATCTGGGCTATCCCAGTTCAGATCTGGAATGCTCAGATCAGCCATGGGTCAAAACCCACAAAGAGTGTGGAGAGAATTTTCTGCAGGTCTTCGAGGTTGGAAAGTGTTTCTGCTTTTAGTTCCAGTTCTGTCCCCTCAAGATCTGGAGACATCTTGGGCGACATTTCCTACAAAATCAGGCACACGTTTGTAGAGAACGTTTATCTAAAAGTTACTCCTGTAAAGTTTCAGTTCAGTTCAGTTAAGTCGCTCAGTCATATCTGACTCTTTGCGACCCCATGGACTGCAGCACACCAGGCTTCCCTGTCCATCACCAACTCCCAGAGCTTACTCAAAGTCATGTCCATCGCGTCGGTGATGCCATCCAACCATCTCATCCTCTGTCGTCCCCTTCTCTTCCTGCCTTCAGTGTTTCCCAGCATCAGGGTCTTTTCCAATGAGTCAGTTCTTCGCATCAGGTGACAATGTATTGTCAAATTTAGTACTTTCTTAAAGTGAAAAAGTCTACTAGACATCAGAGAGCACATCATGCTTGTCTAAAAGAAAATTAAGTTCCTATCTGCTCTGCTCATCTGATTTAATGATTTAGCCAAACAGATCGTAACATGTTCCCCCATGTTATGTTGGCTTTGAATTTCAGGTCTCATGTCAGTCATATAAGAAGAGCATAGCTTCCTGTTTAGACCTGGAGACGTAGATGCAGAAACAGAAGAGTAGGCATTAAAGCCAAATTCAAAATGTAATTTATAATCTCATCTGTCTTAATCACTAGAAAGTTAACTTTTTTCATGTCCAGGCAGCCTGACGACATGGGAAGGATTTCCATATATAAGAACAGAGACTGTGTGAGCTGGGATTTGAGCTCAAGAGGGTGAGCTCACAAGAGGTTAGGAGCAATGCCACGAACATGGCCCCACAGATGCTGACAAGCGTTCTCAGCTCCCAGATACATATCGAGACTTTTTTGCAATCTCAAAACATTATCAGTGGATGGCACTGTAAAGATTATGTGGTCTAACTCACTAATTTCACAGAAGAGAAAGCAGAGGCTTGGTGAGATTAAGACGTGCCCAAGGATGGGCAGCTGTTCATGGCAGGGCCAGGACCAACTCAGCTTTCCCTCAGTGCATCATTTCTCTGCCTCTGTGCATGAAGGACAGTGGGGAATCCTAGGACCTTCCTGTACACACGGGATTTTGCCCATGGTGTGCGTGTATGTTCAATCATGTCCAACTCTTTGCAACCACATGGACTGTAGCCCACCAGTCTCTGACCATGGGATTCTCCAGGCAAGAATACTGGAGTGGGTTGCCATTGCCTCCTCCAGGGGATCTTCCTGACTCAGACATCAAACCCACGTCTCTTGAGTCTCTCTAATGGATTTATAGAAAGAATATGGAGAGAATTCTCTGAAGGTCTTTGAGGCTGGAAAGGCTGGAAAAGGTCATATTTTCTAGGAACTCCTAAACACACACACACACACACCTCAACACTGCTCGGTGATTCCCACACCTTGTGTGTCCAGGAATCAGGAATTTCATGTAGAGCAGACACACACTCCGTGGTTAGCCTGGGGCACCCCAGGCTGGCTTCTCAGGTGTTCTCCCCACCCAGCCTTCAGCAAGGGTGCACCTAGGGCCAAGAGATGGGTTGATAGGTATACCCACCAGGTGACACTTCAGCTCTGCGACAGCTGAGCCTTCACCTCCATCACAACAGACTCCATCACAGGCAGACTGCAGCAGGTTACACGTGTACCAGGACTGAGCACACATTCTACAGGTATTTGGGGCGTATTTTGTGTATTGCGTCTAGTGCCTTATAAACATTACCTCATCCAGTCCTTACAGCTGTCAACAAGTGTCACCAGTATTTGATCTTGTTCGGCTTAGAGAGGTGAAGTGATTGTCTGGGGAATGATGGACCCAGAATCCAACAGAGAATGTGGAGGAAGGGGTCAGCAAAGCTAATCTAACCTACACCCTCCAACGCCCCTCCTGCTAATCAGAGATGGTCGTCAAGACTGTGCCTGAACTCATGTTGGCTCAAGCTGAAATGTGCGTCCAGAGAGGCTAAACAGCTGGCCCATCACCCCGTGATCTCTCTAGGATCCAGAGAGGGAGCTGGGCCCAAATGATCTGCAGGTACCTTGGACTAAAGCATCATCTAGTGATAGTAAGCCTTCATCGTTCAAGCTCTGATTGCTGGAAACAGTGGCAGCGACCCCCACCACGCAAGGCAGGGCCCTCCAGCAGGCTGCCCTCCCCCAGCACAGACGCCCACCCTGAGATGAGTGTCTCCTTCCACCCATGGCTAGCAGGACGAAATGGCACATTCTGTTTTCACAGTGGGCTGCTCGCACATATCAGCAGTTATCAAGAATTTGAAAACCTGTGGAACCCGCAGTAACTTGCTAGCAGGATTTACTCACCCGGGTGATCTGGGTGACAGAGGTTACAGAGTCATGCGAATTCCAAATGCCATTTCAAAGCCAGCCAGGGGGAGAATAAGCAGATTTGTGTTTATGATAATGACATTTAAAAGTCTAAAATTATAGGGTTGTTTACAGAGATGGACTTATTATAAAATAATTGCATCCAACTTTGCAAAAACATAAAAGAACATCATTTTGTTGTGGACGGTTGAAAGGAAAGATTTTCTTAAAAGAAAAGAGAAAATAAGACTCTGTTTCAAATAAAAAAACTTCAAAGGAAATTCATGGAATCTTAAAAAGAGAATCTCACTCAAAGAATTCTCTAGAATTTCCTAAATTTAAAAGCATTGTTTTTCTTCAGACATCTAATTTAGATTACATACCAAACCCTATAATAAACCTCCCACAAAGAAATAATAGTAGACTGCATGCATTATAGATGTTCAGGGTTTGCTCCATTTAAATACAATTACTGACCTTCTACTAGCAGTCAGGATGCCAACGTTCCATGGCAACCACAAAAGAAAGGTCACAGTCCTATTTTCCAAGCGATTTTTGACCCTTAGCAGGGAATTCACTATTATTCTTGGAGGCTGTGCCACCTGGGAAACAAAGGGGAATGATCACATTTCACCTGGAGAAACACATATCACGTGTTTTCTCTTTCTAGTCACAGACAGCTTGCACCTAAGCAGTGGCTGCTGTCCCTAAGAGATGCATTCAGTCACCATTTAAGCATCAGGCTGCCCACAGAGGATGTTCCCATGGATCTTTGAGGTGTCTGTTGGTCTTCGAAGTGTCTGACAGCCATTAATCCCAGAGGCAGTCTTTGGAGAGATGTTTAAAAGTTTTAATTCTGGGATCAGCAGGACCTGAGTATGACAGTGAGGTCAGCCTGTTTCGGCTAGAAACAGCCCATCTTGGCCCCTCTAAGCTGTGGGGAGCTGCTGGGATCCTAGATTCACAGGCGTCCAGTCAGCTCCAGAGACAGTATGAGCAGCCAGTGAGCAAGCCTGTCCCTGTTACTGTTGCACACTTACCTTAATCATCTCAGTAGTTTGTGGAAGTTAACGTCTTTCCTAAGTGTGAGCAGGTGGTGCAAAGCATTTTAAAATATAAAATATGGATGCATTATTTTAACCATTTCCCCTTGGCCTCATATAGCTTGAAACAGATATTGTTTCATGGATTTTGAAGCTGACTGAGATTTATTACTAAGTTTTATATAGCACAAGAATAATGAATATGATTATACCATTGATACATATATATATAATATGTATGGCCCTTAGGAAGCATTACTGTGAACAAAGCTAGTAGAGGTGACAGAATTCCAGCTGAGCTGCTTAAAATCCTAAAAGATGATACTCTTAAAGTGCTGCACTCAATATGCCAGCAAATTTGGAAAACTCAGGAGTGGCCCCAGGACTGGAAAAGGTCAGTTTTCATTCCAGTTCCAAAGAAGGGTAATGTCAGAGAATGTTTAAACTACCGTATGACTGTGCTCATTTCACATGCTAGCAAGATTATGCTCAAAATCCTTCAAGCTAGGCTTCAGCAGTACATGAACTGAGAACTTCCAGAGGTATAAGCTGGGTTTTGAAAAGGCAGAGGGACCAGAGATTAAACTACCAACATTCACTGGATCATGGAGAAAGCAAAGGAGTTCCAGAAAAACATTTACTTCTGTTCATTGAATATGCAAAAGCCTTTGACTATGTGGATCACAACAAGCTTGAAAATTCTTAAAGAGATGGGATTACCAAACCATTTCACTTGTCTCCTGAGAAACCTATATGCGGGTCAAGAAGCAACAGTTAGAACCAGAAACAGAAAAACTGACTGGCTCAAAGTTGGAAAAGGGGTACAACAAGGCTTTATATTGTCATCCTGCATATTTAACTTACATGCAGAGTACATCATGCAAAATGCCAGGCTGGTGAATCACAAGCTAGAAACAAGATTGCTGGGAGAAATATCAACAACCTCAGATATGCAGATGATACCACCCTAATGGCACAAAGTGAAAATAAATTAAAACAGACTTTTGATGAGGGTGAAAGAGAAGAGTGAAAAGGCTGGCTTGAAACTCAACATTCAGGAAACTAAGATCACAGAAAGCCAGTCCCATCACTTCATGGTGAATGGAAGGGGGAAAAGTGGAAGCATTGACAGATTTTATTTTCTTGGGCTCCAAAATCACTGCAGCCATGAAATTAAAAGACACTTGCTCCTTGGAAGGAAGACTATGACAAACTTAGTGTATTAAAAAGCAGAGACATCACTTTGCTGACAAAGGCCTGTATAGTCACAGCTATGGTTTTTCCAGCAGTCGTGTACAGATGTGAGAACTGGACCATAAAGAAGACTGAGTGCCGAATAACTGTTGCTTTCAAATTGTGGCACTAGAGAAGACTTTTGAGAGTATCTTGGACTGCAAAGAGATCAAACTACTCAATCCTAAAGGAAATCAACTTGGAATATTCATTGGAAGAAGTGATGCTGAAGCTGAAGTTCCAATATTTTGGACACCTGATGTGAAGAGCCAACTTATTGGAAAAGATCCTGATGCTGGGAAGGATTGAGGACAGGAGGAGAAGAGGGTGGCAGGGGATGGCATCACTGACTCAGTGAACATGAATTTGAACAAACTACAGGAGACAGTGAAGGACAGAGAAGCCTGGCATGCTGCAGTCCATGGGATCACAAAGAGTTGGACACAGCTCAGCTACTGAACAATAACATATATGTATTTGTATGTGAATTTAGTCATTTTAAAGATTTCAGCAAAATACATTGATGTTGGATTCTCCAACATCATGTGTTCTGAAAAATAACTCTATTATGTCAACAAAACTACAGTATCAAAAGATATCATTTTAGCAAATATGGGACTGATGATATAAGTCTTTTGTAGTTAAAAATCATGTCATTCATAGTAGTTTAACTGAAGAATCTTCAAATTCAACAGCTATTTCAGTCCTTTGGGATTAAGGATTCCCTTTAATCAATATTTCATTTTCTCTATAGAATCTTTTTTTAAGAAGTAGAACAAAGAACCAGTTTCTCTGATTAATGGTATCAGGTATAAAATTTTCAGTTACTTGACTTGGAAAGGGCACAGAAGAACCTTGGCCTTTTGGTGCTTTCCCTGGAAGCTGTGGAAAGAGAAGTCAGACCTCACTGACAGTATACTAGGTTAGGATTTTCATAAAATGTTTTCTATTTTAAAAGCCCATAATATGTATTAATAACATCTTGCTTATGTTGAATTCTCAAAAAGATACCATAAAAAAATCTGTGCCCATTCACCCCATTTAGATCTCTGCTAAACAGTCCTCCTCTCCTTTGTTCCCTAAGGGCCAAAGTCACAGCATCTCAAGGATCTGGGCAAATAAATTCTTTTTTCCCTCAATATCTTCTTGACTACATGAAAGAGAAAAATCGGTATTAGTGAAAGACAAAGAAAAGTCTTATTTTCTAAGCGATCTGTCACATCAAATGAAGTACTTCTAAAAAAAAAAAGGCTCTTTGAAAACAAATAGATTTTCTGCAGTTCTCAAGAATAAAAAATATTACACAGTATGTACATATGCGTACACTGCCTCCTTTTAATGGCAGCATGGCACTGTCTTCCCATGTTTTCCTTGCCAGCTAGCCAACACTCTCTTTTGTTTTATCACTCAAGGCCTAGCCCTGATTTCTGATGTCATGTGACAGTGTTGCTATGGAAACAGTGGCTTTGTGTGTCCCTGAGGGAACAAAGGGTCATTTCCATTTGAGGACTTCAGAGTAGGCTTGGTTCCCTGTTGGTAAATGATTGTGGTAACCAGCATATTAAGTGTTATCGGCAAAATTCCGTTCATATTTTACATGTCCTCTTTCCAGCAAACCGCTCTTTCAGTCCATGTTATTACAGCCACCTTGGGACACAGGGTAGAACAGAAGTGAACCTTTCCAGGGTTGAGAAGGACCACCAGTCAAAAGCAAGTAGCAGAGTTTAGAATCATGGCTTTTATCTTCTCAATCCCAAATCACAGCTGTTTCCAGGAGATTTCAGACTCTGCTGTCATTTTATTTTAAATCTCGGCGCCCATATGATGGATTTTAAAGTGACTGAAAAGGCAGCCAGACAGCCCCCAGCTTCCCCAGCTCCTGCCTGGGACCAGCTCAGGTACCTGGTCTACGTGCATAGACAGCCTTAGTAAAAACTCCAGAAAAACTCAAGCTCTGTTGAAAAAAATTAAGCAGCATTATAGTGATTAAAGTTATAGCCACTACATCAAATCAGTACTTCCACATAACCATGTAATTGTTTACAGATGTATTTATTTAGTACATTTCCTTTACTAATGTATTTATTTAGTACATTTTAGTCTTAAAATACTCTAGCTTTTTTCTTACATACAACATTCACGTTGTAAAATATACAGATTATAAGTGTATGGTTTGTTACATTTTTTTAAGAAATGAGCATATGCAGATAACCACCACCCCGGTCAAGTTATAGAACTTTACCAACACCCAGAACTTTCAAATCATAGCCTTTCTGGAGGTGACCACTGTTCTCACGACTGCCATTACAAATTTATTTTACCAGCTTTGTATTTCATTTAATTCGAATCATACATACTTGTGATGGGTGTGCATACATAGTTTGTTCATTTTCATAGCTTTAGGAATTTCATTGTATCAGTGTAACTCAAATTATTTATCATTATGTTGTTAAAGGATTGGTGCTGTTTCCTTTTGGGGGCTATTGTGAGTAAAGCTACTATAAACATTCTCATGAATACCTGTTTGTGGATTTCTGCACTCTTCTCTTGGATAACGTTGTTAAACTCACTTACCTATCCTCATAGTTTATCTGCATAATCTAGTGAATCTGTCCACACTTTTCCAAATCTCAGGATCTTTATTTATTTCACTTGCTTGTCATATTGCGCTGGACCAGAGCTCCAGTTTACTACTGAATAGAAAGTGTTAAACTGAACTCCCAGTCAAAAGTATAAAGTTATCAAAATGCTTCTTTTTTTCTCAAGTATAATGTTTTCTGGGGTTTTTGGTAGACATCCTTTATTATATAGGGGATTGCCCTTCTAGTGTGCTAAGAGTTTTATTATGAATGTGTACTGAAAATATAGAGGGCTTATTCTGCATCTTTTGAGAATCTCTTGTGACTTTTCTGCTTTGATATGGTAAGTCACATTGTTTCAATTTTCAGTTTTAAATCCAACATACATCCATAGAATAAAGCCAGCCTGGTTGTGGTGTATTACCCTTTTCATACTTCATTGGTTTGGTTTGTTATTACTTGTCCGGCATTTTTGTGCCTCTGTTTATGAGAGTGATTTACTTCTGATTTTCCTATCTTATAGTGCGCTTGCTACATGTTGACTTTAAAGTTATGCTGGCCTCAAAGAAAGAGGCTGGAAATGCTCACATTTTACTGTTTTCTGGTTGACTTTGTGTCAGTTCTTCCTTAAGTATTTTTAGTGATTTAATGATGCAGTTCTTTGAGACTTGAATTTTTCTATTGGGGATGTTTTAAATTGTAGATTCAACTCCACTGAGAAAGAATTATAAAGATAGCTGTTTCTTCTTGTTTTTGTTCTGGAAAATTGTTTTTTAAAAATGTCTTCATGCCATCTTTAATTTCAAAATTATTTGCAAAGCCTAGTTCATAACAACCAGTGTTTCTCTTTCCCCAGAACTGTGACTATGTTACCTTACGTGGGAAAAGGAAGTTTCTCAATGTTTCTCGATGATGTTAAGGACCTTGAGATGGAGAGGTTATTCTGGATCATGTGGGTGGACCCAGCGTTGTCACAGCAGCCTTTTAAGTGGGAGAGGGAGGCAGGAGGCTTTGAGTTAGAGGAGAAGCAGAGCCGATACACCTGCGGGACACAGTGCCTGTAGAGGCTGGAACAGGCCAGGGCACAGACACCCCAAGAGTCTCCAGGAGGAGCATGTGCAGCCCCCACCCTTCCACTCCTTAAGACCCCCTGCACCTTCAGACATCAGATCCATGCTTTTAGCACCTGGTATGTGGCAACTCATTGCATCAGCAACAGGGAATGATACAACCTGCCCTTATTTTGCATGTCTTTAGGTTCAGCAGTGATGCCTCCATCTTTTCACTCCTGATATTATGCACTTAGACTTTTTCCACTTTTTTTTCAATCTGTTTTGCAGTTTTGTCTCTGCTGCTGCTTCTAAGTCACTTTAGTCATGTCAGACTCTGTGCGACCCCATAGAGGCAGCCCACCAGGCTCCCCCATCCCTGGGATTCTCCAGGCAAGAACACATTTCCTTCTTCAGTGCATAGCGACCCCATGGACTGCAGCCCACCAGGCTCCTCCGTCCATGGGATTTTCCAGGCAAGAGACTGGAGTGGGGTGCCATTGCCTTCTCTGAGTTTTGTCTCTCTTGTCGGTTAATTCAAAGAACCACGTGTGGCATTTACCGATTTCCTCTACTACCTCCTTTTCATTTCCTTGATAACTTCTCTCATCTTGAGTAACTCCTTCCCTCTATCTCGTCTTAGATGGGTTTTGTGTTTCTGTTTTCTAAAGTAGCTTACTTCAATCTTTAATTTCCAGCCCATTTGTACATCCGAAGAAGCATCCCAGAAAAGTCCTCAAAGTGTAAGAACTCCTGGTACCTCTGGTACACAGCAGCCTTAAACAGGAGAGATCCTGAATGCCGACCAGTGGCTTTGCAGATTAAAGAGCTTGACTTTTGTCCTGAGAGACAGTGAGAAGGGTAGGTGAGGGGTTGGCAGGTTTCCAGCATGTGGATGACATCATCAGCAGGTGCGTTTGAATGTCCCTCTTGTTGGCACAGGGTGGGGCTGCCTTGAGGGGGGCCGGAGCAGCCTGGGTGAGTCAGAGCCAAGGAGACCGCTCTCAGCAGCCTGGGGCCTGGCACACAGCAGAGGGCTTGACAAGGAGGGACGGGTGCCCGCCGCAATGTTGGTGTTGAGGGAGGACCTGTGCTCTAGCGTGGCCAATCTGGGGTGACCTGAGGCCGAGTCACCTGTCCACCCACCTTGAGTTTCCCCTGCCTCCAGGTCACCACACACCCTTGACAGAGCTCCTCTTGGAACCTTTTCCTGGGTGACAGGACGGCTCTCTTGGCCTCTGCTTCCCTGGTGTGTCCCTCTCTATCTTTCCAGCGGCTTCTTCTCACCTTGGCCTCCAGTCGCTGACTTTTCAGAAGTCGATTCTGCATCTTCTCTGTGTCTTTGTCCCCACTCCCTGCACGAGTGTATCCATCTCCATCACCTTAAGTTTCCTGCTCATGCTAGTGACTTATGAATATGCGTGTCTGGTCCCGCTAACTTCCTTCAGCTCCAGACTCTCACATTCCCTACCTGTGACACACCACCTCCAAACGGTTAAACTAAAATGTCCTGATATCATTGCCTGCCTTGGGTAGGAGGGGAGACCAGCCTCTCAGCCCCGTGTCTACCTCGTCTGTTTCCTTCACATTTTTAGCTCCTTGAGTCAGACCATCATCTCTCGAGTTACTTAAACCAAACGTGAGTTCACTTTCTCCTTTCTTGAGAAGGAAAAAAGCAAAGAAAAGAACTTCTCGCCGAGGTCTGGTGAACCTTGTAAGACCTGGTTGTTCCCACCCCCATCTCATAGGCTGCGTCCTGCCGCCCAGGGTCTATGCGATCAGCTCCAGACTCTCGGGCCCACTCTGCTCCCAGGCGAGGCCCCCTGCCTCTCTCCGGCCTTGGGCTGTGACATGCACTCCCTCTGCCTGGGAGACTCCCCTCTCATCCTCCGCGTGGACAGCATCTTCCAGAAAGGCCCTCCCTGGCCCTTGTTTCCAGAATCCTCCCTGCCCTGCCTTGTGCACCTCGGGACAAAGCCACTTTCTCCCAGACCATCCCTGCAGGGTCCTGCGCCCTCTGTGGGGGTGAGACCTCTGTGGGGGCAGGGACCATACCCTTTGTCCTCACCCAGAATAGGATGGGATGAGGGCACCTGGGAGGGGTGTTCAGAGACAAGAGTGGTTCTTGCCGGGTTATGGGATGCAGACATTTTTATTTCCTCATTATACTTTATACAGAAACCTGTACCTGTGTTCATCACATATTACCTTTATAATCAGGAAAAGAAAACCAACAATAAAAAAGACACGCAGAAGATGCACTTCTGATGTGGACTGTTGTCAGGAGAAGCTCGATTCTGAGTGACATTGCTTAAAGGGCTCACCAGTGCCTGACTGGGGAGCCGCAGCCGTCCTGCTTCCTCCCGCACACAAGCACCGCATTTAGTCTGTGTGGCTCTGGGTTCTTAGTGAGAGCATCAGAGGATCGGCCCGCAGACTGCACAGGGTCGACGTGAAGGGAGGACCCACACTTCTGGCTTTTAATCTTGGGTCTCAGTCAGCATTTTCATTTCTGATACTTGATCCTTTTTTCCTCTCTCATCTTTCCTTGATTTTCAGAAAGGGTTGTGGGTTTTTTATTTTAGCATCTGTCACAGGAGACTTAATGGAGTAAAGAGCATCTGATGTAAAGGGGTTGAATGGAGTTGTGTTTCTGTCCGTGGGGTGTAAGCTTTTACTTGAGCAAACTCCCCACTGATGTCCTCAAATAGCAGAGGGTAAGTGTGGCTGAGCGTGTCTTCAGTCCAAACACATTCATTCGGTGGATTCATGTGAGTCTCTGCTGCACTGTTGGTTTGTTTCTGAGCAATCAGCAGTTCCCCACATGTCGGGGTGAAGCATGTCTCCGAGCTGAAGAAGCCCGACCATCCACCACCAGGAGTTACTGCACACGGACTCAGGGTGAATGGTTGGATGGTCTCATTTCACAGAAAGGAAGTGGGACCCCAGAGGTGACCTTCTGGACCCCCAAGCCCACAGGTGCTCCTCCTTCCTTCCTACCTCCCTCTATCCCTGACCCTCTCCCTTAGGCTTCAGCTCCTAAAGAAAGGAGGAAAGAAACAAAAACAAACCAAACCAGTGTGATGACCCCCTGTGAGCCCAGCACACCTGGGTTCAGCACTGCCCTGCAGATAAGGTCTGTTCACTTTCCCCTGTGCAGAGGAAACACAGCTGCCCCCAAAGACAGGAAATCTCCTTCCCTGCTCCACTGGTTGCCTGTTGGGGACTCTGCCAGCCTGTATTAAGAACAACCCTCCTGCAGTCCTTCCATTCACCGCTTCCTCAACCTGGAAAACCCACATGGCTCAAAATCATGGATAGCGCTTCATCCACAGCCTTCTTATGGCTTGAAAACGTGCATTTACAGGGCAATACCCTGATGAATCCCAGAGTTAATACTTAGAATGTGTATTTTACTTAGCGAAACAGAGCAAGATGGTGATAATCCAATCAAGGCCAGAGAGAACAATCCAGTTTGGCCATATGTGCACCAGTTGAAATCCACCAGTTCTCTGATGTTCACGCACTTCTGACAGGAAAGAAGACAGTTCACACTGTACACAGTCACTGGAGGAAGGCTAGACGTAGTGGTGCTGAGGAAGGAGCATGAAGGCTGTGGAAAATACAGCCCCCTGGACCGGCCAGCCACGTGATTTGCTGTCTGTGTGACAGAGGACAGAGCACAGCACCGCTGTCACTCCTTGCACATCGATGTGACCCACTTTCCAGTGTTAACAGCAGTGGGGGCACTAGTGCTTATCCATTGTTCTATCATCCACATTTTGCAACATGAGTCTTGAAAAGTCTGAGCTTTGAAGTCGATTATTTCACGAGGCAGAAGACTCACCAAGTGGCCTTGTATTACTGCCTCTTCCGTGATAGACATGCTCCGCAGGGCAGTCCAGTCCCTAGCAAGAACACGGACATTCAGGTTGACCGGAAAGTTTAGCCTATCCCTGTGTATGCACAAGCTGTAATGACAGGCTCGGTGAGAAAAGTGTTAAGGGGTGGAGGCACCAGAGATGCTGTAACCTAAGGCAAGTCACTTCTCCAAGCTTTAATTTACTCACATGAAAATGAGGATAATGATACCTGTCCTGACATCGTCATTGTTATAAGACCAAATGAGATGTTTTACGTGAAAGCACTTTGAAAATTCTAAATCACAGCTGACTGTAAGATAACTGTTTAATTCTACTGCAGTGATTTCCATTCATGGAATTTGGTGGAGAAAATAACTTTTCCAAAAGAAATCAATCAAGAAAGAATTAGTACTTGCAGCCTACTCATGTGGTGTTTGTATTCTGTTCCCAGAAGAAGTTACTTGAAAATTATTTATATAAAGTTTGCTTGTGTTATATTCCTAGAAACAATATTTGGGTTTCAGAACAACAGAGGTCCGCTCTGGCTGTAACATGATAACCATGTTTCCAGGAAAGCTTATACTGTTAAAGATTCTTTTATAAACTGTTGTTTCAGTGGGGTATAAAGGGTAGCTTGTATCAGGCTTCCAATTGCAAAGTTGCTTTTGTCAGAGGACATTCTGGTCATCTGAGGTTTCAGTCACTGTGGATGTGTAATTTCAATCCAAGCATCATCAAGCATATCCCACATTCGATGACACTGGTGCTTTATTCGTGCCTTTCCTTTATTCTCAGCACCTGTGAGATCACTTGCGTTGTTCTTCTTACACGTCTTAAGTAATCATGTCATTCATCGTTATGATGCTCAAAGCACAGGGCCATCGCCCAGACCATGAAAATTAGTGACAACAAATTTCTGTCTCCTAATGCAAGTTCTGATCCAAGAATAATGCACCTCTTTTTATTTCCAATTAAAATAATATAAGCTCTTGCTATAGAAATGAGGTCGGTCGTGTACTTTTATTACATGTTTTTAAATAAAATTAGACTTGGGGGTATTCATCGACTTCTGGCTATGGAAGGCACGAGAAGCCTAAGTGCCCGGCAGCTGCTGGGGTCTCACCCTTCCTCTCCGAATGCCCAGCTCCGATGTGAGAGGAGTCCCTGGCTCTGTGCACAGTCTCTCAGGCCCCGGAGAGCGCTACTCAAACACGGGCCCCATGCTGTCTGTGCCCTCCCGGTCATGGCCTTCAGTGCCCTACTCCTGAGTGAGCTTCCCCTTTTCAGGCTGAAGGCTCCGTCTCCTTGATGAGGGGAGTGGGGGTAAGTGGAGGGTGTCCCTTTCTCACTCCTCCTGGCCTAACCCACGGGCCTCGGCCCCCGGCTCTGTCTACACTTTCAGCCCTGCTTCCCGCTTCGCTTGCTCTCTGCCAGCTCTCCTCCTTCCCCGTGGTCACCATCACCACACCTTTCTGAGTCCTTGTGTCCTCAAGAAGCCATCTTAGTCCCTGGAGATACCCCTCCTCTGTCCTCATCAAAGCCTCCCGTGGCCGTGTTGCTCGTGTCTCAACTCAGCAGCTCAGACCGAGGAGTGGCAGCAGTGGACAGTGTTTGTGTCCCCACCCACCCCCACAAACTCATACGTGGAAACCTAGCCCCCACGATGGGATCAGCCACCGTATATGAGGGATGCCAGGGGGCTCCCTCACACCCGTCCTCCTGTGAGGACGCTGTTTGTGCACCAGGAAGTGGGGTCTCACGGGATGCCAGACCTCCTGATGCTCTGGTCTTGGATTCAGCCTCCAGGACTGCAAGCAGCGAATGTTTGTGAGCCTCACCGTCCATGCTGCTTTGTGATAGCCGCCCCCCACCCCTGCCATGGACTCGGGCAGCGGGTGCTGGGGGGAGACCTCCCGGCTCTGGCTCCCAGCTCAGCCACATGACCTTGAAAATCCCTTCATTCCTCGGTGCCTGAGTCTTCCTCTTTAAATTGGGCTTAGTTAGAATGCCTGCCTCATAGACTCATGCTGAGGATTAAGGAGATAACCAAAATCTGTGGATAGAACTTTTCATAGACTACACTCAGTAAACGTTAGCTGTCGTCATCATTGAAGCAGGGCAGGTGCCCTTAGCAGCAGGCCACAGCAATCCTAACTGCTTCACCCTGGCCGGGTGCATGCTTCCTGCCTGGCCCTGGAGCTCCTGACAGCTCCCTTAGGTTGGAACTGTCAGCCTGTCACCCTGAGTTCTGCCAGAATGAAGTCTCCACCTTCACAGAACAAGCCTGTATCCGTTTGAGCCCAGGATTCTCCCGTCATGTCTGTACTTCAGAAACGGGTCACCTTGCAGCAAGGCTGGTGTGTCTCTCTCGCCCGGCAATGCCTCCTTTTTGCCACGTGCAGCAGCTTCAAGGATGGAAGGGTCTGTCTTGGGGGGCGGCAGTCCTGAAGCAGACCAGGTCTGTCAGTGCGGTGCCGTGAGCAGCTCCTGCCCCCTCACCCCCATCCCAGGGGCTGCGCGTCCATGGGCGTGTTCCTACCAGTGTCCTCCTGACAGTCCTCGCTGGCACATCCCTGCAAAGGCATTGTTTGGGAAGGAAGAACCCCCTTCCTGGCTCCCTTCAAAAGCCTCACACGTCCTGCCTGGCAATGTACCAGTTTACAAATAGACTTTCCCCTTTCTCTGTGCCTGAGGATGAGCTGGGTCGGCCCAGGAGTGTGGTTGTCGTGTGGAAGAAACACTGGGTGCTGCCCTGGGGAGCAGTGGCTTCGGCTCACCTGAAAGTCAGAGCGGGATAAAAGGAACAATCCTTGACCCCCAGTCAACAGCCCTCCTCCCAGATCTGACGCGATGCTGAAGCAGCCTGGGAAACCCCACTGTTGCCATGGAGACAGGAGCCTGGTGCCTCCAAGCTGCCACCAGCCCTCCTCCTCCTCCTTTCCAGGCCACAAGATCCTCAACTGACAGCATCAGGCTGGCCCCACCTTGGTGCCAGACAGCAGGGGTTGACTTTGGTTTTGCTCTTTGCTTACTTTCTTCTTTTTTTGTCAACTACAGGAAAATTGGTTTAACTGTATACCTATTGAGAAACACATACAACCCAAGTCCCTGACCTGGCAGACCATACAAGCTTGAGCTGGTTATAAAGCTATGGGCAATGAGCATGCGAACACAATGGCTCACGGGGGGCCCCCTGTGGCCTTCTCAGCTGCCGAACCCTCGTCTAACAGGTGGTGGGATTTTGAGGCCTTTGACGCTGTGATGAAGTGTAACTGGGTGACCCAGTTACAGAAATGTCTGAAATCAATTATTTCTGCTGATCTGATGGCAAAAATAAATAAAAGGCACCAAGGACCTCCCTGGGCCGTGGTTAGATGGTGTGTGGGAAACCACCCTCAGCTGCAGGTGAAGTCAGGAACACACTGCTTGAAGATGAGCAAACGCATCTCTCTAATAAGTGCCCCGATCTCATGTCCCGCTTGTCAGAGTTGTTTTTATAAAGACTATTTTTCAGAGTAGTTTACGGTTCAGAGCAGAGTTGGTGGAAAGGTACAGAGATTTCCTGTGACCCCCACGTGCACAGCCCTTCACTATCAACATCCCCCATCAAGTGGTCCATCTGTTATCATGGATGGAGCTCACGGACACGTCATCCTCACCCAGGGTCCACAGTTGACATTAGGGTCCATTCTGAGTGTTGTGCATTCTGTGGGTTTGGGCAAACGTAGAGTGACATGTGTGGTATAGAGTTGTTTCGTGTGTGCGTACTCAGTCATGTCTGACTCTCTGCGACTCCATGGACTGTAACCCACCAGGCTTGACTGTCGATGGGATACTGGAGTGGGTTGTCATTTCCTCCTCCAGGGACTCTTCCTGAGCCAGGGATCAAATCCACGTCTCCTGTGTCTCCTGCACCGGCGGGCAGATTCTTTACCACTGAGCCACCTGGAAGGCCCTTCACTGCCCTGAAAACCTCTGTACTCCTGTGCAGCCCCCAGCCCCCAGCAACCACTGAGCTTTTTACTCTGTCCACAGTTTTGCCTTTTCTAGAATCTCTTGTCATTGGAATTATAAAGTGTGTAGACTTTTCATAATAGCTTCTTTCACTTAGTAATGTGCATTTGTTTCCCTCGTATCTTTTCATAATTTGGTAGCTCATTTTTTTAAATCACTGAATAATATTCCATTCTGATGGACCACAACTTATGTATCTATTCACCTAATGAAGGAAGTCTTGGCCAAGCTTCCAGGTTTTCACAGTTGTGAATAAAACTGCTATAAATATCCAAGTGCAGGTTTTTTACGTGAACATAGTCACGATATTTGAATAAATACCAAGGAGCTTGATTGCTGGATTGTATGATAAGAGTATGTTTAGTTTTGTAAGAAACTGCTTCTCTGTCTTGCAAAGAGGCTGTACCCTTTCACATCCCCACTGGCAAGGGAGAAGACTTTCTGTTGCTCTGCATATAGTTGTTTTTGGTTGATTGGTTGGTTTTTACCATCTGTCCATTCGCTTTTCTTAAAATATACCTGAATAGAACTCATTTCCATCAGACTCATGCAGAGAACTTCCAAACCTCAAGCTCATTGCTCAGTCAAAAGTCCTTCTCTCCTAGGAAGAACACTGCGTATCTCTCCAGGAAATAAACCTGTGAGGTGTGGTGGAAATGCGGGCCACCCTGAGAGCCGAATCTATTGTTTATGATGTCTGCATTTACAACATTCTCAAATAAAGATTTGATA
Organism: Oryx dammah; assembly: GCF_014754425.2. Taxonomy (NCBI): domain Eukaryota; kingdom Metazoa; phylum Chordata; class Mammalia; order Artiodactyla; family Bovidae; genus Oryx; species Oryx dammah. The sequence goes on along the minus strand of NW_024070194.1, from coordinate 38,618,929 downwards.
TCAGTATAGTCAGGGCATTTTTAAATAGTAAGATGTCTTTGTGTTCACCAGACAACTCAGCTAAATGTTATGTTAAAAGAAAGGTGATAAACAATAGTTTGTGGAAAGCAATGTATTTTTAAGAATCCAATCTGAAATTTTCCCTGTCTTCATTTGGACAGGGGCCCGTTTGGTCAGTGATCCAATGTTAGCTTGATGAGGAACTGTAATCGAATCCTGCAGTAAGAACCTCACTTACTTAAGGTAACCTCACTTACCCTGCCACTACAGGGCCCCAGCTCTGCTTTAGCTCAGAAAAAATGAGACTGGACTCTCCCAGTTCCACCATCCCCTGATGGCTGCATGCTTGCCAGAGAGAGTCCTCATCACGCGAAAAGAGCAGGGCTGAGCAAATGCAAATAGACTGGGAAATGTGTGGGCTCTGGCTTATGCAGAAACAGAAGAGTAGCTTTTTATTTGCTACGTTCAGATGGCACCGGGTGAGAATTCAGGGTTCATCTCTAGCTGCACCACAGCCTGACCGGGACATGCACACCCATGTTGTCCGTGTCAACAGTGCAGCCACAAGCTGGTGTTCCAGCAAGAAAGGGGGCTCCTGGTGTCCTGAGCCGCCTCCAAGATGCGGCCATGAGAGAACAGCCATCACCAGGGCCCCTCCTCCCATCTGTGGGTCACAGGGGCGCAGGCACGCACTGTGGGGGCTTTGCTGCTGAGGTCAGACCAGGCCATGGGGACACGCCCATGGGAAGTGGCTGTGACTTGTGCAGGCAGGCGATTCCCCACCTGGTCTCTGCCTTGCACGGGGCAGGACGCAAAATGCTACTTACTCGGAAATGTGAAGAGTGAAATAGACATGAAGAGTACAGACACAGAGAATTGGGCCTGATGATGAGAACAAGAGGAGCTCAGAGGATTGGGACGTGTGAAATTGTCCCCAGGTTCAGTGTGGGCACACGCGTCCAGAATCTCAGGAGAGTGAGCAGGCAGCCCCATGCCGAGCCCCACCAGCAAGTCCACAGAAATTCCACCTGATCCTCTACCTTAAACCCTTCCATTCTTCCTGATTTCAGAGAGACAGGATGTTATGTTCTCTATGTAATGCAATAGAAGAGATACTAACAAGGGATTCATGTCTCAAATAACAGTCTGACAAGGTTTTGAAAGAGGTTGAATGGAGTAAAAATAAGGGATTCAGAAGGATGGTAAGAGAGGCAATGCCCTGCCACTGGGCACTTTCTCTGCAAATAATTCAGTTTTTTCCTTTGTTAACAGGGATCTACTTAGAAGGTCCTACACTGCCTATGTCTGTTTCTATTGTTGGCTCCTGACAGAAATGCACACTTTTCAGACAATATGAAAATATGAAATTGCAATGTTGTTATCTTTATACACATGTTCTCCCATGCCCTGTAGGTGGAAACACTTTTCTATTCAAGTCATGTTTACAGCTCACTGATTTATGACATCTTCCTAATTTGCACTCGATTTCTTACCAAAATGTGTTTAAAAGGACTGAGCAGAGCCCAAAAGGCAGAAACAAAGAGCAACTGCCGAATTGAAAGTGGTTGGATCAGACTGGGAGTGAAGCCAGTCCTGGTAAAGGTAGAAGCAGAGAAATCACAGGAATAGGAAATAAGAGCGTCCTCGGCACAAATAGACTTGTGAGAAGCTAATTGCCGGAGACTTCATAGTGCCTGAAATAAACCCAGGGAGACTGCATGATCCTCCATCGTGCATAAAAGCTTGACATTTGTGATAAAATACTCCACATATAGCGGGAAGATTGGAGCCTGTCTTCGGGGCTCAGTTCTTTAAATCACAGCAGATAGCTTGCCGGAATTGTGGGATCACACTGAGGGGGTGTTGAGAGGCAGAAAGGGAACCAAAATAGATACTGCTCTGCCGTGAGGAGCGTGCATCCCAGAAGATGGCTTTTGAGCTGCTCGGGGCGGTGGTGACAACAGCTGAGTCTCTTCTCAGATACAGAAATGGTGGCCAAGACATTGAGGGGTTCGGTCAATCCAGCCTTTTCCTGGAGGAAAAACTCAGAACTTGTATTTGATGCCACACAGCCTCTCCAGGATAGAAGAGAGGCTGCTATTTGCAATTATCACAAATGATTGTTTATTACTCAGGAGTTTAAAGGAGACCGTGCAGAGATTACATTCCAAAGGCTTGATCGCTGAAAATGCTGGGGTTGGAACTGTAATTACCAGGGTCCTCGGAGCTGTGGCACCTCCTTGGGGATCATTTGCATAAACTCATTGCCTGAGGCAGTTCCTGAGAACAACTATGCCCTCATTGTCCTGCTGCAGGAGGGTCGAAGGCTTCCTAGGTTAAGATTTTGTCCAAATCCTTGCTCACCAGCCTCTGAGTGGCAGAAGCTTTATAGAAATAAGCATGTAGTGTTATTTCCCTGTTCTCATCAAATATCTGGGATAAACACAAGTGCCTTTTTTCATTCTTCATGGGGTTCTCGAGGCAAGAACACCAAAGTGGTTGCCATTCCCATCTCCAGTGGACCACATTTTGTCAGAACTCTCCACAATGACCCGTCCATCTTGAGTAGCCCTGAACAAAATTAAAAGACATTTATTCCTTGGAAGGAAAGCTAATACAAACCTGGACAGCGTATTAAAAGGCAGAGACATCACTTGACTGACAAAGGTCTGTATAGTCAAAGCTATGGTCTTTCCAGTAGTCATGTATGGCTGTGAGAGTTGGACCATAAAGAAAGCTGAGCGCCGAAGAATTGATGCTTTTGAACTGTGGTATTGGAGAAGACTCTTGAGAGTCCCTTGGACTGCAAGGAGATCAAACCAGTCAATCCTAAAGGAAATCAACCCTGAATATTCACTGGAAAGACTGATGCTAAAGCTCCAAGACTTCAGCCACCTGATGTGAAGAACTGACTCACTGGAAAAGACCCTGATGCTGGGAAAGATTGAAGGTGGGAGGAGAAGAAGGCGGCAGAGGATGAGATGGTTGGATGGCATCACCAACTAAATGGACATGAGTTTGAGAAAATTCCATGAGATAGTAAAGGACAGGGAAACCTGGCGGGCTGCAGTCTTCTGGGGTCACAAGGAGTCGGACACGACTTTGAATCTGAACAACAACAAATCATGAGCGCCAGTGGAGGCTCTGAGCCCAGGACTCTAAGCCAGGGGCTTCAGTCAGACGTTGACTGTGGTGATCATGGGAACTCATGTTATTGGAAGCCAGAAGATGGAGGAAACCAGAGGCTGGAGTTGGGAATCAGAAAATCCAGAGTTGGAGTCCCCACTGCCTGTTGTGAGGGCCTCATGAAATAGTGGCTGACTCTGCAGGCAGCACTCTGGGTCTAGAGGACAGGCCCGCTGGAACCTTTTGCAGCAGAGTGTGCAGGGGAGGGGCTGGAGAGGAAAGTCAGAGCAGGGACGGGCAGCCCCAGCGGAGAAGTTGGAACTAGGTCCCAGTTTGCCCAGGACACACTGCCTTACTGTTCACTCCGTCCTCCCACATCGCTCATGCTGCAGATTGGAAGAGGGTCTGTGTCAGCAGAGCAGCCCAGTGAGGAGAAGACATGCTTTCAGAAAGGAGCTGGAGCCAGGGGGGCAGTGGGGAACTGTCCCTTCACCTGTAGAGCTGTTAGCAAGGCAGTCAGCCCCCTGCAAAGTTCTCCCCAGGGCTCGACATCACCAGGGCTGTAGGTGCTCCGGAGCGCTCATGGGCTTTCCTTCTCTACCTGAGAAGGAGGCACACGTGGCATGGGGACAGCTTGCCCAGTGTCACAGCTCCCTGTTGCAAATCCTGTCCCCCACTGCCCACATACACACAGCATTCAACCTGACTTTTCCTGTATCTCAACCAACCCCTCCCCCATGCTGAAAAAAGACCAATAATTCTTTACATTAATTTGACTTATGTTAGTAATTGTTTGCTTGACAGTCAATTTGACTGCTAACCTCAAGGCTCACAAGCAAGGAACCCCCTGCTCGCCCATCACAGATGAGCCACGGAACCTCCGGAGCCTCGAGATTCACCTCGCCTTTCTCCTCTGATCGCTTGGCTCAGGGCAGTTTTCGGCAACTTCAGTGGCTCTGCAACAGATTACATGCCCATAAATTCACTGCACAAATACCCCACGACTAAGGACAGTACAGGTTGTTTCCTGAGCAAGTGCTGACTCACGTGTTTATCAGTCAAGAACAGGAAAACAGCAGTGCAGCCATACATGCCCTCCTTGATGATGTTGTGTGACTCTGTTAAAAGGGGACCCTAAAACACTCAGGGACTTAGCTTAAAGGGAGCATAACCCATTGAGTGGAGAAGGCGATGGCACCCCACTCCAGCACTCTTGCCTGGAGAATCCCATGAATGGAGGAGCCTGGTGGGCTGCAGTCCATGGGGTCACTGAGTCGGACACGACTGAGCGACTTCACTTTCACTTCTCACTTTCATGTATTGGAGAAGGAAATGGCAACCCACTCCTGTGTTCTTGCCTGGAGAATCCCAGGGACAGGGGAGCCTGGCGGGCTGCTGTCTATGGGGCCGCACAGAGTCGGACACGACTGACTCGACTTAGCAGCAGCAACCCACTGAGGGTGTCCTTCCCTCTCATGACTGGGGCATGTGGTGTGCCAGTTGCTCAGTTGTGTCCAACTCTTTGTGACCCCATGGACTGCAGCCTGCCAGGCTCCTCCATCCATGGGATTTTCTGGGCAAGAGTAACAGTCTCAAATTCTGCACTGTAATATCCTGTAAGATTCCTTTTACATCAGTGTTCAATTCTTGCCTGATCATTCAAGGCACACTTTTCAGGTTCCTGAGCACAATGGTCTCTTACCAACTCGGTGCAGGAACAGGCAGGTTGGGGCAGGTTATTGCTCTCAAAGACAAGACCTTGGCACACTTCTCTGACATCATGTGAACATACCTAGGAGGCAGCTGGCCCTGAGCACAGTGTTCTTCCACATCTTGGTGCCACGGGGTCATGCACTGGCATTCCGTCCCCACTGTTCTGCTGTCATGAACTCCGAGGGGTAGATGGACACAGTCCCTGGCTCTTCTCCTCCTGGGCAGAGCTGCTGGGCGAGGAGAGCAGGCTTCTGCACATGGGGCAAGTGGCCGTCACTTTCCTCCTCTGCTCTTTGGGAGCTAACAGACTTGTCCTTGAGCTTCTCTCCCATCAGATTCCTCAAGGGAGGGGGTGACATGTATTATCTTCTCCCAGGAGCAGAGGGGTGAAAAATAAAGGCACTTGTTCCACGCTTCATGTAATTTCCCTCATTTTTGCCTCAAACCTGCTCCCTTGGGAATCTCACAGCTGTTCAGATGAATGTTCACATTCTTATCCAGTTCCATATTACAGACATTCTTGTTCATTCTTTCTTTCCTCTATGTTTGGATTGGCTGTTATTGGCTGAATTGCACCCTTCCCTCCCCCAGTTCACGTGTGAAATCCTCACCCTCATACTTCAGAGTGTATCTCTGTTCTGAAACAGGAATTTTAAAGCAGTGATTAAGTTAAAGTGAGGTCAGGCAGTGGGGCCAAGATCCAGCATGACAGGTGCCCTTGTGAGAAGAGACCAAGACGCAGACACCCACAGAGTGACGGCCTTGTGAGGACACAAGGAGAAGGTGGTGCGGACAGGCCAAGGAGAGTGGCCTCGAGAGACATCGCCCCTGACCCCTGGATCTCAGACATCCAGCCAGCAGGACCATGGACAGTGAGTGTCGGTGGTTTGCAAGCCCCCAGCCTGCAGTGTCTGTTTGGCAGCCCCAGCAGATGAATGCCAGACGTAGTGAGGGATTGTGGAGACTAGATGAATCAAACAGCGGAAGCTCCCTCCCCACCCCCAACCTGCAGGCTGGGACACAGCAGAAGGCAGCCTCCTGTGAACCAGGAAGCAGGTCCACACCAGACATGAAACCTGCCAGAAACTTGGCCCCAGGCTCCGGCCTCCAGACTGGGAGAAATCTGCGTGTTGTTTGTCAGCACCCGGCTGGCGGTGTCTGCAGTGGCCACCAGGATGGACTAAGACAGCCACTCCCCTGAATTTGTTTTATATTTCACAGCGCTCATGAGAGAGACCTTGAAACTGAGGTCCCCGTTTGCTGTCTGCCCAGTGCTTCCTGCCCCGGTTATAAGTAGAAAGGCTGTGCTCAGGGCCCTCGAGCAGGCAGCAGGGTCCATCGAGTCAGTGTTCTGACAAAGCCCGGCCCCTGCATTCCTCCCGACTGCCCTGGGGACGAGACTGCACTGGGGACGAGAGGCTGAAGTCCCTGGCACTGCCACAGTACTGATGCCTGGCTCTGCCCAACGCCCTGAGGGGACTGGTCTGGGGAAGACCTCGGTGTCAGATGCTGGAACCCAGCCCAGGAAACTCGGGACACACAGCTGTGGTGCCGAGCTTCAGCTCAGGACCACGCCTTGAATGAAGCCATCTGCCTAACGAGGTCTCCCATCTCATCCAATAGTTGGGCTTTGGTGCATGCGGGGCTGCTGAGCTGACATCACATCTCATCCAGTGAGTACGTCCTTAAAGCCTGCAGTATGGATGGCTCTGGAGTCATGGGGGTTGAAGCGAGAACAGAGCAGTGCATGAAGCCTCCATGGTTGGAGTTTGTCTCCAGAGGGAGCCCGACGCTCCGGGGAACTGCTCTGCACCAGAGGCTCACAGATGGCATTTGTTCTGCGATATCGCCTTGATACCCTGCTTCACACCTCAGGCCCCAAAGCCCAGCAGCTTTGCAAAGCTGCCTTGTCCTGGGCTCAGACCACCTCAAGGCCTTGCTCTTCCATTGGAAGACCTTGTGAGCACAGTGGATTCTGGAGGAGTCAAAGGAACAAAGTCATGTTCAAACCGTTTGTCTTCAGCGGCTCCTAACAGCTTACCCACAAGGCTTCTTGATCCTCAGAGCCCACTCATGTGACTGGGAACCCCTCCCCGACAGGACACACAGATTCTCACCCACATGACTCTGTTACCTGCTCCACAGTCCCCTTGCCACCTCTCTCCTCCACTGACCTCAGGTAAGCCCTTCCCGTGTAAGCTGTGCTGGCTGTGTTCAGAGCCTTGCCCAAGTGTCCCAGGAGCCACAGTCACCCCCGTTTCCTTCCAGCTGCTTGCTCAGCCAGCCAGCAGCCTCTGTGAGACCCACAGGATTGTGGGGCTCCACTCTTTTCCCGGCCCCCGGACTCTTTCCATAAAGTCCTAGATACTCAACAACTCGCATCTGCCTCTGCCTTTCCTGGTCGTGATCTGTAGGTCATCCATTCATCTTGACTCCAGGGAGTCAGGTGGCTTTAAGCTTGGACTGATGTCACTTTTCTATCCCTGAACTTTGACCATTTCAGTGGAATACTGGCTTATTGAGCCCTCGACTTTATGTAGCCAAGTAACCCCTCAAAGCCCACTTGCCTGTTGAAGCTCTCTCAGGCTACTTGGAAAGACACTGAGCCTGATCCAGACATGCAGCTCCCACCGACTGCCCCATGCTCCCTCACCTTCCGGGCCTACAATGGGTCCCCTGTGAGCCCTCTTGTTCCCATGTTCAGTCATTGAATAGTCTGTAGCAACACTTTCGGCAAGACTTCATTCTGAGGCTTGGCACTCACATTCACCCCTCCACACTTCATGTGGTACAAAGCTGGACCGTATGTCAGAGCTTCTGCTGGGATTCAACTCAAGTTAGAGAGAGGCTCAGTGGAAGGCTGTCTGCAGCAGCAGAGTGAAGAGCCCTGGAGGGGACGGCAAGGGGAGACAGCGAGCCCAGCTTAGCTGTGGGGAAGGGCTGCCGTGGCCAGAGCTCAGCCCACACCCCCTGCTTCCAGGACAGGACAGGGACGAGGACCACAGTGTGGAGGCTAGATGAGGGGTGGGGTAGGCCAATGGGAAAGGCCACACAACCAAGGCCACACACAGTCTAGTCAATTGACAGGGCACGCGGCAGTGAACCGAGGAGACCACCGAGCCTTGAGTGGACGGCAAGAATCATCCTGAAATGAAAGTTCGAGGGGCATCGGTCTCTGAATCTCCACCTCTCTCACCATGCCTGGCGCTGCTCAGGTACTTGGCCCACTGGTTAGTTAATTAGACATGTGACGTGTTTTTAGTGAAAACACATCTGTCGGCTGCCTGTGGAGGTTTCCTAAGGAAGCAAACAGAGGCTGATGGCCAGGCAGCACAGGGACTTGAGATGAAGCAGGGGGCAGAGGGCTGTCCACACGCCCCTCTTTCATGGAGGCACAAGGCATCCAGGGTGATCAGATTGATAAAGGTCACCTCGCAGATGGCAGTGGAGTTTGTGAGACCACAGGCTGCCAGAGCCAGGCATTCATTCCTCTCCTCCCCAGGTCAGTGCGTTCGCTGTCCTTAGTCTCCTGTTCCTGAGTATCAAGTCAGGAGGCTCACTCGCTGAGTCCTGGACTCTCTGCCTGTATGGGAACTGTCAGTGAAATGTCTGCTTAGAGTTTGAGAATCGTTTGATTTGAAGGCAAGCAGATACACGGTCACATATATATGTGTGTGTGTGTATATATATATATATATATATATTGACTTTAATCCTCAGGCCCCCTCATAAAACTTCTGATTAAACCTTATACCTCCCATGTACCAAGCCTTTGAAACGTTGTTTATGAAATAGATATCAATGTGAATAGGGTTTCTCTCATGATATAAGCCATATGACGTACTCATGTTTTTTGTTCATCTACTTCCACCATCCCCACCTCCTCTCTCTACCTGAAGAATACAAGCTTCAGGAAAACAGGGCTGTTTGTTTGACTCCTGAATATAATGACGCATCGGAAGAGCTGGAAGAGTGGCTGACTCCCAGCGGGTGAGCAACAGGCGCTGTGCAAGTGAGAGAGTTCCGGCACCTGCTCCACGGGAGAAGTGGAGGGGACCAGCTGTGAGCAGCACACAGCTCCGTTCTCAGGTCTGCCTTCCGGGGTATCAGGGCCTGCGCCATCACTCCCTACTTTCGGCCAGAGGAGCGAGGGTGAAGGAGGGGCCAGAGGGAGGGGAAGGGAGGCTGCTGCGATGAGGGGTGGTGGAACTCGCAGCCCCGGTGGGAAGGGCTCCCGGCTCTGTGGTGCGGGGCTGAGGCCCGCCGGCCCTCTGTGTGCTCCCTCCCTCCATGCTCCCTAAACCTGGCCTGCTCAAGGCGTGGGTTCTGCTGTTTCTCTCCTCTGTCGGCCCTTTCTTCCCTCCCCTGCTTCCTCTTTACCCAGCAAACTCCTACTCATTCTTCAAAGCCCATCAGCTATGAGGGTCCCCCTGCTTCCTGCTCATGTAGGAGCCCCCCTCTGCCCCTGGCAATGATGATATACTGCTTAGGCTTCTGAGGACACGGTATTCCCCGGGCACTGTCGTCAGGACCCTGGAGCTCAGGGACGCCCAGGTACTGGCTCAGTGCACAACCAGTCTGTTCTTGCAGTGTCTCACCCGCTGAGAGGGAGAGTCCAGTGCCCGTCTCTCTGCACCTTCAGGCCTGGGGCAGTGCCAGGCACTTGGTGGGTGCAGGTTCGTGTTTGTGCCACAGTTGGATAATCATTCTCTTCAGCTCTGAGGTCTCTCTTCCCCCGTTGGTCTCTTAGCTTCACACTGCCTGTTACATTATTTTCACACCAAGATTACAACAGTAAAATTCTTATTGGTTTGGGCATTTGACACGAGCATTGAGTGGAAAATGTAATGTTTAGCCTAAAGAGAACGCTGGATTTTAAGGGAGCACCTCTTTCCAAACTCTGGATTTTCGAGGTAGTTGGCTCTCCTAAGGGGCTTCAGCTGGAAAGCAGGAGAGGGTGCAGCAGTCGCCGCAGGTTAGAGGTAACTGTTGTGTTCTGCCCTCACTCCACAGCCCGGAGACCACACTCAGGGTACGTCCTGTGCATTCACGGGACCGCGGCTGGGGTTCCGGTCAGAGGGGAGAGAAGGTGGGTGAGCTTGCCCCAAACACCGTGGGGGACGGACACACAGGAGTTCCACTTTCACTGATGACCAAGACAACAGCGGCAGTGACTGTCAACAGAGCCCTGACTTCTGCGAAGCGCAGTTCTAGGTTCTTAGTAATATATATAGACTCAGTGATTCTTCCCAACAACTTTACATGACAAAGAGCCTCATATCCATTTTACACTTGGAGAAACAGGAACAGAAAGACAGTGGAACTTGCTGAAGGTCACAGCTGGTAGTAAAAGATGAAAGAGCAAAAGGAAGACACTGTGCGCACACACATACACACATAAACAGAAGAGGATGTAAGGTTAAAATCTATACATGATATAGAAAAAGAAAACAGGATAAAATATTTTAAATATTGACTTTTATTAGAACTAGAGAATTTGGAAACATAACTAGGATAGGGTGACGATCCTGTCTTTAGTGAAAATTTTGACATTTTATTCATCATGAATGTTTTTGCAATAATTTTTATTTTTTTTAACCACAATAAACTATTATTTACATGGACTACTGAGTTGCTTGCCACTTCTTTAAATTTTATGCTTGAAGCAATTATGTCCAGTCTAGCCAGACCAGGTGGGAAGATTTTAGACCTCAGAGTGTGAGCACAACCTTCCGATGTAGTGATTTGTGGACGGAGAGCAGAGTCACCCAACACGGGACAAGACTCCTGAGGGAGAAAGACCCAAATCCTAGAGCCAAGTGCTGGACAGGCCAGCAGTGGCCCTTAGACCTCTTAGACTCCTGTCTCAACTTCTGTAATTCTAGGAATGTGTTTCCTTTCCTTACAGCTGTGTGTAAAGGAAAAATGGCCTTTAATCAAATCTGAAAATCTCTTTGGGAGTGGAAACAAAACAAAATATTGACTCAAGAGGAAAAATTTTAAATCACAGTTTTGTGAAATCAGTCTTAAACCATAATTCTCCTGGTTTTCCTTACAAGTTGCTTATTAATTCTTAATAAGAAGATTCGCATTTGATCAAAGTTTGATGCTGTCACGTGATCCTTCAGCAAGTTGTAGCAATGATGTCAGAGATCTCTGACCACAGATCACCATAACAAATATAGTGATAACTTAAATGTTTGAAGTATTGTGAGGATTACAGAAACCTGACAGAGATGCAGGTCAAGCAAAGGCTGTCGGGAAAATGGCCCCACAGGCTTGCTGGAGGAGGGGTGCATCAGCAGTGCTTGGGGAGGCTGTGGGAGCCCCAAGAGAGGGTCTTGCTCACCCTCCGTGAGGGAGAGCCAGGTCCTCCACTGAGTCACAGGGTTTAATACCATCCAGAGAGCTGAGGGCATGGAGGACCCTGAATGCAGTAGATTCCAGAAAGTGGGAAGCTGTGCCCCAGTGGGCGGCATGTCCCCGCAGTGCAGGGGGGCCTTGGTGGCTGAGCGGACTGGCCTGCTTGGTGAGCCCAGCCCAGCTGTGGCCCCTGGCCATGGCCCTGCCCCCCACCCAACACCTCAGGGAGAGGGAGCAGGGGTCTCCACACCCTCCCTGCCACAGAAAGCAATGGGAAGAATGCCAGAGGTGATGGTCTGGGGTCTCCCTGCAGAGAGGCACAGGAGAACGTGCCACAGCGATGGGAATTGTCAGTGTGCTGTCTGGAGCTATGGCTGCCCGGTATTGCGGTCATGGTCCTTCACTGCACGGCACTGCCGTAACTTACTCGTATCAGTAACAATGAAGCCTTAAGTAAAAGTACATCTGTAAAAGTACAAGTAAGTTTTTCAAGTTACTTGGTAATAATCCATTAACTGCTTATATTATTTAGTAGCTTAATTTTACTTGCCACATTTTACACTTACTAGAGTGGAAGAGGTGCTAAGTTGCTTCAGTCATGTCTGACTCTTTGCGACCCCATGGACTGTAGCCCACCAGGCTCTTCTGCCCATGGTATTCTCCAGGCGGGAATACTGGAGTGGGTTGCCATGCCCTCCTCCAGGGAGAGTAGAAGAAGGAAGCTTTAATTTACTAGAATATTTTTTTTCTTTTAAAAATGAGAAGTTTTCATTTTCCAGGTGTACTAGTAAAATTTCACTTTCCCATTAATTTCTCAATTTCACCCTCTGACGCACAGAAAAAGCCCATCGTTTTTATTTATCTTTTATTTGTAACTTTGTCTCAATATCCTGTCATTAAACTCAAACCTGAGCTCCCGTAAATAAAAGGCTGGTGGGGAAGAGAGTTAATCTTCAAAGAGCTGTCACTGAAGTCATCGGGTGAGATAGAAGGATGTGTCTGTATGCACTCTGAGTCACACAGAAATTCAATGCTCTAATGAGAAACAGTCCAGTGAAGAGAGCAAGCTGTTGGAAGCGGGTGAATACACGTATTAAGCAACGTTCCAATGAGACAGAACACGAGGTCCCTCGCTATACGACAGAGCGCTTAGTGCATTTGAATTTCAGGTGGGAAGGACTCTTCCAGAGAGGCTTTTTTAAAATTCAGTATGTCGTTTTAATTAAATTACAATTCTGAATTAGACATAAATCACCCAGACCCATTCGGGTTTCATTTTCAGCACAAAGATCCTATCACCTTCAGCGTTTCATTCAGAGCTAATTAAATATGGATTTATGGCTCCTGGCGCCTTGAAGCTGAGGAGGCTTCCTGGGTGTGCGGAGCCGTTGAGGGGGCAGGTTGTGAGGGCGGGCCCCAAATGTCAGCCTTGCAGCAGTGCTCTGCTTCTGAAAGCTGGGTGTGTTTTCTGGGTGTGTGATGAGCCTCCTCGACCTCTTCGTGTTTCCATCCCTGGAAACAGTGGAAATCCCTGTCTCTCCAGCTCTGTTTTACGCAGCGCCGCTCTGACTTCCAGAGCAGTCCTGGCGGCCCTCTGCAGTGTGTCAGCTCAGCCTGAGGGCACACAGCTTCCAATCAGACCTTACTCTCAGCAGAGGTTTGCTGCTGAGGACTTTCCTTCCTGATGGTGGGCTAGTAAATCTATTTAGGAGTTTATGGTCCCTCACAAACCCAAACGCCAGCTTCATCTCCTAGTGACCTGTTGTCCTGGCATGGCCTTGCTGCGTGTATGTTGAACACTTTCAGATGGGAGAGCGGAAATAGATCAAGTGAAAGCAACTTAATTCTTTCCATATCAAAGAGAAGCCATTTGAAGAGATAGAAAAAAACGCCCTTCTAAAAGTGAGGATCCAGGGGTGCAAGAAGCAAAGTGCTGTTTTTAATCATGGCTGGAAATTAAGTGCAGCAAACCATTCGCTGAGAAGGATATTGGCACGGGCCTCGACAGCGACACGGTGGTGCTGAGACACATGGAGAGATTTTGTGTAGAAACCACACCCGGGCAGGCTCCCAGCATCCTCTGCCCCCTTAGTGCTGGGGAAGGACTGCAGGACGCCTGTAAGCAAAGCATGTTTGGAGTTTTGCTTTAATGACTAAGAACATAATTTTAAATGTTTTGATGAGAAAAGAGATTTGGTGGAGAATCCGTTGGAAAGGAGGGAAGCCACGATGTGAGGCATGTGATGTGGTGTGGAAAATAGTGAGAATAGAGGTGACAGGGACGGGGGCCCAGATGCCCCCAGGAAGGCCTCCTGTGGACGGGACCCTGCTGTCGGTCAGTGGCATTTAGTAGTGAGTTGTCCTGGGCCCTGGTCACGTTGTTTTGTCCCTTGGTTCTGAGATAGAGCATTTCTAAAATGCAGGTGTTAATTGTTTCACACACACACAGAGCCCAGAAATTTTTTGTTGCTTCAGTTCAGTTCAGTTGCTCAGTCGTGTCCGACTCTCTGCGACTCCCTGAATCGCAGCACGCCAGGCCTCCCTGTCCATCACCAACTCCTAGAGTTCACTCAGACTTGCGTCCATGGAGTCAGTGATGCCATGCAGCCATCTCATCCTCGGTCATCCCCTTCTTCTCCTACCCCCAATCCCTCCCAGCATCAGAGTCTTTTCCAATGAGTCAACTCTTCGCATGAGGTGGCCAAAGGACTGGAGTTTCAGCTTTACCATCATTCCTTCCAAAGAAATCCCAGGGCTGATCTCCTTCAGAAGGGACTGGTTGGATCTCCTTGCAGTCCAAGGGACTCTCAAGAGTCTTCTACAACACCACAGTTCAAAAGCATCAAGTCTTCGGCGCTCAGCCTTCTTCACAGTCCAACTCTCACATCCATACATGACTACCAGAAAAACCATAGCCTTGACTAGATGGACCTTAGTCGGCAAAGTAATGTCTCTGCTTTTGAATATGCTATCTAGGTTGGTCATAACTTTTCTTCCAAGGAGTAAGCGTCTTTTAATTTCATGGCTGCAATCACCATCTAGTAAAAGAAAAAAAGATTCCCTTTGAAACTTGATTCTACCTTGAACCAGAAAAACATCTACTAATACCTCCTAGGACCTCTTACTGCTTGAGTCCCGGGGTCCCTGTCCTGGTGCTAGGGGGCAGGAAGCCCTACCTCTGGCCTCACTGAGTGAGCTCTGCCGGAACAGGTCCAGTATACAGGGAGTACCTAACTTCCAGGGGTAGGGGTAGGGGGCTGTCACAGCTCGTGCCTACTGCCAGGCCCTCACCACACACTTGTGACTGGCCTCCACCTTTCCACACGTGCAGGTGCTGCTCTGTGGGCTTCTGAGCTCTTCATCCTGTCCTGGAAGCTGCAGCAGTCACTCTGAGGGGCCATGGCCTTGAGTCCCCATTGACACAGCAGCAAAGATGGAAACCCCGCCCGCATGGGCGGGCCAGCCAGCTGTCCCTGTCCAAACCTGAATCGCATTCGGCCCACACCCACTTTTCAAGGTGGTATCCAGGGTGGGGAAGAAAGGTCAACTTTGCCTCTTGGGTTTTTTGGGGGGGAGAGGGGGTGCTAGAGACAAGCACTTCCTCACGTTGGGGTCACTGCTACAGAAAGCCTGTGTGTCTTTGTCTCTCAGTGCTGGAAGTGGTGGTGTGCCTCCCTTCTCTGCCCACGTTGTGCTCTGAGCCAAATGCTTCCAAGAGGGGAAAGACATTGGCAGGCTTGGCAAAAGCCAGCATTTCCAGCCTGAGAGGCGAGTGTGGGCACCGGCAGCTGGGGCTTAGACACTGCTAGACCCAATTCTGTCCAAGACGGGACAGCCCAGCACCTGTGGGAGCTGAAGCAGAACCCTCACTCTCCCTCCTGGCCCCGCTGGGAGAGCTGGCTCAGCACCATCAGAAATCCTCTGTCTGTCCAGCCCCAGACTCCTCGGAGCTTTTTTGGCTGTTTACAGCAGCATGCTGAGTCATGCATTTCACGAGCGTTTTTTAAAAAGGGGGAACACCTACCCACTTGAAATGTGACTCTCGAATGAAAAGGGAATGTGTCAAAACACCAAGCAACTTCTCCCTCGTGGGTTCCTTTCTTCCTGAGTGAGTCTCTTTTGAAGACTAGTTTTAACTGTTTGAAGCCTGAAATCCAACCTTGTCAAGCAAGAAGCCAAGTTCTCTTTGGGCTTGCCCTTGGGCAAGCAAACCACCTCCTCCCCTAATCTTAGGATCAGGTCCCAGGCCAAAGAAACACAACCTGCTTTGCAGATTTAGATAGAAAGATGCCAAACCTGAGCTTTAAAAAAGAAAGAGAAGGAAAAACAAAAACAAAAAACTGGCTGGGTCTGTACCCTGTGATGTGCTGGCTACAAGGGGAAGGAATTGTCACTTTTAGCCCCAGACCCCGACACCTGCAGCAGCGCTTGTCCATCAGAGCTTCCGCCTTTGGGTCTGAGTCTTCCCACAACCACCCATGACTCCTAGAGCATGTGGAGGGAGTTGTGTCTCATGTGTTTTTCCCTCACAGAGAACGGTCCTCGGATCCCGAGGGCGTGTGTCCCCCTTGGGCTCTCCCGGGTGACCCTGAGTCAGATGCAAGAGCCAGTTCACTCTTGCATCTGCCGGAGGCTGAGAAGTTTCTCTCAAGAAGGAGGAGCAGAGTCCAGTCAGATATAGTCCAGGCTGTTTGGGCTTCGATGATTCAGCTCGGTTTTGTGGATTTCCCAAGATGCTTTCTGAAACTCTGTTGGAAATATCTGTGTGATCTTGTAACAAATTAAACAAAAGACAAACCACCAAATGCCTGCCTGTTTGAATAGCATAACCACAAAGACTCTGATTCACCAGGCCCTGCTGTGGCAGGGAGGAGGCAGGGGAGACCGTCGGTTAAATTCTGACTTCCTCAAACCCCAGCTCGCCGCAGCCCTCCTGGGGGCTTGTTGGAAGCCAGAGGGAGGGCTGGTTACATTTTTAATAGCCATCAGGGCCACTCCACTACGGCTTCTTATTCAGCCGCCTCCTCAGCTGACTGTACCTGGACACATTGTCTGGCCAGCTTCAGTTTTCAACACATTGGGGGTTGGAGGGATGTGTGCTTGTGGGCTTTTTTTTTTTTTTAATTTTGCTTTAATTTTAGGAGACAAACGGCATTTTATATACTTTTTCCTTAACAATTAAAAGATGATTCCCACATTCTGTCGTTGCCTGCCTTGTTCCTGGCAGCACACACCCACGTTTCCTCGCCGGCTTACTCACAGAGATCAACAATATGTGCCGAGTCTGGTTTCCACCAGCCAGGCTTTCCCCAGCACACGTCCTGCAGATGGAATCTCCAGCACACCCACTCACCGGGCCCTCTGGGTGACAGAGACACCCGTGTTGGGTGTTTTCCTCGGGCTGCAGAGGAGGGATGCTCCATGCTCACTCTTATCTCCCAAAGAGCCATGACAACAAAGACACACCAGTTTCCAAGATACACAGCCCTGCCCAACCCAGCAGTGTGGTTTATCCAGCCGTCACGCCCAAGACACAGATGTGCTCCTTCACATACACTTCCTTTTCTGGACAGTTCCTTCTCCCCACTGGGGAGGTGATTCCCCAGTGTCTGGGAGATGTTCTGACCTGCAAGATGGCTTGTGAAACCTGTAATTCTGCGAAGGAACCACAAGGACAACATTCTTTGCTTGTTCTTCTGAATGTTGTTTTGTTTCTGCTCTTGATGTCACTATTCCTCTTTGGGAACAGGAATTTCAGCCTTTAGAGAATTCCCAAGTTAGAAGGAATGCACAACCTCGGAAAACTTCAGCGCACACACCAAGAGAGGTGGGGTGCCATATGTTTTGCCAAAAACCATCTAGAATTTCCTGTTTTCCAAGTTGAGGGTGTAACTTTACCTTTTTGGGTCAAGTTTTCCATGTTCCTGGGAATCAGAAGCTTTCTATTTCTGACTTCTCTAAAGATTTATGAAAGTTATTTAATCGGCTTCTTATTAAAAAAAAAAAAGTGGCTGTTTGTGGCTCAGACAGTAAAGAATTTGCCTGCAATGCACGAGACCCGGGTTCAATCCCTGGGGCAGGAAGATCTTCTGGAGAAGGGAAAGGCAACCCACTCCAGTATGCCTGCCTGGAGAATCCCATGGACAGAGGAGCCTGGTGGGCTACAGTCCATGGGGTCTCAAAGAGTCGGACATGACTAAGCAATTAACACACTGTAACTTTATAACAGCTATGCAGTCCTTATCCCCCCTTTTTAAAAAACTTGAATTACAGTTGATTTACATTCAATATTATATGTTTTAGGTGTATAACATAGTGTTTCACAACTTTTAAAGGTTATATTCCTTTTCTAGTTATTATCAAATCTTACTTTTATTCCCTGTGCTGTACAATATATCCTTGTGGCTTATTTATTTTATAGATAGTAATTTGTGTCCCTTATTCTCCTATCCGTTTTCCCCCCCTCCCCTTCCCTCATGCATGCATGCCTGCTAAGTTGCTTCAATCATGTCCGACTCTGCAACTCTGTGGACTGTAGCCCACCAGGCTCCTCTGTCCATGGGATTCTCCGGGGAAGGATACTGGAGTGGGCTGCCACTCCCTCCTCCAGGGCATCTTCCCGGCCGAGGGATTGAATCCACATCTCCTGCAGCCCCTGCGTCACAGGCAGGTTCTTTACTGCTGAGCCACTGGGGAAGCCCCCCTCCCGCCTCTCCCCACTGGTGACCACTGGTTTGTTCTCTGTGCCTCTGAGTTTTTTTTTTCTTTTTTATTATGTTCACTAGTTTCTTTTATTTTTAAATTCCACATATTAGTGATATACAGTGTTTATCTTTGTCTGTCTTATTTCACTTAGCATAATATCCTCCAAGTTCATCTGTGTTGTTGCAAATGGCAGAATTTTCATTCCTTTTTATGGCTGAGTAGTATTCCATCATGTATATATACTACATATTCTTTATCCATTAGTTTGTTGATAGACATTTAAATTGCTTCTGCATTTTGGCTGCTTCATTAATAACTAATGCTGCTATGAACATTGGGGTGCATATATCTGTTTGAATTAATGTTTCCCTTTACTTTGGATATATACCCATGAGTGGAATTGCAGGATGGTATGGTAGGTCTATTTTTAATTTTTCAAGGAATCTCCATACTGTTCTCCAGAGTGGCTGCACCAGTATACATTCCCACCAACAGGGTAGGAGGGTTCCCTTTTCTCACACCCTCTCCAGCATGTGTTATTTGTAGACTTTTAATGATAGCCATCCTGGCAAGTATGAAGTGATATCTCATTGTGTTTTTTAAATTGTATTTAATCGCTTTTACCTGTGTTGGGTTTTGTTGCTGCAAGAGGGCTTTCTCTAGTTGTGGCAAGCAGGGGCTACTCTTGTGGTATGCAAGCTTCTCATTGTGGTGGCTTCTCTAGAGCATGGGCTCTAGGGTGCCCAGGTGTTAGCAGTCATGGTGCACAGGCTTGATTGCCCCAAGGCATGTGGAATCTTCCCAGACTAGGGATTGAACTCATGTCCCCTGCTTTGGCAAGTGGATTCTTAACTACTGGACCATCAGGGAAGTCTTCATTGTGGCTTTGGTTTGCATTTCTCTAGTAACTAATGATGTTGAGCATCTTTTCATGTGCCTGTTGGCCACCTGTATGTCTTTTTTGCAATAAGGTCTATTCCAATCTTCTGCCCATTTAAAAATCAGGTTATTTTGTTGATACTGAGTTGTATGAGCTGTTTACATATATTAAGAAGATAACAGGAGCAGAAGAGATTAAGAAGAGGGGCTAGAATGCACAGAAGACTGTACAAAGAAGGTCTTAATGACCCAGATAACCACGAAGTGTGGTCACGCATCTAGAACCCAGACATCCTGGAGTGTGAAGTCAAGTGGGCTTTAGGAAGCATTACTAGGAACAAAGCTAGTGTAGGTGATGGAAATTCCACCTGAGCTATTTCACATCCTAAAAGATGATGCTCTTGAAGTGCTGCACTCAATATGCCAGCAAAGTTGGAAAACTCAGCAGTGGCCGCAAGACTAGAAAACATCAGTTTTCATTCCAATCCCAAAGAAGGGAAATGCCGAAGAATGTTCAGACTACCACACAATTGTGCTTATTTTACATGCTAGCAAGTAATGCTCAAAATCTTTCAAGCAAGGCTTCAATAGCATATGAACTGAGAATTTACAAATGTTCAAGCTTGATTTAGAAAAGGCAGAGATCAAATTACCAACATCCATTGAATCATAGAGAAAGCAAAGGAATTCCAGAAAAATATCTACTTCTACTTCACTGACTATGCTAAAACCTTTGACTGTGTAGATCACAAAAAAATTGTGGAAAATTCTCCAAGAGATGGGAATACCAGACAGCCTTACCTGCCTCCTGAGAAATCTGTATGCAGGTCAAGAAGCAACAGTTATAACTGGATATGGAACAAGAACTGGTTCAAAATTGGGAAAGGAGTACATCAAAGCTATTGTCACCCTGCTTATTTAACTTATATGCAGAGTACATCATGCGAAATGCCGGACTGGATGAGTTACATGCTGGAATCAAGATTGCCAGTAGACATATCAACAATCTCAGATATGCAGATGATACCATCCTAATGGCAGAAAGTGAAGAGGATAAAGAGCCTCTTGATGAAGGTTGAAGAGGAGAGTGGAAAGGCTGGCTTAAAACTCAGCATTCAAACAATTAAGATCATGGCATCCAGTTCCATTACTTCATGGCAAATAGATGGGGAAACAATGGAAACAGTGACAGACTTTATTTTCTTGGGCACCAAAATCACTTCAGACAGTAACTGCAGCCATGGAATTAAAAGACTCTTGCTCCTTGGAAGAAAACCTGTGACAAACCTAGACAGCGTATTAAGAAGCAGAGAGACCTGACTTTGCTGACAAAGGTCCATATAGTCAAAGCTATGGTTTTTCCAGTAGTCATGTATGGATGTGAAAGTTGGACCATAAAGAAGGCTGAGTGCTAAAGACTTGATGCTTTCAAATCACGATGCTGGAGAAGACTCTTGAGAGTCCCTTGGACTGCAAGGAGATCAAATCAGTCAATCCTAAAGGAAATTAGTCCTGAATATTCTTGGAGGGACTGATGCTGAAGCTGAAGCTCCAATACTTTGGCCACCTGATTCATAGAGCCAACTCATTGGAAGACCCTGATGCTGGGAAAGACTGAGGGCAGGAGGAGAATGGGACAACAGAGGATGAGATGGTTGGATGGCATCATCAACTCAATGGACATGAGTTTGAGCAAACTCTGGGAGTGAAGGACAGGGAAGCCTGGTGTGCTGCAGTCCACGGAGTTGCAGAGTCCGACATGACTAAGTGACTAAACAACACCACAGGCAAATGGGTATTATTGATCGGTATCTCTTCAGGATGTTGAACCTGGGTTCAGAGAGGTCAGACATGCCCCGGTGTGTAACCAAGGTCCCACCCTCTGGCTAGAAGAGGTAAGTGTCCTGTTGCCACTGGTCAGAGGGCAACACCCAGTTCCCTGGAGGATGTTCTCCTGGAGCTGGAGCTCTCTGAAGCAGCACTTGTGTGTTTCTTGTTTGTATCCATAATTTTGGTAAATTACGCCGGATTATGTGAAAAAAAAAAGAGGAATTCAGCTGAGATATGATGGGCCTGGCTGGGCCTTTGGGAAGGAGGCCCTGCACCTCTTTGCTGAGCAGTACTGCCCATGAGGGCAGGAAGTGATGGCCTTGGGGCCACTTCCCTCCCTGGGTTCTTATGAAGTCACTGTTTCTGGCCTTACAGTGACAGATGGCAAATTCACAGTGATAATAGTAGTAAAATAATGATGATGGAGAAAGCAGAGGTCCCCACTGGAGTTGCTAAGGTGACACAAATGTCCCAGAGCCAGTGTTGAATGACGTGGTTCCTTTGGCCCATTTTCATACATTCCTGTTACACTTGTTAGTAAATCCCTTTCCCAAAGTGGGTATTGTTGTGTCCTGCACTGTCGTTGCTGCAGAGAAGAAAGCTCTGATCTGCAGCAGGCAGGGAGCCCTCCCTGAAGGAGGGAACAGGCCCCATGGCCTCTGCATCACAGAGGAATCATGTGGCTGTTGAGCTGAGCCTCAGAGCCAGCAGCCAAGGAAGCTCCCTGCAAAGAGGCTTCCTGGCTGAGTCCACTGTCAGCAATGGGAAACAGCCCCCGAACGTTATTGCAAAATCCTATCTTAGTCTGCCCTCCCCACTCTGGGAACCTTAGATTTAACTTTGGAAAGCTCCAACCCTTTGATCTTCTCTCAGAGTGGGCAGGCTTAGCCTCCAAGCAGAAGCTCCCATTCCAGGGTGATGTTGTAAGTCAAGTATGCTAAGCATCCTCGCTGATAACTGGGACGCCACGGCTCATCCCCTGAGGTTCCTGCGTCTACAGGAGGGCGGGATGAAGGGGCGACATACACTGTTGGGGGCTTCCCCAGGGAGCTCGGAGAGGACTTGTCGTGAAGCAGCATGAGGTGCTGACCTCTGGTGCAGCCAGCCTGATCGCTGGTGGGCTTGAACTCTAACCAGCATCTCCCAGGCCCTGTGTGAGAGCCCATCAACAGGGAACAGCCCGTGGCAGCATGAGCCCAGTTTTTACTGTGCTTTTCATGGTGCGGCCTTTTCACCGCTCACCTCTTCGCTGGGATGGCAGACCACCCTGTTCTCCTGGGCTTCGGGGGAGGGAGTTCTGCGCTAGAGTTGCCTGCCTGGGAACAGGGAGCGGGAGGCAGAGGCAGAGGTGACCTCCTCATATTGGGAGTGCCCTTGGCTGTGGTGCCCTGGCCGTGCCCTCGAAGGATGCCAGGCTGGTACCACCCAGGGAGCCTCGTGGCGGCACACAGTGATATTCCAGGCCCAGTGGGTCTCCTCCAGGAGGTATGGGAGGAACGGTTCTGAGCCCTTGCTGGAACCTGCCCATAGGCAGCTCTTTGCTCCCCATGTGATGACGCAGTGAGTCACCCATCCAGCTCTGAAAGGCTAACCCCGTTCTCCACGCGGATGTGACTCAGGTCAGGAGTCTGTGCCTCTCTGAGAAAAGTGTGCTTAGAGATGCGCACCCTCCGCAGTGCCCCTCACTGAGGAAGCCGTGGCATCTCCAGGGTCGGTAGCTCCAGCCCCTGTGCCCGTGTAGGGCTGCACCAGCCTCAGCCCTCCACATCCCAGGGCTCTGCCCTTGGGGCTAGTGATGATCCACGTCCCCAGCTAGTCTAGGGACAACAGTGAACTGGAAAAAGGAGTCATAATTGAATCCAGCTTTTACAACTGTGTCCTATTAACAAGGTTAAGAAAAGTATGATCCATTGAGTCATCTGTCTGGAAAGTCTTTGTGTCCTGCACACTTGTTTCATGGTTCGGTTACGTCCTGTGGAGCCAGTGCCCGACCCAACTCGAAGTCCCGGCTCTATGTCAGGCAGCCTTCTGCTGTCCTTCTCCATCACTTCCAGAACCTGTGCCTAGGCTCTGTTAGCCTGAGGGCCTGCTGTGGGGCCAGAGAAAGGAGGGAGGAGAAAAGAAGAGAGGCAGAGAGGGAAGGAGAGTGTGGGGTGAGGGGCCGGGGGGGGAGGCAGGTGGGAGGCAGCTCTACCACTTCCTACCTATTTGACCAAATTATACAGCTTCTCTCGCTAGTCTCAATCTCTTCATGGGTGAAATGAAAACTGTAGCAGTGTCTTCTTATATATGTGATATGATGTATGATCCCATAATATGATTGTTGCTGTTCAGTTGTTAAGTCATGTCTGACTCTTTGCGACCCTGTGAACTGCACCATGCCAAGCTTAACATGATATATGATATAATATATGGTGACTTATGAGCCGTATGATATGAGATTCAACATATGTAATTCTAGCCTCCTGACTGGCACACAACAATCTTAACCATTGTTTCTGTTCATATTAGCAAAAATGATAAATATTATAATTTCTAATAATGTCTCACAATGCATACTTTCCAAATGAATAATTTTTTAACAGTACACTCTTGCAGCAACTTAAAAAAAAAAAAAGAACCCAGTGTCCACAGGTGAACTTTTAAGAGAACAAGGGAGACAGGTAGTTGTAGAAAGCATCTTGAGGAAGGCTTCTTTTTAGCATCCCACAACCCCAGGCAGATATAAGCTCAACCTTGAAGAAGAAGATACATTAAACCATTCAAATATGCTGCACTTCCCAGCTCCAGCCAAGAGGTGATAAGACGAAATTTTATGTTATCAACTAAAATGGAATTCTGAGATTATGATGTCTCCCTGGAACTTGGCGCCAGACAGTGATTCAGTGAGGGCTTCATATATGTTAAATGACAATGATAAGATTTAGATTCCCACCATAAAGCTTTCCTAGAATAACAGAGCCTAGATTTATTTTCTTTATTCCTTCCCCATCATCATTACTGTGGTTTTTAATCACCGGATATGATGGTCTGACGGCTTCAAATATCTCCTAGTTGTCCAGGAGGTTTGGTGCGTTCTGCGTGCCTGGTGTCCTGACCTGACCATCGCCCATCAGGGATCTCTGTGCAGATGCAGGATCAGTCCTTCTGAACAAGTCCTCTGCTGCTGCTTCTCACCCTCCTGCTGTTTCAGTTTAAGCCTTGCAACGAGAAGTGTTCTGCACAATCCAATGAGAGACACCATCTGTATTGCAAGGAAATGGATGACTTGAAGCTTACGCAAAGAAAGAAACCTTAGGTGTTGGTTACTGACCCTGTCATTGAATGGGGGTAACTTTGTCTTCTAGGGTCAAGGATAATTAGCTTGTTTCTTCCTTTCAAACAGGGATGTCATTTAGCTGGGAGGTTCCACCATTTCTCAGAAGTGCACCCCAAAGATGCTTCAATCCAGGTGTCACAATGAAGTCCTAGAACTTGAAGCCCATCATGGGCTCCACTGCAGCTCTTGACTAAAATTTCCAATTTCAGAGCCTGAAGCACAAGCCTACAAGTGAACATTCTCCACCAAATGCCATCTGTTAGCCTCTTTCATCCAAGTCGATTTTTTTCAATTTTAATAATGCCACCATGAAGAGCAATCTGTTATACAGAGGCTGTTTACAGTGTCTAGGAGATGTCCACAGTCTTCCAATAATACACCCGTCCTGAGCCACTGGGAGTCCTGTGGATAGCAGCAGTTAATGGGGGTCCCTCCCGTAAACTCCCTTCAGTAAACCTCAGGCCCCTTTCTCATGGCTCCCATGGAAATGCGCTCTTAACATCTTCTCCGGGTTCTGTGCCCACCCCTCCAGGAGTGCAAGCTTAATCGCAGAGTGCCTTGTTTTGGGGAGCATCCTGTTTGTCTATTGTTAGAACAAAAACAGTGCCACATATTTTGGCCACTTGAAAAGAATGACTGCTTCTCTTCCAAGGGTCGGGGAGGTGGTGAGAAAGTCTGATGTGAAAGTCATACCACCGCTTCCTGGAGATGGCATTCTCAAGCCTTGAGTCATCGCTCCTTTCACCCTTTGTAGCCAAGTGGCTACTTCCTTTCATTAAAAGCCGGGGAGGGCTAGAACTTACTGGATGAGGGTGAGACGATCCCAAGGAAACCAGGGCTGGTGGGCTTCAAGAATGGACAGCCGGACAGTCCTGTGTGAATAATGAGTAGCCTTTAAAACCAGGCATCCTCAGGCGTCTGGGGACAGAGGCAGCGGGCACCCTCGTTTGCTCATCTGTCCAATGGTGAGGGTGGTCCCAGGACCACAGGTACCTCCCCTGGGGACCCTGGCACTGCATTAGCTCATCCACACTCAGGGCTCAGGGGACCAGACTCCCTCCACCTCTGTCTTCTCATCCAGCTCGAGTCAACCCCCATGACATTCATCAAGTCATGACAGACACCTCTGGGGTTATTGTTTTATGCTCTATTGCAGCATATTTTAAAAGGAATGTTTTTAATCTTCGCTGTAGGGACAGCACTGGGTTCTCGTCTAGCTCCATGTTCTGACCTCAGCAAGTCTCATTTTCTGAGCTGGAGAATGGAAATAGCAAGCACGTCCTGGGCAGCCTGGAGGACAGTTGCAGGAAGCAAGAGCAGAGCCCTTACCCGGTGTCAAGGGTTTCTAGGCTTCCGTAGGGCGGCCAGACATGAGGCCTACAATGTGATCCCTGCACATAAAGGCTGTTTCTAGGGAAATGCACTTAAAATAACACCAGGTGCAAGAAGGGTACCCTTCCTGGATGCGGGAGAGAAGACCCCCACCCTACCACCATGGAAGATGGCCCCGGGAGCCTGGAGGGAGTAACGTCCTCATCCTGCCCGGTGAGAAGTCAGGCTGAAAGCGCTCTGCTTAGACGGGCCCTGTTAAAGTGACTCCCGCCTTCCTCGGCCTCCCCGTGTATGGTAGTTACTTTTCCACAGTTTCCTCTCTGTCCAGCCCAATATAAAAGCATTTAAGGTCATGGCTTCTTTGAGTCTTTGCTCCTTGTGAAGGCTCCTAAACCTCCAGTAAATGAGCCTGTAGGCTTGTTCCCTCTTGATCTTTCCTCTGTCACTTTAATTCTCAGGCCCAGGTGACAATCTGTGAGGGCAGAGGGAAACTTCTGTCCTGAACTTGTGGCCCTTTCTCCCAGAAGTCTCAACATTCTCCTTCGCCCAGCCTTCCTCCTCCTCAGAGGGACCTGTCTGCCTGCCTCCCCTCTGGCCCCACCTGGAAACTCTACAGGTGAAATGGGAACAGGCGCCTCTGGGTGAGGCTGGCAAAGCCAGGTGCCCAGATACCCCCTGGAGCACTGCAACTTCAGTCATTCCGCCCTGGGGGCTGCTCTTTCGCAGTCAGGATCAGATGCCCGATGTGTTTGAAGATGTCTTTCCTCCAGGGCAGACTCGCCAACCTCACCAGGGGTTGGGGAGGATTCTTGTCCTACTGCCCTAAGTGGCGGCTGTGGGACGAGAGTCAGGCCTGCCAGGCGGGCATGTGGAGAGGCACTTGGTCAGCAGCTGGTCTGGCCAACACAGACTCAGAGCACCTCAGGTGAGCTGATGGGTCAGCGGGCTGGCCTTGGATAAGCCTCTGGGACCCCAACGAAGACCTTCAGCAGTCCTCCCAGCCTCCCACTGTGGCTTTCTTCTCCTGGGAAACCCTGGGCACCCACTACCCTCCTCCCTGACAAGCTCTCCCTAAGGCCCCACCACGGTCCCTGCCTCTGTGAGAAGACTCGGTTCCTAATGGTTAGAGGAGAGTTGTGTATCATCCTGGGAAGACCATCCAGGATAGAAATGGAAAGGGAATCATTTATAACATTCCAGGCTGTCAGGCATAACTAAAGGAAGGCAGACTGGATCATATTCATAAAACTCTGACTTCACCTGTTTTGTCAGACCGTTTCTCCTGGTTGGGTCTCGCTGAAATCGTGTGACTGGCACATTCTGCTGAGGCCTGGCCACTATGCCTCCTGTCCCTGGAGGCGTCCCTGTCTGCTCGGGACTAACGGGAGAGCTCTACAGCCCAGCCCCCACACATAAGACATGAGGGCGGCCACTGGCCTGGTGACACGTCTCCCTCTCCCTCTGGGCTGAGCTGAGAGGCTCTGGCCTGCCAGCTCTGCTCAGTTAAAGGAGCTTTCTGACAAATGGAACCTGTATTTTACTGGACTCTTCATCCATAAAATTAGGCAGTTAGACTAGATCATCTCTTAGGATTTGCCAGCTCTAAAGTGGCACAATTCCATGGTTTTATGGTGTGCAGCTGAGTTTCTTTTAGTCCATTTTGCTCAGTAAGGATTATGCAGCCTCATCATGACTTGTCACAAGAAAGGGACGTTCTATCATATCCAGGAGGGCTCAGCATCCAGACGTATATGCTCCATGTACACAATAATACACAAATAATTTCTAGTACATTCGAATGAAGGGAAATAGCCCAGTAAACTCAAAACAATTAGGGATGTCTGAAGTCAATCTTAGTATTCTATTCTGTGCTCATTCACTTAAAAATCTTACTTGGAATGTGCTTTAATGTCAGGTCAAGAGCAACAACTCAGTTTCAAAATACCTGTAACAAAAAAATAGGCATATAGTAATCATATTTATCAGTCCTGAGGAGGCCATTAGAAGACACAGTTTTCAGGTGTTGAGCCATTCCCTAACAGTGACAGTCTTATTAGAGGTGATTGCATCAGAAGTAAATAGTTATTACACTGCAATAATGTACGTATTGGCATTTAACTTTTATCCTAAGTGGTTGTTTCCTCTTTCTATAAAATTAGCAAGAAAAGACCAATAAAAATCACCAATTCTGATTCAGTGTGTGTCTCACTTGGATAAAAAGACAAGCTATTTAAAGAAACCCAGATGTAGTGGGGGGGAGGGTGATGGGCACAAGTGGGGAGAAGGCTGATCTCTAGTCTCCAAACTCAGCTGAGGGGAAACCTCTCCTGGGGGGCGAGGGGGCATCAGGGAGTCCTGATGTCCTGCCAGCAGCCTCCAGCGGCTGAACCAGAGTGTGCGGGGTGGAGGTCAGCTTCACTGGGTTTTGACGGTTGTGCCATTATTGCCCTGTTTAGCAGGAGAGGAAGCTGAGGCCCAGACAGGATGGTTAACTTCCCCAAGTCTGCTTAGTGGGTGCAGAGCTGAGCTTCACAACAGCAGTTCTGACCCCAGAGCCTGTGCCATGAGGCAGCATCACACACCTCACACAAAACTCAACTTGAAAAGAGCAGAAAATGCAAACTAGCAAACGCCAAACAAGAAGAAACTTCACACCCACGCTCGGAGGTATCTGTCTTGAATTATTTCCCTTCGGAGGGGGTCTTAGATGGAACATATAGTATGTTAACAAGGGGTTCAGAGTTGAATGCTTGGCAGATGGCTGGCTGTACATGTAGTGAATATATACGCATACACACGTACATATACACTGGACAACTGGTCTCGATGCAGCTTGGCAGCACCACTGTAAATGAGCGGAAGGTATGAGGAAATGTGATCCCCTCCGGGCCCTCCAGGAAGAGCGCAGACCTGCAGGCGCCTTGGCTTCAGCCCAGTGAGGCCTGTGCCACGTTCTGAATTCCAGAATCACATGGCAGTAAATGTGTACTGTTTTCAGCCAATAAATTTGTGGTAATCTGTTACAGCAGCGATACGAAACTAATACATTCACCCAAAGTATGTTTTTTTTTCATGTTGAGGTTTGATGGCAAAGCATGGGCTGTTCATTTTGTCTTGATTGACAGACTGTCTTGATTTTCTCCCGTGATCACTGGTTGTTGTTGTTTAGTTGCTCAGTTGTGTCCAGCTCTTTGCGACCCCATGGACTGTAGCCTGCCAGGCTCCTCTGTCCATGGGGATTCTCTGGGCAAGAATACTGGAGTGGGTTGCCATGCCCTCCTCCAGGGGATCCCCCCAATCCAGGGATCGAACCCATGTCTCCTGCATTGGCAGGCAGGTTCTTTACTGCTGAGCCACTGGGGAAGCCTGATCACTGTTCACTACACAGTAAAGTTACTGAAAGTGTCTCTTCCTCTCTAAGTTCACCAGATCTCTTCCTGTCTCGTACTCCCCTTCCTAGCAGTCTTTCTGCACCATGCAGTGTGTCTACAGTGACATGTCTGTGAGCTTTTAGAAGTTTTTGGTGCTGCTTATTTTGAATTTTTAAGGTTATTTGTAATTGAAACTCCTTTTCAATGAGTAACTAGTGTACAAAGACAAGAGTCAGAACTTAAATAAGACTTTGCCTTTTATGAGACTGCGTTTCAGGAAGGAAGAAGGAACATAATCACTGGCTAATAGTTGGGAAACTTCCACTCCCCTCCCTTAGCATGTTGACATTACGACCTTTGTTTAGATGTGAGTACAGTCTCCTCCAAGAAGATGCCCTGTGGTCATGTGGGGAGACCCTGGGAGGTCGAGCGGGTGACACAGGGTGGGGGGTCAGAGGGCACACCCCAAAGAGCATTGAATTGAGAGGGAAGTTTAGTATCTTGCCAGAAAAAAAATACTAAGGGTCTCTACCTTTGTTGAAACATTGACATTTTTTCTCTAATATCAATATGTAGTGTTGGGAAAATAAGATAATCCTACCAATGAAAGCCCTTTATGTACCAGTATAGATGAGACAAGGAGTAATGTATTATAGAACAGTTAGCAAACTCACGGGGGCACAGGCCAGCACGAAGTGACGGCAGAGTCTGGACAGAATTGCAGACATTTACATGGTAAAGTGGGCTTCTCTGGTGGCTCAGCTGGTAAAGAATCTGCCTGCAACATGGGAGACCTGGGTTCAATCCCTGGGTTAGGATGATCCCCTAAAGAAGGGAACAGCTACCCACTCCAGTATTCTGGCCAGGAGAATCCCAAGGACTGTATAGTCCATTGGGTAGCAAAGAGTCAGACACAACTGAGTGACTTTCACTTCACATGGTAAAGTAGAAGAAAAAGCAACTAAAGCTCCTCTTATCTCCCTGAGTGATTAAAGGACAGGTCTTGTGATGGTCTCCCTCAGAAAGTCCCGAGTTCAGTCCAGAGTCCAGGCTACAGTTCCAAGGGCCAGACGATCTCACATTGTAAAACCAGAAAGTTGTCCTCTTATTTGTCTGTGACTTTCTCAAGGAGCTGTGCTAAATGGGGAGAGACACCCGCCCCCAAAGACAATGGCATTCTTTACACTTACTCAGTCATGCTGCTCTGTGGTGAAGAGTGGACTTACTCGTCGTTGTTCATTCGCTAAATTATGTCTGGCTCTTTGTGACCCCATGAACTGCAGCACACCAGGCTCCTCTGTCCTTCACTATCTCCCAGAGTTTGCACAAATTCATGTCCACTGAGTCTGTCTATGAGCTATGTAAGCATTCTCATCCTTTGCCGCCCCCTTCTCCTCCTGCCATCAATCTTTCCCAGCATCAGGGTCTTTTCCAGTGAGTCAGCTCTTTGCATCAGGTGGACAAAGTATTAGAACTTCAGCTTCAGTCCTTCCAATACAGGGCTGACTCCCTTTAGGATTGACTGACTTGATCTCTGTGCTGTCCAAGTGACTCTTAAGAGTCTTCTCCATCACCACAGTTCAAAAGCATCAATTCTTCAGTGTTCAGCCTTCTTTATGGTCCTACTCTCATATCCATACATGACTACTGGAAAAACCATAGCTTTGGCTATACAGATGTTTGTCGGCAAAGTGATTTCTCTGCTTTTTAATCCACTCTCTAGGTTTGTCATAGCTTTTATGCCAAGGAGTAAGTGTCTTTTAATTTCATGGCTACAGTCACCATGATTTTGGAGCCCAATAAATAAAATCTACCATTCTTTCCATTTTTTTCCCATCTGTTTGCCATGAAGTAATAGGACCAGATGCCATGATCTTAGTTTTTGACTTACTCATTACTCCCTAAAAACCTGCCTTCCTCTTGCCAGATACATGCCATCACCCAGCTTCAATGAATCTGATACTTGATTAAAAGGAACAACAATAGACCTGTGAGAGTTGAATGCTCCCTGTGTCCTTGAATTTCCTATCGACTTCTGAATAACTACCCTCTGAGTGGGATTTCCTTGGTGATTCTCCTATAAATTAGCCTATATTTCTCTTGAGAAGAGCTTTAGAGTGACCTCTATTTAATAGTAACCTGGGTTCAATTTTAATTAGGCTGTAAGTGGTAAATATTTGCTTATAGACTTTAGGCTGAATAATTAATTAGTAAAAGACTGCTATGTACTGACATTTATGTGACCAAACTAATAGATCTGATCCAATGAAGTCTTAGTGAAAGCAATTTTTTCTAACCTAATTGTTAAAGATTTAAGATATCTACAAAACTGTTGTTTAAAAAAATCAGTGCGACTTTTCTTTAAAAATTTATTTCTATTTCAATGGCTTGAATAAAGATGTTCTTTTTGTTAATTAGTCCAAACAGCTATCCTATTGAAACATAATAAAATAGAATTAGACAGATTCTGTATTTTATCCCTTTGTGGTACATTGTTTAAAAAAACTTAGGTTTTATTTATTCTTTCAATAGATAAAGATTGTATGATTTGGAAGTCCAATTTTTTTTAAGTTTTATGGGGAGTCAAATTTACATACCATAAAACTCACTCATTTTAACTGTGCTGTTCAGTGATTTTTAGTGAATTTACAGGATTGTGAAGCCGTCCTCACAGTGCAGTTTTAGACTCACTCGTGTACCCCACTCTTCATTCCCACCCCCAACTCCATGCACCAGGAAACTACTTTCCTTTTAGAAATGTTTACGTTTTTAAACATGGTAAGATACACATAACATAAACTTTACCATTTCATTATTCTTTTTATAAGTTTCAGGTGTCCAGTATTCTGGTTCTACATTTGTGCACACAGGAGAATCATCATCAGCACAGCTCTTATTGCTCTCCAGCCCATGTGGTTCATACCCTTCACCCATTCACTTATCCTCCAATCCCCTCCCCCTCTGGCAATCACTCGTCTATCCTCTGTACCTTTGATTTTGTTTTATTTTGTTTGCTTTGGGTTTTTTTAGATTCCACACATGTGTGAAATCATATGCTATTTGTCTTTCTCCATATGACTTACTTCACTAAGCATAATACCCTCATGGTTCACCCATGTTG
Source organism: Oryx dammah (assembly GCF_014754425.2). Lineage (NCBI taxonomy): Eukaryota > Metazoa > Chordata > Mammalia > Artiodactyla > Bovidae > Oryx > Oryx dammah. The sequence goes on along the minus strand of NW_024070194.1, from coordinate 38,587,170 downwards.
TTGCAAATGGAAAGATTTCATTATTTTCATGGCTGAGTAATATTCCATTATATATATATATTATATTATAATATATATATATATATATGTCTGTTTTTGTGCCAGTACCATATTGTTTTGATTAGTGTAGCTTTGTAGTATAGCTTGAAATCAGGGAGTGTGATACATATATATACATATATATATTCACATTTTCTTTATCCATTCATCTGTTTTTAGACAGAGTGTTTCAATGTCTTAGCTATTGTTAATAATTTTGTAGTGAGCCTTGGGGTGCATGTATCTTTTCAAATTGGTGTTTTTGTGTTCTTCAGATAAATGCTCAGAGTTGAATCGTTCTTAATTTTTTGAAAAATCTCCCTACTGTTTCCCATAGTGGCTGCACTGATTTACATTCCTTCCAATGGTATATGAGGGTTCCTTTTTCTCCAATCTCTGTTATCTGTGGGCTTTTCGATGACTGCCTTTCTAACAGGTATGAGGTGATATTGTTTTTGCATTTCGCAGATGACTAGGGTTTTTGAGCATTTTTTCACATACCTGTTGGCCATCTTTATGTCTTATTTGGGAAAATGTCTAGTCAGGTCCTCTGCCCATTTTTAAAATCAGGTTGTTTGTTTTGTTGTTGTTGTTCAGTTGTTTGAGTTCTTTATACATTTTAGATATTATTCCCTTTTGGTTATATGGTTTGCAAATATCTTCTCCCATTCAGTAAGCAGTTTTTGCTTTGATGATGGTTTTTTTTTTCCCAATGTGCAGAAGTTTTTTTTTGTTTAATGTAGTACCATTTGTTAATTTTTGCTTTTGTTGTGTGGAGTCAGAGCCCCCAAAACATTGTTGTAACCAGTGTCAAAGTGGTTACCCCTCATGTTTTTGTCTGGTAATTTTGTGGTTTCAGGTCTTATATTCAGATCTTTAATCCATTTTGAGTTAATTGTGTGTGGTGTATGGTAGTGGTCTAGTTGCATTCTTTTACAGGTGGCTTTTGATTTTTCCCAATACTGTTTATTGAAGAGATTGTCTTGTCTTCACAGTATGTTCTTTGCTCCTTTGTTGTAAGTTAATTGTCTAAATATGTGTGGATTTATTTTCAGACTCTCAATTCTGATCCATTGTTCTGTATGCCTGTTTTTGTGCCAGTACCATATTTTTTTTATTAATGTAGCTTTGTAGTATAGCTTGAACTCAATGTGTAATGCTTCCAGCTTTGTTCTTGGGAGTCTACTGTCTCTATTGATTTTCCCTTTCTTGGATATTTCCTATAAAGAGAATTATATACTATGTGGTTTTTTGTGTCTGGATTCTTTTCCTTACATAATGTTTTTAAGGTTCATACAAGTTGTAGCATGTATATGTATTTCATTTTTTATTGCTGAATTGCATTTCACTGGACTTTCCTGGTGACTCAGTGGTAAAGAATCCACCCGTCAATGTAGGAGATGTGGGTTTGATCCCTGGGTCGGGAAGATCCGTTGGAGAAAGAAATGGCAACCCACTCCAGTACTCTTGCCTGAGAAATCCCATGAATAGAGGAGCCTGGAGGGCTACAGCCCACAGGGCAGCAAAAGAATCTGATGCAACTTAGCAACTAAACAACAACAAAATGTTTCATTATATGAATATTTGCTCATTTCGTTTATCCAGTCACCAGTTTATCCATCACCACTGATGTACATTTCGTTATAAGTCTTATCAGAGAAGGGAAGAAGACTGGTGTGGTGGTGAGGCAGGCTCAGTGGAGCCTGAGGGCTTGGGACACTTAAATACCCAGGCATAACTCCACCTCAGCTCCTGTGCAAAAGAATACATAGGTCAACTGTGCATTTATCAAGCACTGTAATGTAATATCAGTCAAGTGAAAGTGTGCTGCTTTTGAGTCATCACAGCTGTGCAACTACAAGAGAAAAGATGCTCTTTAAGCACAGACACTAGAATCTCAGGAGTTTCCTCAAGTAAAGATGCAAAGATTTCCAGTTTTTAAAGGAATCTCTACCAATACAATACAATATTATAAAGTAATTAACCTCCAATTAAAATAAATAAATTTATATTAAGATGCAAAGATTTGGGCTTGTTTCTATCAGTCTCCAAGTGCACTCAGTCAGCCATCTATCTCAGTGTTCTTGAATTCCTCATGCCCTAATCAGTTCTACAGTAGCAGCAGCTGAGTGTCCCAAAGTCAAGCCATCAAGGGACAGTCCACTCTGGGCAAAACCCAGGCACCATTTTCTGAGTTGTTCTGTCTCTGCACATCAGGGGTTACTGAGTTCATACCTATGATGCTGTGACACAAGAAGACAAATGTATTCTGTCCCAGGCCCCCCCAAACCTCTGTGATTGCCTCAGTGGAAAGAGCCGTGAGAGCATCTTTGGTTACATTTGCTTTTGTGCTTTTTGTGCCCAGGTGCTGAAATGGCTCGGTAGTGGTGAAAGTGAGAGAAGCATCTTGTTCTCTGTAAGAAGCCCCTGTGTTTGTGCTGAGGTGACTTCTGGGAGCACCAAAGGTTGGGGACAGTCTCCAGGGGGAAGCAGCCTGTGATTAGAGGACTGGAGCTCTCCCCGCTCCCAGCCTTGGGGGAGAGGAAAAGGGCTGGAGGGTAAGTGAACCACCAGTGGCCAACAATCCATCCAATCATACCTACATAATGGAACCTCCACAGAAACCCTCAAGAAAGGGGCCCAAAGAACTTCTGGGTTGGTGAACACATCCACTAGAAGGGTGACCTATTCCAACTCCTTGGAGACAGAAAACCTTGCACTTGGGACCCTCTGGACCTTGCCCTATGTACCTGTTAATCTGGCCCTTCATCTGGACCCTTATCACATCCTTTATAGTAAACTGGTACATATGTTTCCTTCAATTCTGTGCACTGTTGTAGCAAATTTCAGAGCCTAATAAGGGGGTTGTAGAAATATCCAGATTATAACCCGTTGCTCAGAAGCCCAGGGGACAACCCTGTAGTGGATAAGACATCTGAAGTAGGAGATTATGCAGAACTGGCCCTTCACCTGCTCGATCATTACTGCATCCATGGACTTAGTGTCATAATCAAATTGAATAGTAGATGTCTGGCTGGTATCTGGACAATTGGTGAATTAGCTGGTGTAAGGAAAAAAAAGAAAAAAGACACATTTGGTGTCAGAAGTCTTCTGTAAGGAAAGGGAACTAGATTTCTCTGCTTTAAAAAATCCCTTGATACCAGTTGCATTTTTATGCTTTCTGCCAAATTTCCCTGCAGCCTCCAGGTTGAATAACCACATTTGGTCCAGTTTCCATATCCGTCAAGATGGTTAGTTTCAACCAGCAGACTGTGAATGGTTTAAGAAGATAATAAAATTTTGAAGGGCTACTGGTTGGCTAGAAAGTAGGCAAGAGCAGCCAGAGCCTCAGAGCTGGTCCATTTTCTGAGGCTGAGAATCTGTCAAGGTCTGGCTCCTTGGCTTGTGGACACTGTAGACAGCTCTTCCCTCTGTGCCTGTCCATGTCCAGATTGCCCGTTTTTATAATGACATCAGTTATGTTGGACTGAGGCCCATCGTAACAGCCTTGTTTTCATTAATTACTTCTGTACTGATCTTACCTACAAATAAAGTCCATCCGAGATACTGAACCTAGGATGTAAGCCTATGGATTGGGCAGGAGACACAGTTTAACCCATAACACTAGCTCCATATGCAAAGTGTCAAACGGGTTGTATAATGCCTCATCTGTTCCTGGTTCGGGGGGAGGGTGATGTGGAGAAAGGGTGGATGCAGACTTTGGGTCTTCTTTAGTGGAAGGTTGGCTTTGCCTGTCCATGAAACTCACACAGTAGAGAATTCCTCAGCCTTGGAAAGGGGTTGTACACAGTGTGTACAGTGTGTGTGTATATAGTGTGTGTGTATAGTGTGTAACAGCATGTATATAGTACGTGTGACAGCATGTGTATGTGTGACAACTTGTGTATAATGTATGACAGCATGTGCATAGTGTGTGTGTATAGTGTGTGACAGTGTGTGTATGGTGTGTGTTTATAGTGTGTGACAGTGTGTGTACAGTGCGTGTATATGTGACAGCATGTGTATAGTACATGACAGCATGTGTATAGTGTGTGACAGTGTGTATACAGTGTGTGACAGCATGTGTATAATGTGTGTATGCAGTGTGTGGCTGTGTGTACAGTGTGTGTATAATGTGTGACAGTGTGTGTATACTGTGTGACAGTGTTTATACAGTGTGTGTTTAGTGTATGTGTCTATACTGTGACAGTGTGTGTATAGTGTGACAGTGTGTGTATAATGTGTGACTGTGTATAGTATGTGACTGTGTATAGTGTGTGACAGCATGTGTATAGTGTGTGTGTATACACACAATATATATAGTATGTGTGACAGCATGTGTATGTGTGACAACTTGTGTATAATGTCTGACAGCATGTGCATAGTGTGTGTGTATAATGTATACACACACAATACACACTCACTATACACATGCTGTCACACAGTATACACACACTATCACACATTATACACACACTGTACATACAGTCACAGACTGTGACCGCCCAAGGTAGGAGAAACCCAAGTAAGATGGTAGGTGTTGCAAGAGGGCATGAGAGGGCAGACACACTGAAACCATACTCACAGAAAACTAGTCAGTCTAATCACACTAGGACCACAGCCTTGTCTAACTCAATGAAACTAAGCCATGCCCGTGGGGTAACCCAAGACGGGCAGGTCATGGTGGAGAGGTCTGACAGAATGTGGTCCACTGGAGAAGGGAATAGCAAACCACTTCAGTATTCTTGCCTTGAGAACCCCATGAACAGTATGAAAAAGCAAAATGACAGGATACTGAAAGAGGAACTCTTCAGGTCAGTAGGTGCCCAATATGCTACTGGAGATCAGTGGAGAAATAACTCCAGAAAGAATGAAGGGATGGAGCCAAAGCAAAAACAATACCCAGCTGTAGATGTGACTGGTAATAAAATCAAGGTCCAATGCTGTAAAGAGCAAAGTTGCATAGGGACCTGGAATGTCAGGTCCATGAATCAAGACAAATTGGAAGTGGTCAAACAAGAGATGGCAAGAGTGAATGTCGACATTCTAGGAATCAGCGAACTAAAATTGACTGGAATGGGTGAATTTAACTCAGATGACCATTATATCTACTACTGTGGGCAGGAATCCCTCAGAAGAAATGCAGTAGCCGTCATGTCAACAAAACAGTCCGAAATGCAGTACTTGGATGCAATCTCAAAAACAACAGAATGATATCTGTTCGTCTCCAAGGCAAACCATTCAATATCATGGTAATCCAAGTCTATGCCCCAACCAGTAACGCTGAAGAAGCTGAAGTTGAATGGTTCTATGAAGACCTACAAGACCTCTTAGAAATATCACCCAAAAACGATGTCCTTTTCATTATAGGGGACTGGAATGCAAAAATAGGAAGTCAAGAAACACCTGGAGCAACAGGCAAATTTGGCCTTGGAATGCGGAATGAAGCAGGGCAAAGACTAATAGAGTTTTGCCAAGAAAATGCACTGGTCATAGCAAACACCCTCTTCCAACAACACAAGAGAAGACTCTACACATGGACATCACCAGATGGTCAACACCAAAATCAGATTGATTATATTCTATGCAGCCAAAGATGGAGAAGCTCTATACAGTCAACAAAAACAAGACCAGGAGCTGACTGTGGCTCAGATCATGAACTCCGTATTACCAAACTCAGACTTAAATTGAAGAAAGTAGGGAAAACCACTAGACCATTCAGGTATGACTTAAATCAAATCCCTTACGATTATACAGTGGAAGTGAGAATTAGATTTAAGGGCCTAGATCTGATAGATAGAGTGCCTGATGAACTATGGAATGAGGTTTGTGACACTGTACAGGAGACAGGGATCAAGACCATCCCCATGGAAAAGAAATGCAAAAAAGCAAAATGGCTGTCTGGGGAGGTATTACAAATAGCTGTGAAAGGAAGAGAAGCGAAAAGCAAAGGAGAAAAGGAAAGATATAAGCATCTGAATGCAGAGTTCCAAAGAATAGCAAGAAGAGATAAGAAAGCCTTCTTCAGCAATCAATGCAAAGAAATAGAGGAAAACAACAGAATGGGAAAGACTAGAGATCTTTTCAAGAAAATTAGAGATACCAAGGGAACATTTCATGCAAAGATGGGCTCAATAAAGGACAGAAATGGTATGCACTTAACAGAAGCAGAAGATATTAAGAAGAGGTGACAAGAATACACAGAAGAACTGTACAAAAAGGACCATCAAGACCCGGATAATCATGATGGTGTGATCACTAATCTAGAGCCAGACATCCTGGGATGTGAAGTCAAGTGGGCCTTAGAAAGCACCACTACAAACAAAGCTAGTGGAGGTGATGAAATTCCAGTTGAGCTATTTCAAATCCTGAAAGATGATGCTGTGAAAGTGCTGCACTCAATATGCCAGCAAATGTGGAAAACTCAGCAGTGGCCACAGGACTGGAAAGGGTCAGTTTTCATTCCAATCCCAAAGAAAGGCAATGCCAAAGAATGCTCAAACTACCACACAATTGCACTCATCTCACATGCTAGTAAAGGAATGCTCAAAATTCTCCAAGCCAGGCTTCAGCAATACGTGAACTGTGAACTCCCTGATGTTCAAGCTGGTTTTAGAAAAGGCAAAGGAACCAGAGATCAAATTGCCAACATCCGCTAGATCATGGAAAAAGCAAGAGAGTTCCAGAAAAACATCTATTTCTGCTTTATTGACTATGCCAAAGCCTTTGACTGTGTGGATCACAATAAACTGTGGAAAATTCTGAGAGAGATGGGAATACCAGACCACCTGACCTGCCTCTTGAGAAACCTGTATGCAGGTCAGGAAGCAACAGTTAGAACTGGACATGGAACAACAGACTGGTTCCAGATAGGGAAAGCAGTGCATCAAGGCTGTATATTGTCCCCGTGCTTACTTAACTTATATGCAGAGTACATCATAAGAAACGCTGGACTAGAAGAAACAGAAGCTGGAATCAAGATTGCAGGGAGAAATATCAATAACCTCAGATATGCAGGTGACACCACCCTTATGGCAGAAAGTGAAGAGATAAAAAGCCTCTTGATGAAAGTGAAAGAGGAGAGTGAAAAAGTTGGCTTAAAACTCAACATTCAGAAAACGAAGATCATGGCATCAGGTCCCATCAGTTCATGGGAAATAGATGGGGAAACAGTGGAAATAGTGTCAGACTTTATTTTGGGGGGCTCCAAAATCACTGCAGATGGTGACTGCAGCCATGAAATTAAAAGACGCTTACTCCTTGGAAGAAAAGTTATGAGCAACCTAGATAGCATATTCAAAAGCAGAGACATTACTTTGCCGACTAAGGTCCGTCTAGTCAAGGCTATGGTTTTTCCTGTGGTCGTGTATGGATGTGAGAGTTGGACTGTGAAGAAGGCTGAGTGCCGAAGAATTGATGCTTTTGAACTGTGGTGTTGGAGAAGACTCTTGAGAGTCCCTTGGACTGCAAGGAGATCCAACCAGTCCATTCTGAAGGAGATCAGTCCTGGGATTTCTTTGGAAGGAATGATGCTAAAGCTGAAGCTCCAGTACTTTGGCCACCTCATGCGAAGAGTTGACTCATTGGAAAAGACTCTGATGCTGGGAGGGATTGGGGGTAGGAGAAGGGGACAACAGAGGATGAGATGGCTGGATGGCATCACTGACTCGATGGACATGAGTCTGAGTGAACACCGGGAATTGGTGATGGACAGGGAGGCCTGGTGTGCTGCGATTCATGGGGTCGCAAAGAGTCGGACACGACTGAGCGACTGAACTGAACTGATAATGTGTGACAGCTTGTGTATAGTGTGTATATCGTGTGTGACAGCATGTGTATAATGTGTGTGTTTAGTGTGACTGTGTGACAGTATGTGTATACTGTGTGATAGCATGTGTATAGTGTGTGACAGTGTGTATACAGTGTGTGACAGCATGTGTATAATGTGTGTGTATGGTGTGTGACAGTGTGTATACAGTGTGTTTTGGTGTATGTGTCTATAGTGTTTATAGTGTGTGTATAGTGTGACAGTGTGTGTATAATGTGTGACTGTGTATAGTGTGTGACAGCATGTGTACAGTGTGTGACAGCATGTTTATAGTGTGTGTGTATAATGTGTGACAGCTTGTGTATAGTGTGTATAGTGTGTGACAGTGTGTGTACAGTGTGTGTTTAGTGTGTGTATCTACAGTGTGTACAGTATGTGAGTAATGTGTGACAGCATGTGTATAGTGTGACAGCATGTGTATAATGTGTGTGTATCATGTACAGTGTGTGACAGCATGTGTATAGTGTGTGTGTTATGTGTGTGTGTATATGTGACAGCATGTGTTTAGTGTGTGTGTGTATAGCGTGTGACTGTGTGTGCATAGTGTGTGACAGTGTATACAGTGTGTGTATAATGCATGACAGCATGTGTATCGTGTGTATGTAGTGTGTAACAGTGTGTGACAGTGTGTGTGTATACAGCATAGATATCATCCTAGCTTTCAGACATGTTGCTGTGTGAAAGAAGAGTGACCTAATGTAAAATTCTTCATGGCAGGGATACTAGCTCTTTATTCCTATAACCCAGGCATCATTAAATTACCTTTCACAGATAGTTGGTAAAATCGGTGAGATAAACAGGAATAAGATTTATGAAGCCACTGAATATACAGCTATTAAAATAGATAAAGCAGTATCATCTAACAAAATGTAAACTTGAGAGTGAAAAGTGTGGGCCAGCTTCAGGGATCGTTCATAAACGTCACATTATTTTTGTGCCTGTTCTTTAGGTAGCCTGAATTTACTGTGGTTCTGGTACCTTTAGAGAAAAGCACACTCAGTCCCTCTTTGTGTGCCTGTTGTCACTGCCAATCTCAGTTTCAGCTGGGGGTCCACATGAATCTCATCTCTAAAGAGTTCTCAAATTGTAGACATGTTTTTTCAAAATATTGGTATCATTATGATTCCAATGAATTCCAAGTGAAAGCATGATTTTGCAAAAAAATTATGTGGTTCATCATTTCTTCACAAAGTGTGTGTTCTGTGCACAACTCTGGAATGCTCACCTTGGGTTATAAAGCAGAGTTAACAGGGCAGAGACTTAATGCCAGACCAACATCTGCAGCTGGTATTTTCATCAAAAATATACCTGAAACATGACTCAAATAAGAACAAGATAACACGGAGCAGAAAGTCACTCCTATGTCGAGATCAGAATAAATACCAGAAGTAACCAAGGAGATGTGGGGTCACCCCAGGAAGACTTGTAGGTGTTCTGAGCTGCTTGTGATAAAACAGGATGGTTACTGAGTGAGGGGGGCTGAGGGCGGAGGGGTGTGGCTTTGTCAGGGTGGCTCCGTCTGTGGCCACTCTGAGTCCCACCTGCCTGGGGGTCCTCCCAAGGCATCTTCTCATGCTCTTCCTGACAGAAGCCAAACAAAATCCCAGAATACTTTTCGATATTTACAGATTTCATAATCCAGTCATTGCCCAAAGCAATATTGACCACGGGGGTGGGGGGACCGCCAGATTTGCTTCTTAACAAAGACTTCCGTGGGCACCCCCTTCCCACTGCCTCCCAGAAATGCCTGCCAGGGCCTGGGGAGATGGGGGCCCACGTCGCTTTTTCTGGCTTCCAGAGTAAGCCAGGAACTGCTTGGATGGTAGCCAAACCAATTTTGAGAAACCTGGTGTGGGTCAGTCCTTTGAGGCTAATTTCAAAGCTTTCAGTAAACATCACCCTCCCACTTTCGGGGAGACACAGATACCTGCCCAGAAAACTGTGTAAACATGTTTTCACTGCCATTCTGTACTTCCTGTATCCAGTCAGGCCCAAAAGACCACAAGGGCCCCTTTCGCACAGTATTTTTCCACTTAGGGCTTGGTCTGAGCCTGAACATGGAGGTGCAGAGGCCAGCGAGAACAGTGAGAATGGGCCACTTCTAGGAAACACGTCAGGGAAATTCGCGCTGTTCTCGCCGGCCTCACCAGCCATCACGGCTGTCATGTTATCGCTCATGTCACGTGAGTGAGAACATCTGGGGAAAGTGACAGCAGAGAACACGGACCCATCCCCTCTCCTCAGGCCCCACCTGACTGGAACCACACGTTTGGCAGGTTTCTAAGTCAGCACCTTGTGTGCGGAGTTAACTGAGGTCTGGAGACTTGAGCTCGTGACGGCAGCTGTGCCAGAAAGAGGTCCTGGCTCAGCCTCCAGAGCCACGGGGACGCCTGTGCGGCCCTAGGGCTGCTTCCGCCCGCGGCCTCCTCACGCCCCGCCCCCGCCAGGCCTTGCGGGGCCGCATGGGCCCTGGTTCTGCGCTCTGCGAGGGACCAAGCCGGAGGGGAGACAGTTTTACCTGATGACTTAGAAATTCACTTTCAGAGCAGCGGCAGATGTTGGAGCACTTCTGTCTTTCCCTAATTATCGCGTCATTCAGCCATGGTGGAAATGCTGTGAGCCTGGGCACGTAGCCTCGGTCTTCCAATCTGTAAGATGGCGGTGATCATGCAGCCCCGGTCACGCAGGCGCCTGCTCATGGCACCACCACTATTGAACCGTTACACGTCACCAGTGTTTTTCCAGAGATCGCACTTTCTGATGAACTGTGAGGGACAGACTGACGACGTAGGGCCAGTGTGCCCGACCCGGAAGTGAGCAGGAAGAACCCCTGCTTCTGGTTCGTTCATGACAGTGAGTGCGGACTCAGGAGGAGGCGTTGGTGTGAGTCACGTTGCTTTCATCCAGTGTGGGGCGCCCGCAGGAGTACTCAGAATTCTAAGGTCCATACACAAGTCCAACCGAAATCTCTTCTCGAGTGTATACTTGTGGGTTTCTGGTATTTAAAAGAGAGTTATGAAGATGGAATGTGCACAAGCCAGTCTTTTTTTTTTTTTTAACACATTTGAAGTGCTTAAAAAAAAAAAAAAACACCACTTAAGTTCTTGCAATCTTAAGAGCACGAAGGTAGTTATTTTCAAATACAAACAAAGTGACAGGAGAAACTGTGAAACTCAGTATTAATGTATTTAAGGGAATTCTACTTCTGCAGAGCTTTTGTTTTTATTTTAAATTTATTTATTTTTTTAACTAAAGGATGCTTTACAGAATTGTGTTGGCTTCTGCCATACATCAACATGAATCAGCCATAGGTGTATATATGTCCCCTTCCTTTTGAGCCTCCTTCCCCCCCTCCCCCCCCCTCCCACCCCCCCTCCCCATCCCACCCCTTTAGGTTGTTACAGAGCCCTGGTTGGAGTTTCCTGAGTCATACAGCAGACTCCCACTGGCTATCTACTTTACCTGTGGTAATGTATATGTTTCCATGCTTCTCTCTCCTTCCCCCCTGCCCCTGCACCCCTGGGTCCATAAGTCCATAAGATTCTGTCTGTGTCTGCACAGTTTGTAAAGCAACAGCCTGGAGCAGAAGAGAAGCCACCTGTCAGGGAGGCTCATCTGCACACAGTAAGCTGAAAAAGTCATGTTCTTTCTCTCATGAAATTCTCAAACATATGATTAATACAGCCAAGGACTGACTTAGATTAATTAATTTGGCTAATTTGAAATAATATGGCATTTTGACAGCATAATTTAGTCGAAGTTCAGTGATGAAAGGCGGACTTGAAGTGCTCCTTTCCCAAGTGTTTCAGGCTTGAGACTATTTTACTTTCATGTTGCTCTTACTAGTCATTCCAGTCCCAGGGGGATGGAGAGTAAAACACACTTGCCAGCTCAGGCTCAGCCATCCTGTGCCCATGTGGACAGTAGGGCGCTCACTGCTCAATGAGGGCTGGACCACTTCCATCTGATAATGGGCAATAATGAGTGGACAGGGCTGGGGGAGACGGTGGGGGTGCTGCAGGTGAATCCAGGCGGGGCACTTCACAGGCACACCACTCTCTGCCCCCGGAGCACTTCCACCCCTGCAGAGGCAACTGAAAGCAGGTTTGCTTGTAAGTAACCATCTCCTTCAGTATTGTATGAAAAACGAAGCACAACTGGCCAGGCCAGAGCCCAGGGCAAGATCAGGACACACAGTCCACACAGTCCCTCACCCTGGGCCCTCCCTTCCCTGGAAAACATGGGAAGTGTCTGCGTCGTTCTGTCCAGTAGGAGTTAAGGTGATGAGCTGGCTTCACATCTTGGTTCTGCCAGTGCTGCAGCCTGTGGCGAGTTCCATGACCAACCCAAGCCTCCTACATCCTCATTATTGCAACAAGTAAATGAAGCTACACAGGCATGTACTCACACATGCATCAATGCACACACAGTCACAGACACACATGTGTGCATTATTCCAACTCTATGACATCTCTGGGAAAATGAAAACTAAGGAGGCAGTAAAAAGATGTGTGGTTCCCAAGGGTTAGAAGGGAGGGCAGGATGAATAGACAGAGCGCAGAGGATTTTTAGGATGGTTGAAACTTCACTCATTACTGGTGTGATGTGAAACCATACAGCCACTTGGGGAGACAGTTTGGCGGTCTCCAACCAAACTGCAAACTACAAAACCTACTCTGTGCACCGGTAGTTATGCTCTCTGTATTCACCCAGAGGCATGTGAAAAACAGCAAATGCAGGGAGGGTTCCCTCTGAACCCCCACATCTGCCTGAGCACAGAGCCTCTGCAGGAACTCAGGGTCACAGATCCCCTCCCGGGACGTTCACTACCAGGAAGACTGACTCTTGTCAGCAGAGAGGAGCGTAGCAGAGGGGCCACCCCCAGACAGACCCTGTCACCAACTGCCAACCTCCATTGGTCCTCTAAGGTCCCTCACCTTCCCTAGAGATGCTGTGCTCTCAGCGGGGCTGCACCCTCCCCCCTCCCCAGAAAGATGGTGTGCAAGCTCTCATAGTTTCCCACTGCTGGGGCCAACTTGCCCATCAGTTCTTCAGAATCATTTAACCTTCCTGAATCTATTACGGCTCAGATCATGAATTCCTTATTGCCAAATTCAGGCTTAAATTGAAGAAAGTAGGGAAAAGGACTAGACCATTCAGGTATGACCTAAATCAAATCCCTTATGGTTATACAGTGGAAGTGAGGAATAGATTTAAGGGACTAGATGTGATAGATAGAGTGCCTGATGAACTATGGAATGAGGTTCGTGACATTGTGCAGGAGACAGGGATCAAGACCATCCCCATGGAAAAGAAATGCAAAAAAGCAAAATGGCTGTCTGAGGAGGCGTTACAAATAGCTGTGAAAGGAAGAGAAGTGAAAAGCAAAGGAGAAAAGGAAAAATAAAAACATCTGAATGCAGAGTTCCAACGGATAGCAAGAAGAGATAAGAAAGACTTCCTCAGCAATCAGTGCAAAGAAATAGAGGAAAACAACAGAATGGGAAAGACTAGAGATCTTTTCAAGAAAATTAGAGATACCAAGGGAACATTTCATGCAAAGATGGGCTTGATAAAGGACAGAAGTGGTATGCGCCTAACAGAAGCAGAAGATATTAAGAAAAGGTGGCAAGAATACACAGAAGAACTGTACAAAAAAGATCTTCATGACCCAGATAATCACGATGGTGTGATCACTCACCTAGAGCCAGACATCCTGGGATGTGAAGTCAAGTGGGCCTTAGGAAGCATCACTATGAACAATACTAGAGGAGGTGATGAAATTCCAGTTGAGCTGTTTCAAATCCTGAAAGATGATGCTGTGAAAGTGCTGCACTCAATATGCCAGCAAATGTGGAAAACTCAGCAGTGGCCACAGGACTGCAAAAGGTCAGTTTTCATTCCAATCCCAAAGAAAGGCAATGCCAAAGAATGCTCAAACTACCGCACAATTGCACTCATCTCACACGCTAGTAAAGGAATGCTCAAAATTCTCCAAGCCAGGCTTCAGCAATACGTGAACCGTGAACTTCCTGATATTCAGGCTGGTTTTAGAAAAGGCAGAGGAACCAGAGATCAAATTGCCAACATCCACTGGATCATGGAAAAAGCAAGAGAGTTCCAGAAAAACATCTATTTCTGCTTTATTGACTATACCAAAGCCTTTGACTGTGTGGATCACAATAAACTGTAGAAAATTCTGAGAAATGGGAATACCAGACCACCTGACCTGCCTCTTGAGAAACCTGTATGCAGGTCAGGAAGCAACGATTAGAACTGGACAAGGAAAAACAGACTGGTTCCAGATAGGGAAAGCAGTGCGTCAAGGCTGTATATTGTCCCCCTGCTTATTTAACTTATATGCAGAGTACATCATGAGAAACGCTGGGCTGGAAGAAGCACAAGCTGGAATCAAGATCTCAGGGAAAAATATCAATAACCTCAGATATGCAGATGATACCACCCTTATGGCAGAAAGTGAAGAGGAACTAAAAAGCCTCTTGATGAAAGTGAAAGTGGAGAATGTAAAAGTTGGCCTAAAGCTCAACGTTCAGAAAACTAAGATCATGGCATCTGGTCCCATCACTTCATGGGAAGTAGATGGGGAAACAGTGGAAACAGTGTCAGACTTTATTTCTGGGAGCTCCAAAATCACTGCAGATGGTGATTGCAGCCATGAAATTAAAAGATGCTTACTCCTTGGAAAGAAAGTTATGAGCAACCTAGATAGCATATTCAAAAGCAGAGACATTACTTTGCCAACAAAAGTCCATCTAGACAAGGCTATGGTTTTTCCAGTAGTCATGTATGGATGTGAGAGTTGGACTGTGAAGAAAGCCGAGTGCGGAAGACTTGATGCTTTTGAACTGTGGTGTTGGAGAAGACTCTTGAGAGTTCCTTGGACTGCAAGGAGATAGAACCAGTCCACTGTAAAGGAGATCAGTCCTAGGTGTTCTTTGGAAGGAATGATGCTAAAGCTGAAACTCCAATACTTTGGTCGCCTCATGCGAAGGGTTGACTCATTGGAAAAGACTCTGATGCTGGGAGGATTGGGGGCAGGAGGAGAAGGGAACGACAGAGAATGAGATGGCTGGATGGTATCACTGGCTCAATGGACATGAGTTTGAATGAACTCCGGGGGTATGGACAGTGAAGCCTGGGGTCCTGCAATTCATGGGGTCGCAAAGAGTCAGACACAACTGAGCGACTGAACTGAACTGAACTGAATCTATGTTTCCTCATCCTAAAACTCTCCCTTCAAATCACAGTGGTGCTCTTAGGGTAAGATTAAATTATAAGCCTTGAGAAACTGTATGGTAAGAACTACACAGACATAAGGTGGTTTTAGGCATATTTGTGCCCTTTGGGTATAAGGTACCCAGGTAAAATAAAATTTAATATTACAAGCAAAGAGGGGAACTCTTAACTCCTTAGCGCTCTTACTTTTATCATCCATATTATAAACAGCATATGATTAATAACTAGCTTTCCTGATGAAATACCATGTCTGGTAATTACCTTAACATTCCTCAGATCGATCCTAAACTCCCACCTTCAGGAATGCCTGGAAGAAATATCCTCAGGTACCACAGACCAATACAGGCTCTGACAAATATGAGACATTCTCATAAAGTAGTTCACAGGTATTCAACAGTGTCTGCAGTTCTCCTTCTCTCACCCTGGTAGAAAATTGAGGGGCAGTAACGTCTGTCCGCTGTCTGCTTGGCACCATGTACCTCACTGTGCATTTTACACTGGAGGCTGTGTGGGTCTGGGCAGTGAGGAAAGTGAGGCTGGGCTGCCTCTGTCATCCGCCCAGCCCGTCTCACGACAGTGGCAGCCCAGGCTCTAAGCCCAGTGTCCATTCCTTTACAGCCCTCTCTGCCTCCCAAGTCTGGGACAAGCAGATTCTTAAAATAGCATGTTTTTATACAGGGTCACAGCATTTGTGCAGTGGATTGAATGTCTGTGTCCAGAATTCGCATAGGGAAAGCTAACCCCAGCGTGATGTTGTTGGGAGGTGACGAGGTCATGAGGGTGGAGCTTCCATGGTGGCATTAGTGTCCTTATAAAAGGGATCCCAAAGAGCTCTTCAGCGTGTGAAGACACGGGAGACACAGGACAAGTGACTGTCCACAGCCAGAGAAGGGATCCCCCAACAGCTGACCATGTGACCCCTGGATCACAGACTTGCTCCTGCAGTGTTGTGAGACAGAAACTCTGTTGTTTGTAAGCCAGTCTGTGGTCCTGTTTTGTAGCAGCCCTAATAGACTAAGACAGTTTGTATCATTCAGTGTGCTTGTCAAGTTTGCCTTCATCTTTTTTATCCCTGGGATTCTTTAATATATATATTTATGCATATGTATACATATATATGTAAATATATATGTATACACACATGGGGTCACATATGTTTTTTTCTAAATAATCCTTAACCAAACATTTGTTCTATAGTCCAAATAAATAAAAATAACTCAGAAAATCCAATTTTAAAAAGTAAATGTGTTTCCCCCTAGACTACCTACTACAGCAACTATCGAAGATTCGTTGTGGAGCCATGCTGCAGATTTAAAGCAAGTATGGTCACTGACAGACATGAGAATTAAGAGCTGCAGGAGCTGGGGGCTCCTTCCCACTTGGTCACACTCTAACGGGGACAGGCACTTAGATTTTCTCCCTCATTTGGTCACTGACTGACCAGAGCCTGCGGACCTGCTGCCAGTTTGAAGGACCTGCTTGCTGGTTGTGGAAACTGCAGTGTAGGTTTCTGATCTTGTTTATTGGAGTGAAACAGGGGACCACCGATTTAACCAGGGAGGGCAGCCCACTGAAACATCCTAGGTAAAAGACAGGTTCCCTGCTTTAAAGGCTGGGTGCCAGCTAAAGTTACTGCCATGAGCACATTCACTGTCCTTTGAACTTAAAATCTTGATGCCTGTTTCTGTTTATAAAAAAGCCTGCTCATAAAGCGTGATTGCTGTAATGAAGATACATCGCTTCTCTTTGGGGGGTTATCACTCATTTTGTTCAGTTTACTGAGGAATGTCAGATGGAAAGTGGGCCTCACCCTGCAGAGAAACGACCAGCAGTGGTTCCCAGTTAGAACAGATGAACAGGGGAACGGTGGGGGAGGGGGGAGGCGGTTATCTGGGCAGCTGGGTGTCCTGGTCCCTGGTCAGGAGCACAGAGCTCTCCATCGGCTGAAGTGGACTTCTATCAAAGGGAGAATTTTACTTTCCCTTCTATTGAGGCCATCTCCTGCTAAAATAATAATTTCTATTTTTCTGGTGTCTTTCATCTCCGAGGGCTTAATGGAAGCTAGATTATTTAGCTTTATCATAACTCTGGAGGTGAACTTGTTCACATGTTGACCGGAGGCCTTGACAAGCTGCATGACCTACCCCAGGGCAGTGGTCAGGATGGATCCCGAAGGACAGCTTATTCTGCTCCTGGAGACCTGCTGCAGGTTCAGCTCATTCGAGTACTTTTCTCACCCAGAGGTGCCTTGACCCCCGTCGGCATCACCCCCTGTCACCCCACTGTTACCTCACTGTGCCATCAAGGATCAAACCAAGCATATCCCCTTGGAGCACAGCATACTCTGTCCCCCGCTTCTTCCCAGGATCAGTGAAGGGCTCGCCCACTCTGCCGGGTCACCACTCCCATGGGCCCTCTCTCAGAGACTGGCGGTCTCTGGAGTCTCATTCCAGGGCCCCCACTCAGCCCACGCTCAGAGGCCACTCTCCTGTGTGATCCTGTGTGATCCTGTGTCCTTGAGGAGGCTCACTCGGGGTCTGTGTGCTCACGTGCGATGGTTTCTATTTGGATGACAGATGATAATTTTCTCTTCAGCCTTCCTGGGCTAGGACACCCCAGTGGAGCTTGGGGCAGGATTTGTGCAGCAAAGAGGAGGAAGAGGCTAGGGGTCCAGAGGTTGTGAAGGCTGAGGAGGAGTCTGCATCGCTGGGGGAACCTGAGATTACAGCCCAAGGGGGCCAGGCCACCCCCACCCTCCAAACAGGTATGCTCAACTAAACAAAGGATGAAGGATGGATTTTCATTTGTAATCTAAACTTTTCTCCAAGAGACAGTGTAGAATCACTTTCAAAAATGGTATTTCTTAGGTGTTATTTTTGAAGGACAAATGTAGACTCTTAATGGATACCAGAGCCCAGTTTCTTACAGTTTTTGTTGTGAATGTGACTTATTTGGTTGGGGTTTGGAAGGAAATGTTACTGAACCATCTGAGATGTAACTGTCCACTCAAGTGACCCCAAGGATGTCCACCCCGTCGGCTCTCTCCCTGAGAGGTGTGGAACCTGTGGGGAGGGTAGGCTTGGGATCCAAGGGTCAGTAAGCCTGGTCCCCAGGACAGTGGCCTGCTTCCTGGTGTCCACTGTGAATGGAGTTTAGTGCCCTCAGGGTGCCCCTGGGCATTCTGGGTGAGAATGGTCTGTTTGCCGCATATATCTGAGCCCAGCAAACCAAAACTGGAGGGAGAGAGGCGCACCCCAGAGCAGCCTGTGCCTCCCCCTCTCCTGCTTCTCCCAGCCCCTGGCTGGGTGGGCCTGGCCATGGGGGTCTGGGTCATGGCAGCTCTGAACGGCACCGACAGGAAATCGCTTTGTTTCCAGCCCTGAACGGCCTCTGCTCACACATGCTTTGGGGGTGACGTAATGAAATGTGTTTGAATAAACTCTTTCCACTGGTGTGAACTTTTTTAATGGAAAGAAAGAACCTCTTTTCAAAGATGAGCTCTCCTTCCTCTGAACACGACTTCAGAACTCTTTCCCCAGTTACCGGCATCCCTGCCCGGGTGATGTGGCCCGAAATCTGGCTGTGTGCCGGGGTGGGGGCTCTGCTCGCAGCCACAGCCGCAGCCCCGTCTTCATCAGAGAACCCTGGGCATGTCCCTCTGCTGTCCTGGGCCTTCCTTGTAGCGTTTCTAAATGTGCTGGATCGTTACGAGTCCTGATGGCCAGCAGGCTTCCTGGGAGTCCGTGGTGCACGTGGGTGCTGTGTTGGTGGTCTGTGCCGCAAGTCCAGGGGTCCTTATCAGGCCCCTCTGTGAATCTCAGATCACCACAGCCTCATGCGGACAGGCCTCTAGACGTCGTCTCTTACACTTACTTCTAATGAAGAGCATCTTTTCCACTGTTTTGCCCATTGGTTTGTCAAGTCGGTGTCCTCCACAACAGAACAGCAGTTGAGCTGGGCTGGGCAGGCTCCATGGGTCAGCAGAACTGTCAGTCCTCTGGACTGAGCAGCAGACGGTGGGCAGCCTGGGTGCAGCACAGACCCCACAATTGAAAGTCCCGGGAGCACACAGTTGATGGAGCACGTCCAGCCCTAGGGTCCCCAGCTGCAAGCACACATGCGCACACACGCGCACATGAGAATGCCCGGGTCCGTCCACGCCAGCACCAGGAGCCCAGGGTGCTTGGCTGTTTCCAACGCATCCAGCAGTGGATGCCCCCTGATAGTGGCTCCCCCGGAGACACGGTGAGTCATTGTTCATCTCTGAGGCCATGTCTATGCAGCAGGCAGAGGCAGCCGTCGGTCAGGGATTCTCCACATGTGGACATGCCACTTTGTTATCAGAAACTCTGCATTCCGTCTGGCCTCCAGGGACTCTGATGCCTGCTCGCGGCTAAGGATGAAGGGGTTAAAATGACTTCAAACTGGAAACCTCTGAACAATCAGCAGCCACAGGAAGAGATGCCCTGTGAGTTTAAGCATATCCTCAGCAAACACGCTTCTCTCCACCCTCCAGGGGCATGTTCTGTAGGAGCAGAGCTGGTTTAGTGCCTGGAGATGAGAATTCAGCAGCCCGACAGAACCCTCCACACTCCCCACTGAACTCTGACCCCTCTTTCTTTAAGCTGGTGCATGACCTTGGTCTCACTGCCAGGGACCCACTTACACAAACCCCTGCCAATAAAGCCTGCATTCTCTTCTGACTCTGTCGTCCATGAACTCGCAGGCCCCCACTCATCTTCCCAGGGTGGTACAGGAGGCTGTCCTCCCAGTAGGAACCAGTGGTCTTGGGCTCATTCACTCCTTTGAAGTGGTGCCTGCGTCTACAAGGCAGCTGCTGAGATGTTGTGGGAGAGACTGATTTCAGAACCCGCTCTTTCTGGCCTGAGGCTGCATCACACGGACTGTTTCACCTTGGAGCTCATGATAACCCTAAGAGTGGAAACCACTCACTCTGTCTTGACCAGGTAACTCATTGTAGGGAAGGAGAAATATCTTCTCAGTTCTCAACTGGGACCCCTGCAATGAAAGACAGATTAACAAGAGAAGTGTGCACATGTTTACCTAAAATTGTGACTCATAAGGAAATGAAGACCTGAAGAAATGAGTAAACCTGGGAGTTTTTATACCGGGTGTGATGAGCGTGGAGAGTCCTGGAAAGATGTGATTGATGGGCAGAGAGCGTGAGCTCAGGGTGGTGAACTGGGGGCACTCAGCAAGGCCTGTTCACAGGTTCCTCTCCGGGTCCTTCATCTAATAGGATTTGCATTTGTTTGAAAGCAAAACTGGAGAAGATTGGAAGTTGAAAGTTGAGTCAACATTAGTTGCCCAAATAAGCATTAGCCTAAGGATAAAGCGACGAGTTTGAAGCACAACAGAAAGTGCCTGGAGAGACAGTAAAGAGGGAGGGAGGCTTTCACCTCCAGGAATGTCCCCCTGTTGATCGCGGAAAGCAATGCGCTGAGCCTAGAGTTATGTGTGTGTTTGTTACCTTCATGGTTCCCCAGAAAAGCTGGTGGAAGACAGTGCTTTAAATCCACTCGGAAGTATTCTCTGAACCAGTATAGAAATACCATCCTTGCTCCCTCTTTTTCTTCTCTGAAATCTGTGAAGACAAGAATATTTATATCCATGACAAACCACTCACAGAGCCAACCCAATTCCTGAAGATATAGAGCCAACCTAAAATGTGTGTTAAACTTTTTTAAAAATCAGTTTATTCTAGAGACTGTTTGAAATTAGCTTATATGCAACTTAATGGGAAAACAGTGTTCATTAGCAATGCAAAAAATTGTAAACTTTCTGATAAGAAGATGTTATCTTTATTTGGTTAACATTAAAACCGTATTTGGAAGAACCATGCAAATTCATACTTTGTAATAAATGCATTTATGTTGGTACATTTAAATTTCCCATTCAAAAGTACATAAGCTCTTTCTGAATAAGGTACTTTATTGCCTGGCATAAGGCACTTATGCAAAGGTTTAGAAATACCAGGCTGGGTGAAGTTATAGCTACATTTACAGAGGGCTTTCGCTTAATTAATTGAGTATAACAGACTTGAGTTCTATAAAAACAAATACTTGGGATTTTGCCTGTTACTGCCGTGGTTTTTATAATGTCAAGCAACTGGTCTGACTAAAATGCTCACTACCTTGGCATTGCTTAGAGCCAAGCTACAGGGAAAAATGTCTATGCCAACTGTCAGCCAAAACAGGCTAATGGTTTATCATGTTCCTAATGAAACTTATGGCCCCATGTTTTAGAGAAAAGCATGCCATTTCTATTGGCTACACCACGTGAGCAATGGAGAAATGGCAGTTTAGTAATAATCAGAGTCGTTTTGTCAATACAGACAGTCAACTTGAAACACCCTACCACATCAAAGTACCTAGGGCTGTAAATTATCCAGTTTTGTGACCAATACAGCAATGCTTAATCGTCTTTAATGCCTGCTGTGCTATCTGTTGTCAATGCTCCCACGAATTAACTAATTTAGCCAAAAATTTTAGGGAGAGATTTCATCTGAATGTCATCCTATGATTTCACATAATGGAAAAAAATAATGAAAATAATCCAGGACAGGGGAAAAAAAAAAAACGCACAAGCAAAACACTTTTCTTGTGCATTGGAAGTTAAGCTCAGACTATTTGGGGGATGGGGCAGGGCGGGTTCTCAGGTTCTGAATTGTCTGGGAAGCCTTCCCCACTTTTTCCAGTTTCCTTTGCATCCTCTATACAGCAGCCCACAGCTTGGCCAGGGTCACAGTTCCCTTCGAACATGGCGAAGAGGCATGTTCTCCTTGTTGTAAATGCCTAATCCCTAGTTGAAACTGTCTGTCACAATAATGTCCTGTAGTGAAGACTTGTACAAGATAATTATGTGGGGAGTAAGCCGTAAAGTGTTCCCTTTATCTGCCTGACACGGGACGCCTTCTCATCTAATCGGCTGCCTTCTGTTCTCACATCTTCCGGCAGGTGAATGAGAGCCCCTGAGCAGCCTCTCTGAAGCATTCATTGGCTCATATCCCCCTCTCTCTAGATTAGTGAGCAATTTTGAGTGTTTACCTTCTCCCCACTTCCTAAGCATCAGTTTCAGTGTTGTTCCACAGAGTAGGAGCACCATTTCCCTCTGAAGCCTCAGTTTCCACTGTTGATCCACAGAGTGGGAGCACCATTGCACCCACCTTTCCCTCTGAAGCCTCAGTTTCCACTGTTGCTCTGCAGAGTGGGAGCACCATTGCACCTGCCTTTCCCTCTGAAGCCTCAGTTTCCACTGTTGATCCACAGAGTGGGAGCACCATTTCACCCACCTTTCCCTCTGAAGCATCCATTTCCACTGTTGATCCACAGAGTGGGAGCACCATTTCACCCACCTTTCCCTCTGAAGCATCCGTTTCCACTGTTGCTCTGCAGAGTGGGAGCACCGTTGCACCTGCCCCTCCCTCTGAGTGCTTGCAGAATGTTCTCTGACGGCAGGCTGGAGAAGTCGTGTCTTCTTCACACTGCGTTTCACCAGGCGATGCCAAGTGTGGCCCGTGTGGAGGCCCGCAGTGGGTTTTGCTTTGCTTCCCTCTTCTTTTTCCCTCCTGCTTCCCTTCCTCCCTCCCTTCCATCATTTTTTAAGGTATTATTTGTCAAAGTTTAATTGTTTAGCTTAATTAACATTGAAGTAATAATTGCTTTACAATATTGTGTTGGTTTCTGCCATACATCAACATGAATCAGCCATGGGTGTATGCCCCCTCCCTCTTGAACCTCCCTTCCACCTCTCACCCCATCCCACCAGTCCCTTAGCATATATGGAGCAGTAACTGTGAACAAAGTAAATACCATTGCTTATGCCGTTTGTACAATGAGGAAGATGAGGTTTGGGGAAGTTAGACAACCTCCCTGTTGTTGCACATGTAAAAAGTAATGAAGTGAAGTCATTCAGTTGTGTCCAACTTTCTGTAACCCCATAGACTGTAGCTTACTAGGCTCCTCTGTCCATGGGATTTTCCAGGCAAGAATACTGGAGTAGGTTACCATTTCCTACTCCAGGAGATCTTCCTGACCCAGGGATTGAACCAAGGTCTCCTGCATTGTATGTAGGCAGACACTTTACCATCTGAGTCACCGGGGAAGTCCAAAGGTAATGAAGCCAGTTTTTAACTGAGGACTGTGACCCTGCAGAGCACACCGTTACCCAGTCCCTTTACGGCTGCTCTTTAGGATGCGGTCTGGCATCACTGGGGTGTGGCAGGCAGTCTCATTGGAAGTATTGCGGTGGCACTGACCTGAGGGCCTGTCTCCTTATCAGACATATTCTCACCCTGGACACTTTTGGCTGCGTCTCCCACCCCTCTCACTCGCCTGGGAACCAGAGCTTTCTACACGTACAGCTGCCTTTCCACAAAGTGAGGAAGGTCGATGCTGAAAGTTTGGTTCAGGGTGCTGTGCTCACAACAGTGCACCAGGGAGATGCCTCTTTCTTCCCGTTCCTTGAGGAAGTTGTTAACCTATTTGAGAAGGAACGCCCACCCCGTCCCCACATCCTGTCATCCACAGCTCCCAGCTCTTCCTCCCTGTTCTAATGTTCAGGGGGTCAGACTGCCTGCCCTTTGGGAAAAGGCAACTCTTTCCTCTTGTTGATGGGAAGTCTAACCTCTTATATTTTTTTTCTATTGAAGTATAGTTGCTTTAGAGTATGTGTTCATTTCAGGGGTGTAGCATAGTGAGTTTTTTGGGTTTTTTTTTGCAGAATATATTCTAAGTTATTAGAAGATACTGGGTTTACTTCCCTGTGCTATATAGTAAATCTTTGTTGCTTATCTATTTTATACATAATAATTTGTGTCTGTTAACCCGGACTCCTAATTCATTCATCCTCTGCCTCTCCCTTTGGTAACCATAAGTTTGTGGTTATCAGTGAGTCTGTTTCTGCTTTGCTTATACATTCATTTGTGTTATTTTTAGTTCCACATGTGACACCATGTTTGTCTTGCTCTGGACTTGGCTTAGTATGATCATCTATAGGTCCATCCACACTGTTGCAAATAGCATTGTTTCATTCCTTTTGTTGGCCAAGTAATATTCCACTGTACGTACACCATATCTTCTTTACCCATTCCTCTGTTGATGGACACTTAGGCTGCTGCCATGTCTTGGCTATAGTGCTGTTATGAACATTGGAGTACATGCATCTTTTCAAGTTAGTTTTGTTACTTTCCCCATGTAAACCCAGGAATAAGATTGCTGGATCATAACTCTGTTTTTATTTTTTTAAGGAACCTCCATACAGTTTTTCATAGTGGCTGCACCAGTTTATAGTCTCACCCACAGCATAGGAAGGTTTCATTTTGCCTACATCCTGTCCAACATTTGCAGGAGTTTTGGTAGAATTTTGTTGATAGTTGTTCTCACAGGTGTGAAGTGATACTTCATTGTGGTTTTTATTTGCATTTCAGTTGGTGATGGACAGGGAGGCCTGACATGCTGCTGTCCTTGGGGTCACAAAGAGTCAGACATGACTGGATGACTGAACTGAACTGAATACTTAGTGATGTTGAACATCTTTTGATGTGCCTGTTAGCCTGTATGTCTGTATGTCTTCTTTGGAAGAATGTTTATTCAAGTCTTCTGCTCATTTTTTGGTGGGACTGTTCTTTTAGTTCTGAGCTGTACAAAGCTCTGACTTTTATTTACACTGTTGAGGCTGAGGAAGGAAGAGAATAGGGCCCTTCTTGAGAGTGATGCAGAGAAAGCAGGGGACCAGGGACGGCCAGGCTGAGCCAGGGAGGGAGTGACGGGGAGTCTCAGAGGGTCTGGTGCTGGTGTTGAGGAGGACATTCACAGGGACAGAAGCCACTGCCCAGAGATACTAAGGACGTGCACAGAGAGGACAAAGGTGGGGTGGGGGGAGCTTTGCTCCAATGCTAACAGCTTCTAGAATCCTGACACACCCCAGCCTACCTTCCCAGTTATCACTCCCATCCCAAGGGTAGAATTATGCCCTGCGCCTCCTGGTGACAGGTTAGGGTGTTCCTGGACCTCATATAAACACTGCGTGGGTGCTCTCTGCAACATCTGAAGCAGGAGACCAGGGCACCAGGCAGGGTGGGCATCGTGAGGTTCCTGAAGCCAGCGTGCTTGCACCCCAGCTCATCGGGAAGTTCAGGCCAGCAGAGCAGCAGTGTTTGTTAAGGACTGGAGTAGAGATGGTCATCACATCCAGCCAGCCTTCAGAAGCGGGTGCAGTGATTTTCTCTTGCACCATAAGGCTGAAAGGAAGCGGTGCAGCGTTTGTGACACAGAGTGAGCAGTCCTCAGCCGGAGTCCCTGCAGCCACCCTTCTAGCCCTCCTCGCAGACTGGCGCTCCAAAGGGCTGAGCCCCACCTCCCAGCTACAGGGGTTCACCAGATCAGCCGTGTGTGTCTGTGTGTGTGCATGTATGTGTATCATGATGGGGTGCCTTTTGAAAAGTCCCTAAGTGATTTATAGCTCCGGCTCCCCTTGAGAACCTTTCTTTGAGACAAACTTCAATCCAGGGACCTCCATTCAGAGGGAGAAGGTCAGTTCAATATTTTGTGACACCTGAATGCCGGGCACTGAGCTAAATACCACAGATTCCAGCAGAGACTGGCTGATGCCTACTGTCAGTCTCCAGTGGGGAGATCCTTCCTCACTCTCAGAATGTACACTTAGTGTAAATGTGGCCTGGTCTCCCCTGTGTAAGCAGCCGTCAGCACATGGAGGCCCCAGGGGCGGGGGGTAAGCTCTACCCCAGACCCCAGACCCTACTTTCACAGGGAGGCTGTCTGTGAGGGCCAGCCCAAGTGTGGAGGCCGGCCCAGCTCCATGCCTTTGTCGTCATTCACTTGCTCTGAGTGAGCGCTTACAGAACACTGCTGTGGCCAGTATCTTGCTGAACGCCTCCTCTCTCACTTCAGGCATCCCTTCACGTGTTCACTCCTTCACCCATTCATTCAGCAAATACGGACTGCCTGCCATGTTCAGGGCATGGTTTGCGGTGCTGGGAAATGTTCAGAGATGTTAGGAAATGCGATTAGGCTCCACAGTTCATCTCGGAGGAGCCAAGATTAGACGTCCTGTTAGTCAGATGCCGGGGTCTGGCCAGGGTCCCCTCTCTCCCAGAGCAGCGGCTCATGCCACATCCTGTCCAGTAAGGGTAACCGTGGTAATTTATTTGCCATTTTAAAGAACACATTGTTATAAACCATTTAAAACATACATATACTAGAGAAAATAATGCAATAAATTTTCACATACTCTTAACCCACTTATTATGATAAGAAAAATAATTCTCTTATTTCCTCAATCTCTACCATTTGTAACTAGAAAACTTTAAAGCAAATCTCAGCACACCATTTCATCCATAAATGCCGTCTTATTTATTTTTTGTATTTAACCACAATTCCATTATCATCCTCAATGAAATTGGTCATAATTTCTTATTAATACCTAATGCCCATTCTGGATTCAGTTCTCACTGATTGCCTCAAGTGAATGTCCTTTTATCGCTGGCTTGTTTGTAACATAATCCAAGGACAGACCACACTGTGCATT
This sequence comes from Oryx dammah, assembly GCF_014754425.2. Classification (NCBI taxonomy): domain Eukaryota; kingdom Metazoa; phylum Chordata; class Mammalia; order Artiodactyla; family Bovidae; genus Oryx; species Oryx dammah. The sequence continues at coordinate 38,560,478 of NW_024070194.1, read as the reverse complement.
GGGTTGGTGGGTTTCCTTAATCTCTTTTAGTCTGTAACATCCCATGCCCCTCCCTAGCTTGTTTTCCTGGTATCTGTTTGCCGGGTCATTTGAAGAAACTGGCCCATTTGTCCTGTGGAAATTCCCACACTCTGGGCTTGGCTGATTGCATCCCTGGGGTTCCTGTCTGTACCTCACTCGGTCCAAGTGTGAGTCTGGTGTCTGACTGCAGACACAGGCTTTTCCGTAGTGAGGGCTCTGTTGGGTGGTCCTGTCTACAGACAGCGTTGCCCCTGATGTAATAACCTGTCTTCAGCATGGGGTATATGGCAGTTACCCCAGGAAAGGGACCTGTTTCTCACTGTATATTCACATGGTCACTGGGTAGATAAACATCACCCTTTCTCCATGAAACTGTGTAAATAAAATCAGTGTGTTTTTATTTCAAGTTCCACCTGCTACTTTAGGGCTGGGGCAAGGGGCAGGTGAGAGGATGGCTGGCAGCGTGGGGTCTCCGTAACATCTGGAGTGTGCCCTCTTTCTCTGGCGTGGCCTTTCCCCATGAAGATTTACTCTGCTCTTAACTCTGCATGCAAGTGTCTGTTTTCAGAACTGAATTCATTCCAGGTCATGTCCAGGTTCTAGCCACCTTTCTGACTCTCCCAATGAACCTACGGTGACTACAGCCAAACTCAATGTTAATCTCTAGAAACCGGTCTCACCCTAAAGTTCCAGTGCTTATCTATGGCGCCATCTTCAGAAGCCTCAGAACCTCTAAGTGACATTTTCTTTCCATGTCCAGTTACTCACCAGTGCTTTAACAGCCCATCCCTTGTACAGGCTGAGAAAATGTGTGCCACGAACACAGACAGGCAGACATCAGTGGCAGGTGCGGGCACACCATGCTGGCTCTGCCTGCTTCTGGAGAGCACCTGGAGCTCATGGAGAAGAGGAGGAACTGCAAAGTCCAAGGGTGCCGATGAGCAGGCACGTCAGACTGGAGCCTCCAGATGGGCGTCAGCCCATTAAAATAGCCGGTTACCCCTTCATTCAAGAGACTGCACTCCAAATGACTTTTCACTCTGCAAAATCTGAACTCAGTTTCCAAAACGGGTTTCCTATTCTTGAGAAGAGAAGAATGTATTCAGAGTCCTAAAAGCAGTTTCAAGAAATAGATTCAAAATATTTTGACAAATTTTTAAAATTTATTTTTAATTGAAGGATAATTTTTCATAATACCGTGTTGCTTTCTGCCATACACCAACATGAATTAACCATAGACGTACATGTGTCCCCTCTCTCTTGGACCTCCCTCCCACCTCCTACCCTTTCCCACTCCTCTAGGCTATCACACAGCCCCAGTTTGAGTTCCCTGAGTCATACAGCAAATTCCTACCGACCATCTATTTCACATGTGGCACTGTATGTTTCCATGATACTCTCTCCATTCATCCCACCCTCTCCTCTCCCCATTCTCTATGTCTGCAACTCCATTGCTGCCCTGCAAATAGATTCATCACTATGATCTTTCTAGATTCCATATATATGCATTAAATATGATATTTATTTCTCTTTTTCTGACTTACTTCACTCTATATAATAGGCTCTAAGTTCATCCACCTTATTAACACTGACTCAAATGTATTCCTTTTTATGGCTGAGTAATATTCTATTGTATATATGTACCACAGCTTCTTCATCCATTCATCTGTTGATAGACATCTAGGTTGCCTCAATGTCCTAGTTATTGTAAATGGTTCTGTAGTGAACATTGGGGTGCATGTTATTTTGACTAATTATTTGAGATAAGTGTTCAGTTCAGTTCAGTTCAGTTGCTCAGTCGTGTCCAACGCTTTGCTACCCCATGAATCGCAGCACGCCAGGCCTCCCTGTCTATCATCAACTCCCAGAGTTCACTCAAACTCATGTGCATCGAGTCGGTGATGCCATCCAGCCATCTCATCCTCTGTCATCCCCTTCTCCTCCTGCCTCCAGTCCCTCCCAGCATCAGGATCTTTTCCAATGAGTCAACTCTTCACACGAGGTGGCCAAAGTTTTGGAGTTTCAGCCTCAGCATCAGTCCTTCCTATGAACACCCAGGACTGATCTCCTTTAGGATGGACTGGTTGGATCTCCTTGCAGTCCAAGGGACTCTCAAGAGTCTTCTCCAACACCACAGTTCAAAAGCATCAATTCTTTGGTGCTCAGCTTTCTTCACAGTCCAACTCTCACATCCATACATGACCACTGGAAAAACCATAGCCTTGACTAGATGGGCCTTTGTTGGCAAAGTAATGTCTCTGCTTTTTAATGTGCTATCTAGGTTAGTCATAACTTTCCTTCCAAGGAGAAAGCGTCTTTTAATTTCATAGCTGCAATCACCATCTGGTGATTTTGGAGCCCCCAAAAATAAAGTCTGACACTGCTTCCCCATCTATTTCCCATACTGCTCCTCAACACGACAAGTATCCATAGCTCATATTCTTCCTTAGTGGTTTATGATTTAAGACCTGATGCATTTATAACTCCTGTCAAAAGTCAGTGTTTTCTCCAAACCAAAATGCAACGTGAATGTTATTATTAAGCATTGGGCTGACCTACAGATAGAAAATATTGCTCAGGAAACCACTAGTTTTCAAAGACTAACCCTAATGCATATTTTCTGATTTCTGTTGTCATACCTTTGAACAGAGGCCTGGCCTGCTGCAGTCCACAGCATCGCAGAGTCGGACCCAACTTAGTCACTGAACAACAACACCTTTGAATGTTTTAATCTCAACTCTGCGTTTTAAAAAATATTTATTTCTTTATTTAGCTTGAGGTACATGGGACCTTCACTGTAGCTGCAGTTAGCGGGCTCCAGAGTATGTGGGTTCAGTGGTTACCCCTGGCCTGTGATCCCACGTGATCTTAGTTTCCCAACCAGGGATCCAACCCCGTCCCCTGCATTGGAAGACAGATTCTTAACCACTGGACCTCCAGGGAAGTCCTACAACTATACCTTTTAAGTGTATGATTGGATATACTTGGGTGATTGAATACAGGCGTGTAACCACCACCACAGTCAAGATCCTGAACAATCCGTTGGCCCAAACGTTTCCTGTTTCCCCTTTGCTGTCGATTCCCTCCCCCATCCCCACCCCAGACCGCCCCGAGCTGCTTCCTGTCACTATTGCTTTGCTCTTTCTGGAGTTTCGTGTGAATGAAACAAACACTCTCTAGTGTTTTATGTTTGACTTTTCACCCGTGTTGTGCATTACTGTACTGCTCCTTCCTTCAACCAAGTGGCGTCCTGTCGTAGGCCGGATATCACTGAGTACTTATGCAGCACTTGGGTCCCTCCCAACCTCTGGCTGTTGGAGTGATGCTTGTGTTGACACTTGTTCTCTTTCTCTTGGGGAGAGAACTGGGAGGGAGATTGCTGGGTCGTAAGTAACTAAGTGCGTATTTGTGTTTACATCATTCTGCCTCACCTCTTTGCAAGGAACAGTACCATTTTGCGTTTCTGCCCTTGCCGAGTGGGTGTTCCGTTTACTCCCATCTTCACCAGCACCTGGGTTTGCCAGTCTTCCCTGTGTAGCCATTTCAGTGGGGACAGCTGTATCTCCTTCCATGTTTCCTTTGCATTTCTCTGATAACCAGTGATGCCAAGCATCTTCCATGTACTTGTGAGCCATTCACAGATTTTCTGTTGTGATATGTTTATAGTCTTTTGACCATTTTTAACTGTTTTTTTCTATTACTAAGAAATTGTTAATTATATTTATATATTATTTTTAATTTATTTATTACATTTATATATTCATGCTCATTTTAAATTTATTACATTTATGTGTATACTTAATACTTATTTGCCATTTTATCTTTTTTTAAAGAAGACCCTTTCAAGCTATACAAAGAATGAAGGAACAAGCTGACTTGTTATTTTAATGATTTAAGAGCTCGTTTGCAAAGAAAACTTTCTCTGAATTATGAAAGTGTGTGTGTGTGTATAGGGTGGGTGCATGTGTGTGTGTGAGGGTGTGTGTGAGTCTGTATGGTGGATGCAAGTATGAGTGTGTCAGAGAGGAGAATGGAGGAGAAGAGGCCGGATAGCCATAGGTTGGTAAAATACCTCAGGCAATATCCTGTAATTCATTCATCTGTTTTCTCCACTTCATTTAAAAGAACATCAAGCAAGAACTGTTGCTTTTATAACCCAGACTTCCGGGAACAGAACACCAGCCCTGAAAGGAGAGCCGGCCAAGGCCTCATTTCTAGGATCCGCAGGGCCCAGACGCAATCACAGTCCTTGCTCAGGCATCAGGTCTGCTGCGGGTGGCTCCTGCCTTCTCTCTGGAAACAAGATATGTACAAGCTGTTGATAGCGAGAGTGAGCACAGAGAGCCCAGGAGAACCTGGGTCGCGTCCTGGCAGCCGGAAAGAGCTGGAGGGAAAGTGTGGCACTAGAAACAGACAGCTGCAGTAGGAGGCAGCCACAAGCTTGTGACCCAGCATGAGCAGAGGCCCAGTGTACAGAGAGCTAGTTCACTGGAGCATGGCACTGAGCTCACCCGACCGGGCTATTTCCCTTTAACCCTCACCACCTGTGGCCTTGTACCAAGGAATTAATTCCTAAGGAGTCTGGAGAGAAACCTAGCAGATCCTGGAAGCAGGTGTATTATCTCTCATCTTCTCGGTTCCTGTGCCATACCTTATTTCGGTCCAAGCCTGCTTGAATAATGAACACTGCCCAAATGGTAGTCATCACCTACCCGCGGGTACCATGTTTGCACAAAGCATCCAACTGCTGACGCCTGATTGAGTGCAGCAGCTGCCCCGTCACTGTAGAAGGAATATCACATGCCCCACATCCCTGAGGCTCTGGAAATTGTTCTCAAGTTAAGGCTGCCTGGTGTTTGTTGGATTTATTTCCCATCCTCTGACATGCAAATGTCTCATCACAAAGTCTAGACCAGTTGCCATTTCTCACTAACTAGGTCCAGTTGCTCCCGGCCAAAGAGAAAAAGCAAATAATTAGATTGTACAACTCCCAAATAAGTGTGGGCTAAAAAGGGAAATGAAGAATATTTCATCAATCCATAAAAAGGCAGAAAAATGGAAAAAAGAAAGGAAAATTTCAGTTCAGTCACTCAGTCATATCCGACTCTTTGCCACCCCATGAATCACAGCACACCAGGCCTCCCTGTCCATCACCAGCTCCCGGAGTTCACCCAAACTCATGTCCATCAAGTCAGTGATGCCATCCAGCCACCTCATCCTCTGTCGTCCCCTTCTCCTCCTGCCCCCAATCCCTCCCAGCATCATGGTCTTTTCCAATGAGTCAGCTCTTCACATGAGGTGGCCAAAGTACTGGAGTTTCAGCTTTATCATCAGTCCTTCCAAAGAACATCCAGGACTGATCTCCTTTAGGATGGACTGGTTGGATCTCCTTGCAGTCCAAGGGACTCTCAAAAGTCTTCTCCAACCCCACAGTTCAAAAGCATCAATTCTTCAGCACTCCGCTTTCTTCACAGTCCAACTCACACATCCATAGCAACCCCCAAAAGATGTTAGATATAAACACAGCTGTAGAGTTACAGTAAGAGGGACACTTTCATTCTCAAGTTGCAGTACCACAGTCAGCCTCTGTATGAGTCTTGTTTGGGACTTACCTCCAAAAAAATATGGTGAGACAGGGTTGGCCCCACAGAGTTATCAGGGCACACGCGCGAAGGGGCAAGAGGGACAGGCTAGGCGGTGCTGCCCTGGGGGCAGGTGTGAGCCCAGGTTGGGTGGGGGTGGGTGCAGGAAGGAGGTCTGAGGGGTGCCTTCAGACCACAGCTTGGGGAGAGTTTGGCATGGTTGTGGGGGTTCCTCCACCCAGGCCACCCCTCCAGCCAGAATGGACCTGCCCTGGTGCACCTGACCTGCAGGGAGGCAGGTGTGGAGGTGGGACTGTGAACCACCTCTCCGAGCAGAGGGGAGCCAACTCCTGGGCACCCACAGCCACGCTGCCCACCACGCAGGTGACAGGAGAAGTTTACAGTAAAAGGACTGAAAGAATATGCTGAGATGACGAAGAGTTTAAGAGCTTTATCAAAATGTGCTTCATGTACTATTCACTTCCCCCGTTAACATTGCCCAGTGTTTTTAAGCATCTGCTCACAGGGGTGAGTAACCGCTACCATGATCAAAATTTAGAATATTTGTATTCCTCCCAAAAGAAAGTCTGTTCCTATGAAGGGGTCACTCCCCATTCCACGTCCTGCAGCCCTAGGTCCCCACTTACCTTGCTTCTGTCTCTATAAGTTTGCCCATCCTGGACATTTCACATACATGGGATCACGTGACACAGAGCCTTTAGTGTCTGACTTTTTACACATCACATGTGTCAGAGTCTGTTCGTGTCGTAGTGTGTGTACATCAGTACCTCACTCCTTTCAGTTGACAAATTACATTCCACTGTATGGATATACCATATTTTACCTATCCATTCACTCACTGATGGATAGGTGTTTAGACTGTTTCCACTTTGGAGAGTAATTCAGATAAAGCATCTGTCTGCCAGTTTTTCTGCAGATAAGTATTTGATACTCTCTTGGGTAAACACTGATCAGTGTTATTGCTGACTCAGCATAACTCTGTAAGATTTGGGGGAAATTAAAAGTGTTTTCTTCCAAAGCACCTCCACCATTTTATATTCCACAAAACATGTATGAGTGCTTTGATCTTCTGTACCCTTCAACTTTCTCCATGCACACTTTTCTTAATAATGTCTTAACCTGATCCATCTATCTGCATGTCTAGGGCACAATACAAGAACCTTACAGTAGACCGACTTCAGAAGGCCTCTCCTCCTTTCTTACATATCATGCTTGGCTCACTTATTGCTTCTGCCTTGATTTCCGAACCCCCAGAATCAGAACTTACTGTTTTGGCAGGAGTCAGGGTATATTTCAATTCTCCTCATACAATTGCAATGTCTTGATCACCACTTTTTGTCTTTCATTTCTATCCTTTCTCCTGGAAACAATTTCTCTCCCTTTGGTGATTCTTCCATTGAATATCTGTGAGTCGCAGAACCACTTCCGTCTGTCTTTCCTTCCTTCCTACTGCATCCTCCTTTCCTTTTTTCTCTTTTGGTCTAACAGTGTCTTCACCGTGCCCTCCCCTGAGACGATAGTGCAGGGAAATACAGAATTCTGAGACCATAGCTAAGCTCACCTCAGCCTATCTCCAGGATCCTTTGGAAACTGGGGACTCCAGTGGCCTGTCCAGCAGCTGTCCCATCACACATGATTCCTCCCAGCCCTCCTCACATGCAGCTCCCATGTTTCTTTCGGCATCCTCTGTCTGTTGACTGCTGGTGCTCATTTGATTTTAACAGCTGCTCCAGCCTCCCTCCCCATTGCCCAGACAGCCGGGACATCTCCCTCCAGGCTCCTTGCTGTGGTCACATCTCAGGTTGGTCCCCCCGGGGGATGGGCTCAGGGCAGCTCGGCACCCTGAGACTCACAAGTAGAGACTTGCCTTCACCCCACATTCCAGAGCAGGATCGATTCCTGTGAAGGGGGAACCTTGTAACACCTCTTGGCTTTTAGGAACTTTCCTAACAGAATTCTGCTTTTTATCTGGCATTTATCTCCCAGCAAAACTTCAAGACTTTCCCTCGGGAGAGTAACAGTTGTCAAACTCACCAGCAAGACTGCATAACTTCTGAGAAAAAAAGACACATTTACCATAATCTTTTCTAAGCTTAAAGTTGGCACCCTTAGTTAGCACTTTATTTAAACAATGATATCAAGGTTCTGAGGACAAGGAGTTGGAGAATGGCAATGCCTAGAATATTCTCTAAAAAAAAATTTTCCCTTTGAAAATGATGGTTCTGTTTGGCACCCACAACCATAATCCAATCTGTTAGGCAAACATAATTTAAAGGTTTGAGCGGTTTTTTTTTTTTTCCTAAGAGAATTTAAACTTAAAAAAAAAAAAACTATTTTAGAGCAAAGTGATTAAACTAAAAAGAAGAGTCCCATGCAAAAAGAAAACTGCAGTTACTTGGTGGTGGTGGTGGTTTAGTCTCTAAGTCATGTTGCTGTTAAGTCACTTCGGTCATGTCGCTGCTAAGTCACTTCGGTCATGTCCGACTCTGTGGGACCCCATAGACGGCAGCCCACCAGGCTCCCCTGTCCCTGGGATGCTCCAGGCAAGAACACTGGAGTGGGCTGCCATTTCCTTCTCCAATGCATGAAAGTGAAAAGTGAAAGTGAAGTCGCTCTGTTGTGTCCAACCCTCAGCGACCCCATGGACTGCAGCCTTCCAGGCTCCTCCGTCCATGGGATTTTCCAGGCAAGAGTACTGGAGTGGGGTGCCATTGCCCTCTCCAAGTCATGTTGGAGTCTTGCAATCCCATTGACCATAGCCTGCCAGGCTTCTCTGTCTATGGGATTCTCTAGGCAAGACTACTTAAGTCTTAATAACTATAATAAATCATTGAATGTCCCATTTCTTGATCTTTATCCTCAAATTTGGTTTTAAAAAGTATATAATCAAGTTTATCTTTTTGCTCCTGAAATGTTTCTGTTTTTTAAAAAAGAAACAGGTATGCTTTATGGGCAACCTCACTCCAGTGTTCATAACTCCAGGACCAGTTATGGATCTTGTGGGCCTAAGCACAGAATTAAAATGGAGGGCCCTTTGTCCAGAATTCAGTAAGAATCTCAGGACAGCAGCAGCAGGGCATTGAGCAGGTGCGGGGACAGCACTGAGTTAACATGGGCCATCTCCCGAGACACCCGGCCTGAGGCAATGGGGTTGGAATTGTGTCCTGGATTGGGGAGACAGGATGCCTCATCATTGTGAGACACTTGATACCTTTATGCCTCTACCTGTGGAATTGTTCTATGATTGTAAAGGCTCAAGAATAGCAAAACTGTTGTCAAACCCAAGTTCTTGTCCCCACACACAGTGAGGACAAATACACGAAACATCAAGAGTTTGGAGCAGAGAAAGGTTTATTGCAGGGCCAGGCAAGGAGTATGGGTGGCTTGTGCTGTTAAGGACCCAAACTGCCTGATGCTTTCAGGGAAGCGTTTTGAGTGTAAATGTTAGGGAGAGGGCTGTTAGGTGCATGGTTTTCTTCTGATTGACAGGTGGTGAGGGAACAGGTTGATGGTTCAGGAATCTTATGTTCAGCCTGACATTACCATCCTCCACCAGCTGGGGCCTTAATTAGTTCCAGCAGAAGAACTCAAGGATGCATATCAGATTCCACATAAGTCCAGTGGGGAGGCTCTGGGACTCTGCTCTGTTGTCGAGTTGGTGTTTCTTGACTGCTTTTTCTTCATTTCTGCATCCACTTACTTCCCTAATAAGTAACCTTTGGAACCCAGGAAAGGCCTGCAAACAAGAAATGCAGGATATGGAAAGGCTTTTGCGTTGTCACAAAAAAAAGTGTTTATGGGAGAGATCCAGGAGAACTGAGTAACTCACCCAAATGCCTGACACACTCACCTTACCTCCCACCTTCAGCTAAAGACAGAAGAGGGTGCTGACCATGGGGAGGGTCAGTTCTGGGGGACACCCAGGGGCGTTCTGCCTTCTCCATTGATGAGAGCGTCCCCTTTTCCTGCTGCAGGGAGGAAGACATCTTTACAAATGGAGCTTTCCCTCCTAAATGCCAGTGTTTCTCACAAGAGTGATCCTACTTCATTTTCACAGTTTTTTCCACATATACTGCTTCGTAGAAAATAACCAGCTTAAAATAATGAATGTGCCAAAGAGACACATTTTCAGGTGGCAGATCAGCTCCCAGAGACACACTGCAGCTCACGTCCTTGTTTGTCCAGACGGACGCTTAGCTTAACTGAATGCAAGTCAAGTGTTATTTCTCAGCTACAAAAGCCTCAGTCCCCACCACTCTAGTTGGCCTCATTATGGGGGATAATTTGTCTTAAAATCAATCTATTTTAGAATTCCTAAGATTCAAGTGGCTCCAGTCTGGCAAGGGCATAATTTAATATGACCACCTGAACACGCACACCCAGTTCTTGGGGACCTACTGGTGTTAGTTTTATCAGCTGGACGACGTCAGTGTTCACTTGAATAATAACATCTTCAGGGAGAGTGGGCCTTGCTCGTTTCTGTGAAATATGATCTAATCTGGGACCAAGTGCTGGTCTCACGAACAGTATTTGTCCAAGCCCCTCAGGAACAGGATGTGATCAGCAAAGTGAGTGATTTCTCTTTAACACAGAGTAATCTGTTTGCTCTCATGTAAACAGCATTCAATTTTTCTTGGCATAATGGCTTCCTCTTTAGATGAAATGAGCCTTTTGTACTTATGAAAAATGCATATAATTTTGGCCACTGGCTGAGATAACTTAGCCTTCTGAATTCAGATATTTTTAGAGTGCATATAAAACAGCGACTAGTAATTAATAGACTATCGATTGGCTCACCCTCGTCTAATCACAGAGTGCATATAAATCATAAGGTAGGTGTTTTGCAATTAGGAAAATCCATATGAAATAACAAAATGTTATCTTAACTTTAACAAGTGTGGGCTAATGCATCATGGAATACTTGCTCCAGCATAGGTCTACCTGTGGGGAACGACTTTCCATTTGTCACACGCAAAGCAGACTTCTTGTTTTTGTGGACACAGCTGCACTGGATGAAGGTGCCTGGATGAAGACAGGTGAAATCCTGCCCTGATATCCCCAAAATGCTTGTTTCTCCTCCAGGGATTTTCTGTGTCTTCTTTCTGTCCCCAACACCGGCAGAGCCTTGCTTTGCACCTCTATGCAGGCTCTGTTATTTCAGTAGTGCCAGCCAGGATCTCAGCATTTATGCAGCTTTCAGCACCCCCAACACACACACCTTATAAATGATCAGCTGCAAAGCAGATTTGAACCAGCTGAGGACAACGTTGGAATAAACAAACTGCAGCCTAAGAGTGGTTACTCTTTTTATGATGTGATTTCCCCATTTATTTTTAAACTAAGTAGAACACTTTTATTTACACTTGCCATCTATTTCATAGAAAAAACATGGAAGAGAATTGTGTTACTCTTTTGTGGGGGTGGAGCTTACATTGCTTCTACAATAATTAGATACTGGAAAGATTTTTTATATTGGATGGCTATTCAGTTATTAGAGTTTTTCCCTTTCATTACCTGCTCCCATTTATATGTATGTGAAGTTAAAAGGCTCTGAACTTTCATTATTTGGTTGAATGGTGTCTTTAAACATTTATTTTAGAGCTGGAAGGGGTTTTCAGGTCATTAAATCCAGTAGTCATTTGTGAAATGAAGGAAGTAAGCAGGAGATAAGTAGTTGAAGGGGTTCAGGACCTGTCACCCCAAAATGTGCCACTCTGTGTGTAACTGAAGGTGAGGTCGAGCTACTTGCTGCTCAAAAGCCTGTAAAGAGGCAAGGTTGGCAGAAAGGACAGTTTGCTTTCTTTCAAATGCCAGCAACAGGGGAAGGGTGGACTCCTGTCCAAAGGCCAGCTCCTCACCACTGACAACCAGGAGGCTTTTATATATGCAGAGAGGGGGGCTTCATGCAGAAACAGCAGCCAGTTCTGACGGTCAACTTGAAGTTGGTAATCAGTGGTCTGACCAGCATCATCTTGATTATTTTAAGCACAGTTAGTCTTCAGTTCCAGGGTCGGTTTGTTCCCATTTCTTGAGGCAAGTTCTCAGAATTATGGCAGCTTATGTCATGGCTACAGTCTGGTCATCCTGTATTTAACTTCTCCACCTGGTAGGCATTTCAGTGTCAGAAAGACCACTCGTAGAATGTGGCTCAGAGTATTATCGACAGCCCTTGAGGAGGAACTAAAGGTCCTTGACTTTGTTCACTGACTAAGTTTTCTCCTGCTTGACTAGTTTTCCTTTGCTTCTGCATGTTCTCACCTTTCTGATAAAACGTATTCTTTGGTTAAAGTTTCTCTGCAGACAAAAGGCAGGTGGAGGACATGGCTGGGGGGTTGTGGGGTGAGCCCTACAAGGACCATAGGGTCCTGCTCCGTTCCAGATGTACTGACTGTCTTGAGCTGGAGGCACCTTAAGGGCACAGATGCAGGGGGGCTTCCCCTGAACCCTCTCATCTGCCAGAATAGGGAGCCTCTACAGGAACTCGAGGTCACAGATCCCCTCCTGGGAGCTTCACCACCAGGAGGGCCCTAGAAGTGGCCCCACACCCAGACAGACCCTGTCACCAGCTGCCACCCTCCATCCATCCTCCAAGGGCCCCTCACCTTCCCTGGAGACCCTGTGCTCTCAGAGGGGCCTGGCCCCCACACCCTTGTAAGGATGATGTGCAAGCTCTCATAGTTTCCCACCTTTTGGGTATTTACTTGTTCTTCTCTGTAATACCCACACGCCTATAATACTAAACCGAATGCGTGTAACATTTCTCCTGCTAGTTAGTGTGTAGCCAGTTTATTCCATAAGACCCACAGGAGGGTAGAGGGAACACTTTCCTTCCCTACAAACTTCCCAAGATCATGAGCCTCCTAAGCTGCAGAGCTGAGGCTCAAATGCAGGACCTAGGATCAAAGCCTGACACGTGATGTGGCTCCCTACCAAGGTCACCCTTGGCGCCAGGCACGCGGTCCCACAGCCAGAGACCTCAGACCCAGGTTCCGTCAGTCTGTCCACAGCTCTGTGCCTGCTGCTGTCCTGCTGACTCGGGTGATGTGGCCGAGACCCACAAAGGTCTGCGTGACTTCTAAAGGTGCAGTGCATCCTGGTGACATGCCTCCACGTGTCCCAGGATTCAGAGAATGGACTTTATTGGAAAATGTGGTCACATCTGCCTTCTGAGGAATAGAAATCCATGTGAATTTAAGGACTTGACCAGCTTCCCAGGTGGCTCAGCGGTAAAGAATCCACCTGCCAGTGCAGGAGGCGTGGGTCCAAACCCTGCTTCGGGAAGGTCCCTGGAGGAGGAAATGGTTTACCCACCCCAGTATTCTTGTCTGGAGAATGGACAGAGGAGCCTGGTGAGCTACAGTCCATGGGGTCACAAAGAATCGGACACAACTGAACAGCTAAACAACAGTAACAACAAGGACTTGATAGAAAACAAATCATTTAAGAATAGTTTAAATGACTTGAATCACTTTGAGTATGGAGGGTTTATAGGAAAAAAACTGCATATGAAATATTCATTTTTAGGTGCACTCTGGCACTATCCAAATATTTTATTTTTTAAACTGGAAGATTAGGCAAAAATTTTATTCTCAACTTATAAAGACAGACTAAGGATTAGTAGGTTGACCTGTGAGTAACGGTTAACACACCAGTTATCTTAGTCCATTCGTGCTGCTACAGCAAACACCACGGATGCCGGCTTAAGTAACAGGCTCCTGGAGCCTGCGGTCTGCAGTGCAGTATCTGGTGAGACCCCTGCTGGCCCACAGACAATGTCTCCCCTGTGTCCTCGCCTGGCAGACTGGTAGGGAACTCTGATCCCCCTCTCCTTATAAGAGCATCAGTCTCATACCATTGGCTTCATCCCTGTGAACTTATCTAACCCTCATCACCTCCTGAGACCCCATCTCCAGTCGTCATCCCCCTGGGGGGCAGGGCTTCAACACGTAGGTTTGGGGGGACACAAACCTTCAGTGCCCAGTCCCCGTCAGCATTTTAAAGGGCAACACTCCCTGAGGAACATTCTAAACGTCTCTACCCGCTCTGACTCCAGACCCGTGCTTCCCCAGCACTTCTGGGGTTCTCAGGGAAAAGCTCTCCTTGTCTGCGCTCTCTCTTTCTCCGCACGTTCCCTTCTCTAGGGGTTCTGTTTACTTCCATCTCCCACCTCTCAGATTTCTGCTCCTTGTCCACCAGCCCTTTCTCCCCACCTGATATGAGTATTTATCATGTTTTGTGTTTGTTGATTAAAGTGTGTTCCCTGGCCCTGAAGTTAAGAAGAGCTGAGTTGGAAGTTTCCTAGTCCTCACAAACACTTTGGTTCTCAGAGGGTGCTGCCTGGACCAGCCTCATTGGAGAACTTCGGAACAGTCCTGGCTCAGTGGATCTGGGCTGAGCCAGCATCTGCATTTCTAGCAAGCTGCCTGTGGTGCTGATGTTGTTCTGAAGGTAGCCCTGGTCACAGAGAACACACTGATTTCACCTCGGTTGAACCAGTTGACGGCTGTAAGGGAAAGCGTCCAAAGTAGCACACTGAGCCCAAGGAAAACCAGTTTGAGCATAAATGTGACTAAGAATAACGATCTCTACAGGGAGGCCTGGCGTGCTGCGATTCATGGGGTCGCAGAGTCGGACACGACTGAGCGACTGAACTGAACTGAACTGACATGGCTCGTGGTGATCTCTATATTGTCTTTCTCTCACTAACGACCAGAGGTGAGATGACCTCTACTACTGCTAAGTCGCTTCAGTCGTTTCTGACTCTGTGCGACCCCATAGACAGCAGCCCACCAGGCTCCCCCATCCCTGGGATTCTCCAGGCAAGAACACTGGAGTGGGTTGCCATTGCCTTCTCCAATGCATGAAAGTGAAAAGTGAAAGTGAAGTCACTCAGTCATGTCTGACCCTCAGCGACCCCATGGTCTGCAGCCCCCCAGGCTCCCTGGTCCCTGGGATTCTCCAGGCGAGAGCACTGGAGTGGGGTGCCATTGCCTTCTCCAATGCATGAAAGTGAAAAGTGAAAGTGAAGTCACTCAGTCGTGCCCGGCCCTCAGCAACCCCATGTTCTGCAGCCCCCCAGGCTCCCCAGTTCCTGGGATTCTCCAGCCGAGAGCACTGGCGTGGGTGCCGTCTTTCTAGGCAGCTGCCCTCCTCACATGGTTTCCCTGCTTTCCTGGAATTTTCAGATTTCATGAATGTGTGACTGTGGCCCAAATTCAGATTACCTGGAGTTGATTCTGAATCATTTCAGCCTGTGGCACATCTGAAACTTTTCTGAAAAGCTCCTCTCAGTTATGGAGCAAGGTGGATAAATAAGCCAATTATAGCAGCTAGGTCTGCGCATCAAGTCATGTCTGACTCTTTGCAACCCCATGGACTGTAGCCTGCCAGGCTCCTCCATCCACAGTATTCTCCAGGCAAGGATATTGGAGTGGATAGCCATTTCCTACTCCAAGGGATCTTCCTGACCCAGGGATCAAAACTGGATCTCCTGAGTCTTCTGCACTGGCAGGCGAATTCTTTACTGCAGAGCCACCTGGGAAGCCACATCAGCTAAGTACTCTGCTTAATCACGAATCACTCTATCAAGTGCCGTTACTCAGACGTCAGTTTTGATGAGTGAGAAAAGGCAAAGCAGTATAACTCCAAATAATAGCTTATACCATCCTGGGTGGTTCCCATGATGGAGTGAGAAAATAACTGTGAAGGCATTTACTAATGTCCCACACTCATCTGCATCCTGGAGTCCCATAACTTACCCTATATCATTTTATGATGGTCTCCATTATCTTCATGCTGGATTGATTCACTTTGCCGCTCCCGTGTTACTGTACTGATGTGGCAGCTTATTATTTAGAGTATTAATATTATTTGCAAAGTTCTGTTTGTTTCTGGAAACAAATCTAGAAGAACAATTTGACTGTCATTTCCAACCTCTAGATCAGATTTGTTATGTCAGATGTATTTTCTATAATTTATGCATAATTCAGCAGCATGAAAATGCTTCTTTATGCAAATAATAAAGATGTTACAAATGCATGCCGGCTACACTCAACTTTTGAAAGCAGGTTCATACTTATTGTCCTGTTTCATCTTCATGATGCCCTGTGAGATGAGTATTTTCATCCCAAGATAGCTGAAATGAACTGCAGTGGAGAACTTGAGATAATGCAGATATTTGGTGACAGAATTGAAAGTAAAACCCGCTTCTCTGGCTCATTGTTCCTTATTTTTCTGGCAGGAGGGTCACAGTTTTTTTCTCCCACTGAGCCCAAAGACCCGCTAAACACAGTTCTCTGGACACTCAACATGTGGAAGACTGACATTGTCTCTAATTAAGAACTTTAGTAAACTTGGCCATCTCAAACCTTAAATATTTTGAATTTGCCACTTGGAAGTAAAATCATAAATATACTAACAGAATCAAACCAAAGCTGTATACTCTTTCACAGCTTATTTTATTTAACTCTTTATGTTGTATTGGAGTATAACCAATTAACAATGTTGTGACAGTTTCAGGTGAACAGCAAAGAGACTCAGCCATACATACACATGTATCCCTTCTCTCCCAACCCCCTCTCTGATCCTGGCTGCCAGATAACCTTGAACAGAGTTCCCTGTGCTATACAGTAGGTCCTTATTGATTATCCATTTTAAATATAGCAATGTGTACATGTCCATCCCAAGCTCCCTAACTATCCCTTCTCCCCAACCTTCCCCCCTGATAACCATAAATTCGTTCTCCAAGTCTGTGAGTCTGTTTGTGCTTTGTAGATAAGTTCATTTGTATCATTTCTTTTTAGATTCCACATATAAGGGATGGCATCCAATATTTCTCCTTATCTGTCTGACTTACTTCACTCAACATGACACTCTCTAGGTCCATCCATGTTGCTGCAGATGGTATTAATTCATCTTTTTTAATGGCTGAGTAATATTCCATTGCATGTACGGACATCTTCTTTATCCAGTCCTCTGTCTATAGACATTTAGGTTGCTTCCTTGTCTTGGCTATCATAAACAGAGCTACAGTGAACATTGGGATGCATGCATCTATTCAGGTCATGTTTTTCTCTGGATATGCCCAGACGTGGAATTGCAGTGTCCTGTGGTGTTGGAGAAGACTCTTGAGAGTCCCCTGGACTGCAAGGAGATCCAACCAGTCCATTCTGAAGGAGGTCAACCCTGGGATTTCTTTGGAAGGAATAATGCTAAAGCTGAAACTCCAGTACTCTGGCCACCCATGGGAAGAGTTGACTCATTGGAAAAGACTCTGATGCTGGGAGGGATTGGGGGCAGGAGGAGAAGGGGACGACAGAGGATGAGATGGCTGGATGGCATCACTGACTCGATGGAAGCGAGTCTGAGCGAACTCCGGGAGTTGGTGATGAACAGGGAGGCCTGGCGTGCTGCGATTCTTGGGGTCACAAGAAGTCGGACATGACTGAGCGACTGAACTGAACTGAACCGATGGTGGCTCCATATTTACATTTTTGTGGAATCTCCATACTGTTCTCTATATTGGCTGAACTAATTTCCATTCCCACCAACAGTGCAGGAAAGTTCCATTCTCTCCACATCTTCTCCAGTATGCATTATTTGTAGTTTTTTTATGATGGTCACTCTGGCTGGTATGAGGTGATACCTCTTTGTAGTTTTGATTTGCATTTCTGAAGGAGATCAGCCCTGGGATTTCTTTGGAAGGAATGATGCTAAAGCTGAAACTCCAGTACTTTGGCCACCCCATGGGAAGAGTTGACTCATTGGAAAAGACTCTGATGCTGGGAGGGATTGGGGGCAGGAGGAGAAGGGGACAACAGAAGATGAGATGGCTGGATGGCATCACTGACTCGATGGAAGTGAGTCTGAGTGAACTCCGGGAGTTGGTGATAGACAGGGAGGCCTGGCGTGCTGCGATTCATGGGGTCACAAAGAGTCAGACACAACTAAGCTACTGAACTGAACTGAATGATAAGTGATACTGAGCATCTTTTCATGCTTCACAGCTCATTTTAGTGAGCATGTATTGAAAATCTGCTCTGTACTATGCCAAGCATGTGGGGGCCACAAAAATGACCAAAGTGTGCTTTCTAGTTGCTGGACACTGGCAGTCTGGGTGGATGGGATGGGTTTGGGGCAGAAGAAGCCCTGGCTTACCATTAAGTCATAAATTTACATTCCTACTAATAAAAGTGCTTACAAAGTGGGTTATTCACTTAATTGAGTAAAAAACAAGTTTTGTCTTTTTTTCCCAGGTTAAGGAATTAGAAGTTAAAGACTACTCCTGACATGATACAGAGGTGAGTGCCATCCCTCATGCTGTCTCTCTCTGCTCCTGGATTTGTGCACCATGCAAAGGACTCTGTAACACAGTGGCGGTCCCACCTGGGTGCTGGAGACAGAGATTTTCCCCTCTAGTATTTCCTCAGGAACTCCCTGAGGGAGTAAGAATTTCTGCAGCCCAGGCATCACTCTGCCAGGACCCAACAAGTAACTATGCACAGTAATTAAGTAAGCACAACAGGAAAATTCAGATCTCAAGACTTTAGGCTTTATGGTTACAGATGTTCTTCTCTGCTGAGTCGTTCAGCAGTTCCTTGGGTCATAAATATTTAATTTTTAATCTGCTTTTTATCGGTTTTGTGTAATGCAGACTGCTGGTATACCCAAAGAATTTTTTACTAGTGCATTTTATGTGCGGGAAGTTTGTGATAAAGGCTTTAGTGAGATAAAATGAGGTGTATTCCCTTAAGAAAATGAACATCACCCTACCTGAAAACACAGGCGAACATTCTTCTCATAGGACATGGGCTGTTTGGATCTCAATATTGTTTGCAGACTTCACACGATCCCGGGAAGTCACACGACTTGCAGGTGTGTTACTGAAGCTTACATCATCTGTTTGCCCTGGAAATGTCCTCTGAAATGATCCAGGGGCTGGAAACAATGGTTGTTCCAGGATATATTTATCTTTTATGACTCAAACAGCTGTCCCACTTTTCAGGAGACCTTGTGACATGTGCCAATGAAAGGTGAACTTTTAAAACACCACAAACAAGAGCTGACAGAATCACAGGTGACATCATGTGCTTACATATCTACTAGTAGCTAAACCTGAATGTTAGTTGCCCTGGAAACATAATAGTCGTTTTGACATGTTCTGGGCATGAAGCTTTGAGGTGAAATCTTCTGTTGGGGGTTAGGCACACAACCCAGCACAGGGTCTGACAGCTTAAGCACCATTCAGTGCCTCCCCTTTAGCTTGATGGAGCCAAGGCCCCTCCTCACTCTCTCCTATCGGAGGGACCGTCAATGCATCAAAGGACAGGGCAGGCTAGTCATCACCCTTCACCCTTCTGGACTGATGGCCAGAGAGGGGAGGAAGCCAGCCCTGCAGCCAGAGACAGTTGTAGCAAAGGGTCAAAGAGTGTGAACCGCAACCCAGGGACAGGTGTGCCTGCCAGTGGGCCACGGCCGAGCTGCACCGGTGCTGCGTCAGCACCTGATTCTTCAGGGGCCCATGCCTGGGACCTCTGGGAGAGCAGAGACTGCACCCTAGCCACCAATCCTCCTGACAGGGGTCTGGGAGACCCAGAGTGTCCAGAGGGCTGTGGAACCATAAACCGAATAAGTGAAAGTCGCTCAGTTGTGTCCGACTCTTTGTGATCCCATGGACTAATAGAGTCCATGGAATTCTCCAGGCCAGAAAACTGGAATGGGTAGCCTTTCCCTTCTCCAGTGGGTCTTCCCAACCCAGGAATCGAACTGGGGTCTCCTGCATTGCAGGGAGATTCTTTACCAACTGAGCTATCAGGGAAGCCCTATAAACTGAATAATCTTGCCTTGAACCAACAAAGTCCAATTTTCCTCCATTTTCCTAAAACCAAGACTTCATGCTTTCTGTTTCCATGTCCAGAGTTGGTTTTCTACCCTGTGGGCTCTGCCCCCTGCAGTTGTTGGGCCATGGCCGCGTCCCCCCACAGGGCTGGCTTGGGCTCAGGCACGGGTCCTCCCTGCTCCGGGCACTCACCCAGGGTCCCGTGTGCCACCAGTGAGTTTAAAACACGGCCCTTCCCTGCAGAGTTCTTGAGGGGCTGCGCCTTCCCCTCTGGTGCACTCTTCCCGGTGGAATCTGTTTTAAACTGATGGGCCGGTAGGAATCTCTGAGGCACTGTCAATGGTAACACTTAGCAGCTATGTCACAGCACTTTGTACACCTCCAGTTTACAGACTCTACCTGTAACTCCAGGAGGTAGGACTGAAACTCCGAGACTCTGTCTTCCACGTTCACCTTTCCATGAGTTGGATGAATCGGTCGAAGTTGCCGAGTGTCTTCCCTGGTCTCTCTCCCAGAGTAATAGAGTGGGAGCGGGCTGGCTTAGAGGTGGCACTGGAGCAGCGGGGGACCCCTTTGACATGTTCAGGGGGCCTGTCAGGCTGAAACTGCTTGTGTGATTAGCTCACCACTCCTGTGCCTGCTCACTCTCATCATCTTGTGGATGGACGGAGGAGCACCCCAGAGGCTGTGCCCTCTGACAGCCTGCACGTGGAGCCATCGGGCAGGTCTTTTCGAGGTGGTCGGGTAACACAGGCAGGGTGTATAACTCCAGGAGGTGCTGTGTTGGTGGAGGAAAGGAGGGTTTTCGCAGGGAGGAGAGGACACTGTGAGTGCTGGAGGAGGGATGCTTGGCTCACGTTGCTCCCTGTGACCTGCCGCATCCTGATGTCCATGTTGGCGGGATCTCCTGGGTCAGCTCTGTCTCCCGAGTTGGGGTTCAGGAGGAGCTGGTCCAGCGAGTTAGTCTGCTGATCTATAAGACACAATGACCCTGGGCAGCCTCTCAAGCAAATACAGTGGAGGGAGCTGCCACAGGAGCCACTGGGGTCACCTGGTGTGGAAGGTTCTGTCCTTGCAGATATGTCTCCTGTGCAGGGAACCTCAGCATTCCCCTCATCACTGCTGACAAGATGGAAAGACTGTATTTGCTATGCTCCAATTGTAAATATTCCTTTTGTGTGCTTCTAAAAGAGGCTGTTTTAAGCAAAACCTATATTTGGAGAAGGTGATATCCTTGGAGTTAGCTTTCTGCTTCACTAACTCGAGTTTCCTAGACCGAGCGTGCATTCTACTGGGACGAGACGTCCATCAGAACATGCCTGGGTCATGAGTGAGTCTGCTGTGGATATTGTGTTACAGTGCAGAGCTTTCCACACTGCACTGGGAGTGTGCCTCTCATGGCAAACTCACGCATTGCACACATTGCTGTGTGATTAGTTACCACAGTACTCTCTCCTAATCTCTAGTAATTTTTTGATATCAAACTTTTAAAGAGCAAGATGCAAAGCATCAAGTTTATAAATGCTAGAAACACAGTTAACACAATGGCACTGATACTTGTCTGTCAGTGAACATGGAGAAAGGAACAAGGAAAGATGATTGTATGAATGTAACTGTTGTTCAATCATGTCTGACTCTGTGACCCCATGGACTGCAGCACACCAGGCTTCCCTGTCCTTCCCTGTCTCCCAGAATTTGCTCAAACTCATGTCCATTGAGTTGATGACGCCGTCCAACCATCTCATCCTCTCTTGCCACCTTCTTTCTCTTCCTGCCTTCAATCTTACTCAGCATCAGAGTCTTTTCCAATGAGTCAGTTCTTCATACCAGGTGGCCCAAGTACTGGAATTTCAGCTTCAGCATCAGTCCTTCCAATGAATATTCAGGGTTGATTTCCTTTAGAATTGACTGTTTGATCTCCTTACAGTCCAAGGGACTCTCAAGAGTCTTCTCTAGCACCACAATTACAAAGCATCGATTCTTTAGCACTCAGCCTTCTTTACAGTCCAACTCTCAGGTCTGGTATCAGGGCAATATTAAACTAGCAGAGCCGCCTCTGGAAAGACGTCACAAAGTCTGCTATCACATGCTTCCCTGCCCTCACTTGGCCCCGTGTAAAGAAGTCGATTTGCAAAGCTGGAAGAAGCCAATAAATGACCAAAATAGCCCCTAATTGTGAGTGAAATTAAATATAACTACAACATTGAGCCCATAAGCATGGCAGTAATATAAAATGAAGTGGAGGAAGCCCTGCCATAGTAACAACTTAGCATCCACCAGATTGTAAAGCAAATCTGGGAGGAACCATTGAATGTGCACAGAGACAATTATCACCCGACATAATCTGCAGTGAGATATATTCATGGGCACTGAGAGAACCCCACAGTCTGAACGGCGATGTTTTGTGAATGATGGCTAGGCACTGATGATGCTAAATTCAATTCCCCAGAGCCAATGGGGCCTGGTTCTCATATGCCTTGCGTGGCGGGGACCTGACGTGAGCTAACCAATTGCAGGAGATTGACCTTGTCACCCTACCAGTGGGGTCACTGGGCGGCGGCACCGGGGAAGACAGTGGCTGAGTCAGAAGGGCTGGGCTTTGACAGGAGCCCTGCCTTTAGAGAGCCCTTTGATCCTGCACAAGTAACAACCCCCTTCTTGTCTGTCAGAATGTGGGATTTCCGTCTCTCAGGGGGCTGGGTGGAATTAGAGGACTTTTAAACTTTCTTTGCGGAAGTTACCTCCATCCATGGCAGTCACGACTGGGTGTAGGATGCTAGCCCTGGCCTTGCCTAGACCATCGCTACTGTTCTGGTTTCATGGGCCAGAAATGCCTCGAATCACCCCCATCATATCTTAGAATGTCCTCAGAACATCCATGAGCACCTGGGGGTATGTAAGCTGCTCCTTTACCCGCAGGAGAACCTTGTCACTGGGCCATCCTGAGTCCACAGAGCATCCGAGTCCTGACACAGCGCCGCCTCACTACCCTCATTGGTCTCCCACTGGTCCATTCAGAACTCACTCCCGGGGGATGTCCAGGCGTCTCTCCTGTCTCACCCCAGGGTGCCTTAAAGTTCATGTCTACTTAGGGTTTTCCCTCCCCTGCTGCAAGCATGAGTGCAGTTAGACATATACCCCCTCTGTGGAGAAGGGTAACCTGAAAGCAACAGAGAAAATGCTCGAGGAGGGCACTGGGACCCTTCCCCTGGGGGTGGATGTCTGCACCACGTGGTGCCATCTCCAGGTTTCGGCAGTAAAGAGGACACCGTGATGGCCAGGGTGTGAGGAACAAAAACAGAACCTCTGCTTTTAGCTGCGTTCACCATAAGTTGGAAGGACTGACACTTTTATGCAAAAAGCAGCATTACCTCGCACCCTCTGAGGAGGAGTCACCCGATAAAGAACAGTTCCTGACACTGAGGGGCACAGCCGACGCAGGACAGTCACCCTGGACCAGATGGCCTGGACTCTGGTTCCCACCATTCGTGCTGGCCACACCTTCTAAACCTCCAGTTGCATGGGCCTCAGATGTTCCTCTTCCAAAATACACTTAAGCAGAAACCTGCCCAGGGAGCAGGCTCGGTACCCTGGGTGCTGCATCACGTCCTTGCTCGCACTCTGAGGCCCCTGGGAGCTACACCAGGGTCTCTGCCTGGTCTCTTCCGGCTCTCTGCCCATCTCTGGCATTCTGTCTCGGCAGCCTGAGTGGAGGAGGTCAGTGCCCTTCCCACCCTACCATGTCCTGTCTTCCTGAGATGAGCATCCCAGAACTTCTGTCCTCAGCCTGCTGCTGAGAACCACCCTGCACCCAAAATGCTCTAACAGCCAACCCCCTGCCTTTAAGAACAGTAGAGCCAAACACTGGCGCAGCAGCTCAAGCCCCAGCCACTGCGATGAGGGCGAGGACACAGGAGCTAATCACAGGAGCAAGTTTTAAGGAACCTGCCCCCCTCCACATCTTTGCTCCAGTCTGTTACTCATATCTTCCCAGATGGCCTTCTGGAAGCTCTTCAGCACTGACTCCACCTTGTAGTTCCTTTCCACATGGACTCAAATCCTGTCTTGTTTATGAGGCCTTTTCTGAGGCAGTCATAATTAGTCTCTCTCTCCTGTCATCTCCCAGGATATTGTGGCCATTCTGTTTTGTATGAAAGAAAATTGCAAAGAGTTTACCTTCCTTTTCATAACACAAATTCCGTGAGACGAGAACTAGATTTAATTAATTAATCAAAGTACCTAGCCACGGGCCTCACATTCATTCACTTATCCATCCATTGAATTTTTTTTCTTTTCTAATGAAATATTTATTAACGGTCTACCATTTTTTTAATGTGCTTAAGAAAAAGAAAATTCTTAAAGAGATGTGGAAAATTCTTAAAGAGACGGGAATACCAGATCACCCTACCTGCCTCCTGAGAAATCTGTATCCTAGGTCAAGAAGCAAGAGTTAGAACTGGACATGCAACAACAGACTGGTTCCAAATTGGGATAGGAGTACATCAAGGCTGTATATTGTCACCCTGCTTATTTAACTTATATGCAGAGTACATCATGCGAAGTGCCAGGCTGGATGAAGCACAGGCTGGAATCACGATTGCCTGGAGAAACATCAATAACCTCAGATACACAGATGACACCACCCTTATGGCAGAAAGTGAAAGACTAAAGAGCCTCTTGTTGAAAGTGAAAGAGGAAAGTGAAAAAGTTGACATAAACTCAACATTCAGAAAACGAAGATCATGGCATCCGGTCCCATCACTTCATGGCAAATAGATGGGGAAACAATGGAAACAGTGACAGACTTTATTTTGGGGGGCTCCAAAATCACTGCAGATGGTGACTGCAACCATGAAATTAAAAGATGCTTGCTCCTTGGAAGAAGACCAACCTAGACAGCATATTAAAAAGCAGAGACATTACTTTGCCAACAAAGGTCCATCTAGTCAAAGCTATGGTTTTTCTAGTAGTCATGAATGGATGTGAGAGTTGGACCATAAAGAAAGTTGAGTGCTGAAGAATAGATGCTTTTGAACTGTGGTATTGGCGAAGACTCTTGAGAATCCCAGAGGACTGTAAGGATATCCAACCAGTCCATCCCAAAGGAAATCAATCCTGAATATTCATTAGAAGGACTGATGCTGAAGCTGAAACTCAGCTTTGGCCACCTGATGCAAAGAACTGACTCATTGGAGAAGACCTTGATGCTGGGAAAGATTGAAGATGGGAGGAGAAGGGGACGACAGAGGATGAGATGGTTGGATGGCATCACTGACTCAATGGATGTGAGTTTGAGCAAACTCCAGGTGTTGGTGATGGACAGGGAAGCCTGGTGTGCTGCAGTCCATGGGGTCACAAAGAGTCAGACATGACTGAACGACTGAACTGAATTGAACTTAAGAAAAACAAAACAAAACACCTAATTGCTTTTTCAACTTCAGCATGTGATTTCCTCAATTCACAGACCTATAGCTAGCTGAACCGGGAGGAGTGGATGAGAGAGTCTCATTTTTATTTTAGAGTTGTCGATCCTCTCATATTTCCACCTATGATGCCGAATTATGCATGGAATAAGTACTGACAGCATGTAAGAGACGAAGGAGAGGTCTGAACTGGAGTTGCTGAAGATTCCAAGAAGGTAGAATGTTTGCCTGGAGTGTCGACTGATCCTTGAATGATGAGTAAGCCTGAGGAAGTCATTCAAAGTGAGAACGAGGAGATTGAAATCCCCAAGCCCTCAGATGTGCTCAGCAAGAAGGAGGAAACAGGAAGACAGAAGGAGAGGGCTGTGGGGCAGACACACAAAGTTAGCACAGGGGGATGAGAGCCAGACTTTAAGACTTTGAAAGACAAGACTCTTTTTTATTTTTTTTAATGAAAATATAGGTGATTCAGAGTATTATGTCAGTATCAGTATTCAGTTAGTGTTTCAGTACTTTTGTAGATTATATTCCACTGTAGGTTATTATAGGCTGTTAGGGGCTTCCTCAGTGGCTAAGAGAGTAAAGAATCTGCCTGTGATACAAAAGACCCAGGTTCACTCCCTGGGTTGGGAAGATCCCCTGGAGAAGAGAATGGCTACCCAGGCTACTATTCTTGCCTG
>NW_024070194.1:38270172-38534904 GCF_014754425.2 Oryx dammah | reverse complement strand
ACACACACACACACACACACACACACACACACACACTCAGCGGCTATTAGAAGATACTGGGTACAATTCCCTGTGCTATATGATATATCCTTATCTATTTTATGTATAGTCATTTGTGTCTGTTAATCCCATGCCCCTAATTCATCCCTTCCCCGCCCCTCTTCCTTTTGTTAACTGTAAGTTTTTTTTTCTGTATCTGTGAGTCTGTTTTGCATATATATCCATTTGTGTTATTTTTAGATTCCACATATACGTGATACAAAAATATTTGCCTTTGTCATCTGACTTATTTCACTAAACATGATATTCTCAAGATCTATCCATGTTGCTACAAATGGCATTATTTCATTCTTATGGCTGAGTAGTATTCCATTGTGTGTGTATATATGTATCACATCTTCTTAATCCAGTTGACTATTGATGGACACTTGGTTTGCTTCCATGTCTTGGCTATCGTGAGTAGTGCTACAACACTGGGGTTAGGATTCGTATATCTTTTTGAATTAGTGCTTTTGTTTTCTCTGGATGTAAACCCGGGGGTGGTATTGCTGGATCATATGATAGTTCTGCTTCTAGTTTTTAGGGAACTTCCATACTGTTCTCCATAGTGACTGCCCCAGTTGGTATTCCCACCAACAGTGTAGGAGGTTTCCCTTTCCTCCACATCTCCACCAACACTTGTTATCTGTAGACTTTTTGATGCTGGCCATTCAGGCAGGTGTGCAGTAATACCTCATTGTGGTTCTGATTTGCATTTCTCTAATAATTAGTGATATTGATCACCTTTTAATGTGCTAGCTGGACATCAGCATGTCCTCTTTGGAGAAGTGCCTGTTGAAGTCTTCAGACAGCTTTTGATTGGATTGTTTGGGGTTTTGATACTAGTTTGCATGAGTTGTTCGTGTATTTTGGATATAACCCCTCTTGGTCTCATCATTTGCCAATATTTACTCTCATTCCATGGGTTATCTTTTCATTTTGTCAATAGTTTTCTTTGCTGTGCAAAAGTTTTAAGCTTAATTAAGTCCTATTTGTTCATTTTTGCTTTTATTTTTTTTTTGCTTTAGGAGACTGATCCAAAAAATATTGCTACAATTTATGTCAAAGGTCAAACCCTAAGCTAAGGTGTTGAGTCTCTAAAAATGGGAAATCAGGCATTGACTCTATTTAGTCTCCATCCTGGGAAGTTCACCCTAGCCCCAGAAGAATCCCTGTCCCCCCTGGGTTCCTCTCATGTCTGAGCCTCCTTCTAGGCCTCCTCAAGTTCCTGGGGTGACTGGTCGATCCCACTCACTCCTTACTCCCCCAGCACCCTCCTAATTTCAGTATGTTTCATGGTGGGTGTGTGTTTTAGGGTTGGAGGTGGAGGAGTGAAGGATCAGAGAGGCAGGAGAAGGATATTTTCAGTTTATAGTGGTTTTGTGTTCATTCCCTCTTTCCTAAGCTCACACAAATCTATCTTCAGGTTTTCCCCTCCTTAGAAATCTCTTATTTGGGGGGCTTCCCTGGTAGCTTAGTGGTGAAGAATCCACCTGCCAATGGAGAAGATGTGGGTTCCATCCTTGGGTCAGGAAGATCCCCTGGAGAAGGAAATGGCAACCCATTCCAGTATTCTTGCATGGAAAATTCCATGGGCAGAAAAGCCTTGTGAGTTACAGTCCATGGGGTCCTTAGAAATCTGCGTGCCACCAATAGACAACTCAAGAAGACTCTGAGCTGGCTGTGTTATGCTCATCACACAGGTGGAGAAGCAAGAAGGCAGATGAAGCCATAAGCCCAACTCACATGGAGGACTGGCAGCTCGTGCAACTCACGCCCACAGGCATGTGGTGGGTGGTGATTCCTGCTGGTCGGAACCACCCCCAGCGCGCTCCTCTCACTGTTGCATTCCCAAAGCCCACTCCCCCTCTGCAGACACTGTTTGGACCCTTAAAGGTGATGGAAATGGTGCTCTCCAAACTCGTGCGGATATGGAGTTCCTTCTTCCTCTCTTCCTCACCTGCCTTTCCAAAACACCAGGGAGAAAATGAGGTCAGTGTAAGAATTGGAAACAGAAAAGAGTTATGGTCCCCAGGGTTAGGAGAAGGGAAGATTTGGGGATTTTCTCAAATTATTTGAAATAATAAAAGAATGGGATTCAGAGAGCTGTGTTTTCTTCTCATTCCAAAGCGTTTACTTAAACTGAAAGTGCTGAGATTCAGCACTAAAGAGAAATGAAGTTACAAGATGTAAGGTTTACAGTGTCCGTGCCTTATAGTATAATATAGGTAGTTTTAAACTAAGTTACAACAATCTCCTTGATTGAAAAAAATGTTGTCAGAATCTTTGTGTAGGTGGTGATATGGAAATCTATTGATGTTTGGATAATATGCAACAGTTGTTTTCATCATTTAAAAAAATAACAGCTTCAAAACTTGCTGTACAGAATTTTTGTAACATATTTGTGATTATTTTGCCAAGTCTAAAAAGAATATACATACATTCATTTAGATCAATTTTTGCTTAGATGTACTTTGATGATTTTCTTGCCTGTCACTGACTGTTTTTTTATTGGCATATAGCTACTTTGTGTTAGTTTCTGCTGTACCACCAAGTGAATCAACTGTATATACCCATATATCCTCTCATGTTTGGATTTGCTTCCCATTTAGGTCACCAGAGAGCATTGAGTAAGTTCCCTGTGCTATACAGTAGGTTCTCATTAGTTATCTGCTTTATTGATATGGTATCAATAATGTATACATGTCAATCCCAGTCTCCCAGTTCATCCCACCACCATCGCTTCTTGGTGTCCATACATTTGTTCTCTACATGTGTGTCACTATCTCTGCAGATAAATTAATCTGTACCATTTTTCTAGATTCCACATATACATGTTACTATATATGTATACATATACAATACTTCCTCACTCACCTTAACCTGTATGACTGTTTTCTAGGTCCATACACGCCTCTGCAAATGGCACAATTTAATTTATTTGTATGGCTGAGTAATATTTCATTGTATATAGGTACCACAGCTTCCTCTGTTGATGGCTATTTAGCTTGCTTCCCTTTCTTGGCTATTGTGAATAGTGCCGCTATGCACACTGGAGTGCCTGTATCTTTGTGAATTGTGGTTTTCTCCCAGTGTATGCCCAGAAATGGGATTGCTGGGTCATATGGTAGCCCTATTTTCAGTTTTTTAAGGAATCTATACTGTTCTCCATGGTGTCTATACCAATTTACATTCCCAGCAACAGTGCAAGAGGGTTCCCTTTTCTGCACACCCTCTCCAGTATTTGTTGTTCGTCGGTTTTTGGTGATGGCCATTCTGACTGGTGTGAGGTGATACCTCATTGTGGTTTCAATTTGCATTTCTCTAATAATTAGTAATGTTGGGTATCTTTTCATGTTTGTTGGCCATCTTTATGTCTTCTTTGGAGAAGTGTCTATTTTCCACCCATTTTTGATTGGGTTGTTTGTGTTTTTGATATTGAGCTACATGAGCAATTTGTATATTTTGGAGATTAATCCTTTGTCAGTTGCTTCACTTGCAAATATTCTCTCCTATTCTGAGGCTTGTCTTTTCATTTTATTTATGGTTTCCTTTGCTGTGGCAAAGCTTGCTGTAATTTACATCTCAGAGTGTTTTGCCTACATCTTCCTCTAAGACTTTTATAGTTTCCTACCTTACAGTTCGGTGTTTAATCTATTTTGATTTTGGTGTTGGGTGTAGGAAGTATTCTGATTTCATTCTTTTACATGTAGCTATTCAATTTTCCCAGCACCACTTACTAAAGAGAATGTCTTTTCTGCATGGTATATTTGTGTTTCCTTTGTCATAGATTAGGCGACCATAGGTGCATGGGTTTATCTCTTGGTTTCCTATCCTGTCCTGTTGTTCTGTGTTTCTGTTTTTCTTTTCCTGGCACTCTCCTGAGAAAGCATTTTATATGGCTTAAGAAAAAAATGTAATAGTGCATAGTTACATTCACTGAGACTTTTCACCTTAACCCTACTTTAAACTTTGTATGACTAAAGCAGAGCCTACCAGTAAAAGACTAGACTACTACATTAGAGTATACTTCTATTTTAAGAAACACTTCCTGCATTCTGAACTGTTAATGGGATTATATTTGAATTTCATAGAATTCAGATACTAGGAGTAGACTTTCCAATGCTATATGAATCTAGTACCCCGCTTTCAAATATCAAGTGACTTCCTTCACCCTTGTTATCCACTGAGGTGCTTTCAAACAGTGGTGCTGTAGGAATAAAATTTAACATAGCCATTATATGTGAAAGGAAGCAGCGGGGGAAAGCCAGCCTTGAGTCTGTGAGGAAAAGCTGCAGGTCTCTGCTTTCACTGCTTCTTGTCCCAGAGCTTCGTCTGTCTGAACGCCAGTTCCCCAGTAATGGCAGAGTTTCCTCTTGGCGATGCTGGGGCATGTGTGACAGCCTTGCACTCACTACATCTCTCCAAGAATGATGCTCATAAAATAAACACCCAACCACAGGAAAATAAATTGTGTGTCTTTGTTAATATGAATTCATAGGAACTTAAATACATTCCTGACACATAAAATGGACACGTTTTTTCCGTTTATGGATCTCAATTTGAACCTCCCAACTGAAAAACTTCTTGGCTGAAAAACTGGAAGCCCATAATATTCGAGGTATTTTAGGAAAAGAGAACAAATCAAAATAGCCCAGTAGAGCACCCATCATAGAAACACGTGAGGACTGTGGGTGTGTATTCCAGTTAGCCTGCTGACAGCAGCTACAAGGTTGGCCCCAGGTTTAAAGAACGTTGTTTATGTCAGATATACCCAAATCCGTGGGATTACCCAAGTCTCTGTTGATCTAAAGCACCTGGGATTTCTCCTGTCTGTATGTTTTCATTTAAGGGCCAATTTACTCCAGAAAAGCTCAAGGAACGTTCCAAAATATATTGCAGCAACGTTAATTTTAACCAATTGTCTTGCCTTTAAGCAGCGTATGGACATTGCACATGATATGTGTAAAGCTGTTACTCGCAGTGTCAGCTGTTGACAAATCAAATGTGATTCTGGTGTGGCAGGAAGCCCAGCCTGTGCTGCAGAACGGCCCAGGGGGATGGGGAGGCGCGGGGGAGGGGAAGCACGCATGGCCTTCCAGGGCTGGGTCAATGGGCGCCGCAGAAAAGACCTGATTTAAATAACACTGGAACCCATGAATATCTGCTGGGCTCCCAGGCTGCCCGGATTTGATTCCTAAGCTGCAAAGAAATCTTCCTACTGGGTTGAGGGTGGCTCCAGGCCCCTCTGGGCGCTACACTTTCATGTCTTAGAGACCAGATGAGGGCAAGGCCTTGCGAGGCTGTGGCTGGCATCCGACCAGCGGTCCATAGGCCTCTTTCTTGGTCTCAAGCAATGTGGCGACAATGGCTCTATTATGGCATCCGTGCTTACGTCCTCACACTTCACATGCTAGATCGACGGGAGCATAACGAATGGAGCCATCAAAGAGACCGGCGCAAAGTCTGGGTTTGAAAACACCCATAGATCGCACAGTCCCCAGCCGGGCTTTCCCAGGGGAAAGAGCCCGGAAGGCGGATGGGAGGCAGCCAGAGGCTGCTGCCTGCTCCGTGCCAGGCTGCCCTCTCTGCGTTCATCCTGCAGAGTCACGGGGATTCCCAGGGAGACCGAGGGAGGCTGGGGTGTCAGGGCTTCTCATGAATGCCGATGAGCACGTGACGGGGTGCCCGGGCTCTGTGTCCTCCAGGAGCAGGCAGGAGACATTCACATGCCCGTGGTGCCCAGGCGAGGGGCGAGGATGCAGCAGGCCCAACAGGATGGCTGTGGGACCAGGTGAAAAGATGCCCGATTGCAGCTGAGGCACCAGCACACTGTTCTGTCTGAGCACCAGACCCCACCGCCCCCCACAACCCGGTCCAAGTGCTAGAATCAGCTACGAAAGAATGGAGCCATAACCATGGTGCTGATAGAAACCTTAAAAATCTGATCTGAGAAAACCACGTCTGGAAAGTGTTCTCGGAAACACAGTGGTCCATTTAGCCAGGCAGACGGCCTCACAGAACCCCTCAGGAGTCTGAGCAAGAGGCACAAGTGTTAAAATCCACTTTTACCAAGAGCCAATCAGGTCACAATGGACCAAGAAAAATCTGTCACTTACAGATGCATGGAAAATCACTTTTTAAGAAGACGTGGTTTTATCACTTTGCTGCAATTTCTTACACATGATTTGAGTCTTGATGACAGACCAACCCATTAACAAGCTTCTGGGTTTCTTAGGTAGGCTCTGCTAGACAATGAACCAACTGCACTTAGTTAAATCTAGTGGATTGCACAGTCTTCTGCACAAGCCACAAGAAGCAGATGGCCCCCACCTCACTAGGTAGCAATTCCAAGCAGCCCCGCTTTGCTGTGGTGTCTTGTTTCTTGTTTCCCTGCATAGTGGTGCAAGCATTTCAAAGTGTGAAGTGGGGACAGCTCATGTTGCCTTCTTGGGTTTGTCTCATTTTGTTTTCACCATCTTTGTTGTTTCGTCACTCAATCATGTCTGACTCTTTGCAGCCCCACGGACCCTCCAGGTGCCTCCGGGCCGTGGGATTTCCCGTAGGAATACTGGAGTGGGTTGCCATTTCCTTCTCCACGGGGATCTTCCCAGATCAGGGATCATATCTGCATGTCCTACACTGGTAGGCAGATTCTTTACCACTGAGCCACCAGGAAAGCCTCTCATTGTCTTTAAAGTAAGGGGTCCGATGCAGGATACGGCACGCTTGGGGCTGGTACACGGGAATGACCCAGAGAGATGTTGTGGGGAGGGGGGTGGGAGGGGGGTTCATGTTTGGGAACACATGTATACCTGTGGTGGATTCATGTCAATGTATGGCAAAACCAATACAGAATTGTAAAGTAAAATAAAAAATAAACAAAATAAATAAATAAAGTAAGTAAGTAAGGGGTAGGGAGAGGGACCAAGATACTGTCTTGAAGCTTCTGACTGCCTCCTCCTGCCAGCCTGGACCAGCTCTGGGACTTGTCACGGGTATTGCTGGTCTCCCCGTGAGTTCGGCAGCTACACTGAGTGTCTCCAACAGTCGCCTCAAGACCAGGATGCAGCAGGACGAAACCAAGACCTCCGCGTGGTTAGATCTAAACCCTGGAAAATACAAGCTTCATATCAGACACAAAAACAGCCAACTATGCCGTTTTCCTGGCGAATAGGAAAGACTGCTTCTTCTTTATTGGTTACAGCTTTAGTCCTACTATCGTCTGCTCTGCTTCCAGGTAAGATTTGTGAAACCCCAGGCATAAAATGACCCCTGCCTCATGACAGCACCCAGTCCAGAGTGGACCTCACATCCTTCAACCATCCCCCAAACCACCTACCGCAAGCCCAGTCCCAGGAGTCCTTCTGCCACCCTCTTACTCAGATACCCCCACCCCCAGAGACCACAGGGTGTCCGGGTGATGTTCATCGGGGAGGTGTGGGCACCACCGTCCTCCACAGACACAGTTGGCCACGTGCATCACTGCAGCTCTCCAGGGACAACTCTCAGGGGTCCGTTTCTTATCTCGGCCTCTTCGTTGGCTTGTACTTGGGCTTCAGATGCCTGTTAAATATCCCCAGATACCTCCTTGCTGGAAGTCCAGATTCAGTGTGTCCCAAACTAAATCATCATGGTTTTCCCTCAGCATCTTCTCTCCTACCTGCAGCTCCCAGCTCACATAGATCTCTGGTCTCTGGGTACAAAAAGGAAGCCTGCAGAAGAGCTGAACCTTGCCAGGCAACATGTTAGGAGCACTGCTGCCCCTCCAGTGTGAGGTTCTACTTGAGTATCATCCAGAAGCTTACTCTCTTGACACTTGCTGAATGTGGTAAAGAAGACCACTGCCATGGGGTTCTCCAGTAGAGAGGTTGGGCCCACCTCCAGTAAAAGAGGCACATAGGGAATTCTGGGCTGAAGGCTCTTGCTGGAACAACTCAACAGGAATCTTGCACAAGGCAGGTGGTGGTTGGTGACAAGGGCAGTAACACATCCAGGGTGGAGGATGAGGAATTCAATCACATGTCGATGGTGGGAGATTTTCACTAAACTGACCCATCAGGACTCTTCCCGGAACTGATATGAGCAGCCCAGGGTCAGAGTGGCATCTGGGCCTGGTTCAGAAGAGGTCTCAGAGGAGCCCAACTCAGGTTCATTCAGGGAGACAGACTGTCAGTATGTATAGCATCACTGTTCTTAACTTTATTTCCTTACAGTTTCAAGCAAAAGTAACAGAACAGACAGTCCTTAAAGTTCAGGAATATGGCAGCACAAGGTAGTCATGTTCTCCATCTGTGAAGATTTGATCTGGGGGAAAAATTGCCCAAAACAGCTGTTTTCTTTCCAGATGTTTCTGTTCACCACCCTGGGAAATTCTAGCATGGTAAAATTCAGACTGACCTGTCCCACCATCTGAATGATCCTTCCCCCAGTGTAAGTGGAGAAAGAGGCCACTTGCTGAAACATGAGTCACAGCCAGAACACTGCTCTTCTCTTGTGCGCACCTCTCTGCCAGCTGCGATTCAGAGATGTGTGTCCTCCCACTCTGTCTTCAGCGAGGACATGGATAGCAGGCTTGACAGTAGTCTTGCCATCTGAACAGGTAGTTTCTGAGGCTGGGTTTCTATCAGAATCTCTGGAGAAGTGCTTTTTCTTTCATCCCATTCCTTTCTCTTAAGAAACATACTTTCCCAGGTTCCCACAGTGTGCACCACCCCCAGATTCTGATTTAGAAGATGTGGGACATGAGAGGTAGAGTCTGTAGATGAAAAACACAAAACAAAATGAGAAACTCTCCCCGGTAATATTGATGACAAGCAAGACTTACTACTACTACAAAGTCGCTTCAGTCGTGTCCGACTCTGTGCGAGCCCATAGACGGCAGCCCATCAGGCTCCCCCGTCCCTGGGATTCTCCAAGCAAGAACACTGGAGTGGGTTGCCATTTCCTCCTCCGATGCATGAAAGTAAAAAGTGAAAGTGAAGTCATTCAGTCATGTCCAACTGTTAGCGACCCCATGGACTGCAGCCTACCAGGCTCCTCCATCCATGGGATTTTCCAGGCAAGAGTACTGGAGTGGGGTGCCATTGTTGATTAAACAAAATGGCTTACATTCTGGACATTGTCATCAGGTCAGTCCAGTACATTCTAACTTACTACCCTTTGTCGGCCACATGCATCATTGCAGCTCTCCAGGGGACAACTCTTGACTGACAGCATGGAAATAAAATATTCCTTTTTTATATAAAAGTTAAAGACTACATAAAGCAAAATACTTAGAATGCTTTCTGTAAATGTTTAAAAATAAATAAAATCCAGTGTGTATTCTTTTCATTTTTTTAATCAAGGTTTTTCACTTATAATATTAAACAAATTTTCTCTTAAATATAATTTTTCTTAAAGTAAGTCTTTGAGGGCATCCTTGGTGGCTCAGATGGTAAAGAATCAGCCTGCCAAGCAGGAGACACAGTTTCAATCCCTGGGTTGGGAAGATCCCCTGGAGAAGGAAATATCAATCTACTTCATGGCAGGTAGATGGGGAAACAATGGAAACAGTAACACATTTTATTTTCTTAGGCTCCAAAATCACTGCAGATGGTGACTATAGCCACGAAATTAAAAGACACTTGCTCCTTGGAAGAAAAGCTATGACAAACCTAGACAGTATATTAAAAAATAGAGACATTACTTTGGTGACAAAAGTCCACCTAGACAAAGCTATGATTTTTCCCATAGTCATGCATGGATGAGAGAGTTGGACAATAAAAAAGGTTGAGCACCAAAGAACTGATGTTTTTGAACTGTGATGTTGGAGAAGACTTTTGAGAATCCCTTGGATGGCAAGGAGCTCCAACCAGTCCATCCTAAAGGAAATCAGTACTGAATATTCATTGGAAGGACTGATGCTGAAGCTGAAACTCCAGTACTTTGGCCACCTGATGTGAAGAACTGACTCATTTGAAAAGACCTTGATGCTGGGAATGATTGGGAGAGAAGGGGACAGCAGAGTATGAGATGGTTGGATGGCATCACCAACTCGATGGACATGAGTTTGAGCAAGCTCCAGGAGTTGATGACGGACAGGGAAGCCTGGTGTCCTGCAGTCCATGGGGTTGCAAAGAGTTGGACATGACTGAGCGACTGAACTGAACTGAACTGGACCTACTCCAATATTCTTGCCTGGAGAATTCAATGGACAGAGGAGCCTGGCAGGCTGCAGTCCATGGAGCTGAAAAACAGTCAGCTTAGAAGACCTTCCAAAATCTTGCTTCTGTTCCTAAGCTTCAGGGCAGCCCTGATGAATAGTTTTAAAAACAAACAAAGATAGGTAAGCTTTCTCTTGCCACATCTGTTCTGCTTTTACTGAGAGCAGCTGGTTTGCCATCTCATCCCCATCCTGTGCTCATCTCCAGTAACAAGTTAAAAAGGTAGAATTTGCTTTCATCAGATGGTAGGGTTCTTAGGGGCAAAATAACATCCTTTGCTGTGTCCCCACTGCATTTAACAGTGTCGACTCTTTGTTAAAGGGGTGAACATACAGATTCACAGTCAAGTAAGTGGACCTGATCTTCATGTGCACAGCACAGATCATGACTCTCTCCTAATGGGAATGAAGTCATTTGTCCTCTGAAAAGTAAGAAAATGTACCTGACCCCTCATATGGAGTCTCTGAGATCAGCTGTAATTTGAAAAGTGTGTGACAGTACTCTCTATGCAAATATGAGATCATGGGATGTCAGTACTTATTGGATCACTGGTCACATACATGTCTGGCTGCCCTGGAAAAGGTAGTATGATGAAAAGAGACAGGAAGTTGTGAGAAGCTGGGTTCTCCTCTTGGCTATTGTAAATAACACTGCCTTGAACATAGGCATTCAGAAATCTGTTCAAATCCCTGCTTTCAGTTCTTTTGGTTGAAACCCCACAAGTGGAGTTGCTCCATCATGAGACAATCCTATGAAGAACCTCCACTCTGGCATCCACAGCGGCTGCATCAGTTTACATCCTAGCAACAGCACACAGGAGTCCAGTTTCTCCATGTCATTGCCAACACTTGTATTTTCTGGCCTTTTGATAGTTAGCTTCCTGGTGAGTGTAAGGTGCTGTCTCATTGTGGTTTTGATTTGCATTTCCCTAACCGTTAGGGCTGGTCAGGAAGCAACAGTTAGAACTGGACATGGAACAACAGACTGGTTCCAAATAGGAATAGGAGTACATCAAGGCTGTATATTGTCACCCTGCTTATTCAACTTATATGCAGAGTACATCATGAGAAATGCTGGACTGGAAGAAACACAAGCTGGAATCAAGATTGCCGGGAGAAATATCAATAACCTCACATATGCAGATGACACCACCCTTATGGCAGAAAGTGAAGAGGAACTAAAAAGCCTCTTGATGAAAGTGAAAGTGGAGAGTGAAAAAGTTGGCTTAAAGCTCAACATTCAGAAAACGAAGATCACGGCATCTGGTCCCATCACTTCATGGGAAATAGATGGGGAAACAGTGGAAACAGTGTCAGACTTTATTTTGGGGGGCTCCAAAATCACTGCAGATGGTGACTGCAGCCATGAAATTAAAAGACGTTTACTCCTTGGAAGAAAAGTTATGACCAACCTAGATAGCATATTCAAAAGCAGAGACGTTACTTTGCCAACAAAGGTCCGTCTAGTCAAGGCTATGGTTTTTCCTGTGGTCATGTATGGATGTGAGAGTTGGACTGTGAAGAAAGCTGAGCACCAAAGAATTGATGCTTTTGAACTGTGGTGTTGGAGAAGACTCTTGAGAGTCCCTTGGACAGCAAGGAGATCCAACCAGTCCATTCTGAAGGAGATCAACCCTGGGATTTCTTTGGAAGGAATGATGCTAAAGCTGAAACTCCAGTACTTTGGCCACCTCATGCAAAGAATTGACTCATTGGAAAAGACTCTGATGCTGGGAGGGATTGGGGGCAGGAGGAGAAGGGGACGACCGAGGATGAGATGGCTGGATGGCATCACTGACTCAATGGACGTGAGTCTAAGTGAACTCCAGGAGTTGGTGATGGACAGGGAGGCCTGGCGTGCTGCGATTCATGGGGTCGCAAAGAGTCGGACACGACTGAGCGACTGAACTGAACTGAACTGAACAGTTAGTGTGGAGAAGGCAATGGCACCCCACTCTAGTACTCTTGGCTGGAAAATCCCATGGACGGAGGAACCTGGTGGGCTGCAGTGCATGGGGTCATTAAGAGTTGGACACGACTGAGCGACTTCACTTTCACTTTTCACTTTCATGCATTGGAGAAGGAAATGGCAACCCATTCCAGTGTTCTTGCCTGGAGAATCCCAGGGACAGGGGAGCCTGGTGGGCTGCCGTCTATGGGTTCGCACAGAGTCCAACATGACTGAAGCAACTTAGCAGCAGCAGCAGCAAGTTAATGATGCTGAGCATCTCCAGATGTGCTTATGGGCTCCTGGTAATACTTTATCTTTTCACTAAGGCATTTATGGCAGTCAGCCCCACACACTGGTATTTGAACTTCTTCATCAAATATCAAACTCCAAACTTTGGCCACAAAGATGAGAAGGTCTTGTTGGAAAAGACCCTGATGCTGGGAAAGATTGAAGGCAGGAAGAGAAGGGGACGACAGAAGATTAGATGTTTGGATGGCATCACCGACTCAATGGACATGAGTCTGAGTAAACTCTGGGAGTTGGTGATGGACAGGGAGGCCTGGTGTGCTACAGTCCATGGGGTCACAAAGAGTCAGACATGAGGAGCGACTGAACTGATCAAACAGCTTAGCTGTTGTATTACCGCCCTGGATGGTTTGTTATTCTCACGTGTTTATGTGTTGACCAGTTGTCAGTCTTGTGCCTGCAGCTTTGTGTCTGTCACTTCATCTGATTCTCACCCAGACTGGGAGTGGCATGAACTAGTGTCCCCATTCTATAGACAAGGGTGACACAAGCTAAGTGAATTCTCTAAGCCTGAGTGACCAGTTCCCAGCCCTGCTAGAAATAAACTCTGGGCATCTGACACCAAGATCGTTTGGGGAAGCAAGCTGTGTCCACTGTAATGACAGTCCTTGCAAGCACTGCCCGCTGGGGGAGAGCACCGCTCCCCAGCCACATGATTGCTCTTCCCTACCTAGAGCACCCGGGTCAGAGACACCCATGGAGCCACAGGTGTCATCTCAGGGCATCTTCACCCTGACTGGTACCTGGGCCCTTCACTTCTGCTGACACACAGTCTAAAGACAGTCTTTACATTTTAATACAGATGGTCCTTCAACTTGATTAATGCTATTAAGTAAAATGCTGTTACACATAAAGAAAAAAATAAATAGAAGGACCTAGCTAAGCGTTTTTCTTTATTAGCCTTAGGGCAAGTTGATTAACCGTGTTGGAACTGTTTTGTGTAATTTATGCGTTGTGTGCATGTACGCGTAGTGTCAGATAAAAT
Organism: Oryx dammah; assembly: GCF_014754425.2. Taxonomy (NCBI): domain Eukaryota; kingdom Metazoa; phylum Chordata; class Mammalia; order Artiodactyla; family Bovidae; genus Oryx; species Oryx dammah. The sequence continues at coordinate 38,521,419 of NW_024070194.1, read as the reverse complement.
AGATCATTGACTCAATTAATAATCGCAGCGCCAACCCTCCCCCCCCCCCCCCCCCCCCCCCCCCCCGCCACACTGGGTTTAGGATCGATCTATCAGAGTTCTTGATAGATCTGGGCTTCTGCAGCTGCTGCACAGAGCGGCCTTCTGTCAAGAAACATATATTTGGGCTTCAAAAGGTCGAAGTGCCCTTTTAAGCAGAAAATAACTGAATCAGGATCATTAGCAACTGAGTCATCCTATTATTCAATCTTCCCCTCATGCCCCTCCCACCATTTGAAACCAGTTTCTTCCTTTTCCACTGGTTTAGCAACCTCATTGTATTTCCTCGGGGTCAAGTAGCATTTTTGGCTATTGAAGTACAGTTGATTAACAACACCGCGTTTCAGGTGTACAGCAAAGTGGTTCGGTTATATACATACATATATACGAAGAGCTTTTTTTTTTTTTTAATTATTATTTATTTATTTATTTATTTTAATGAAGAGCTTTTTAAAAATAATTGTACTTATTTATGGCTGTGCTGGGTCTTTGCTACTGGGTGGCTTTTCTCTAATTGCATGAGTAGGGGCTACTCTTGGTTGTGGTACATCAGCGTCTCCTGGTAATGGCTTCTCTCACCAGGGGGCACAGGCTCTAGGCCCACGGGCTCTGGAGCATGAATGGGCTCAGTTGCTCCACAGCAGGTTGAATCTTCCTGGACCAGGAGTTGAATCCGTGTCTCCTGCATTGGCAGGCAGATTCCTTACCACTGAGCCGCCAGGGGAGCCCCACCAGGAGTACTTTTAGAAAAGACTCTCCAGTTTCCAGAGGGTTCTGGCCTGTGAGGTTTCTCCTAACGGGGAAACCTTGGTCACACTCAGATCTCTGGATCTGTGAAGTGAGTCTCTCCATGACTTTTTCTTTAATTACACTGGATTCATCTGCTTAGAAAGCAGCCCATAGCTATAGGGATGTCATGCTCATAGTATAAACCTTCCTCCGTGATGCACCTTATCCGCTGGGCCCAGGTGGAGCTGGTCAGCCTCAGGCCTGGAGGAGGAGTGCTCCTGTCCTTCCATACTTGGTGCCCGTGGTGTGGTGTCTGCACTTCATGCTGGGTGCATCCTCATAAGGGAGCTGAACATCTGAGCAAGGGCCTGGGCCTCCTGTTGCACCTCCTGACGGCCCGGTGGGGACATGCAGGGAGCAAGGAGGTTTGATGGAGAGGACCACTTCTTGGGGACCACACAGCTGCCAAGGGCAGCACAGAAAGCCAGGTTTCTCAGCAAAGTGGTTGATGCCTGAAGAGCAAAGGGAACTGCAGGATGGGGTCAGATGGATTCTGAGTTCTGGCTTCATAAATTCCAGCATTGCATGGCTTCCTTGAGATGAGCTCAGTGCAGTGGAGGGTCTTGTAAGGCGCCAGTAATTTTCCAAATCAAAGCGGATGAATGTGTTGGGAATGACTGAGATCGCTCAAGTCAGTCATATGTGTGAAGCAGTGGGCATTAAACGGTAGGTTTACTCAGTGAAGGGCCGCCATGCCCCACAGGGACAATGTGAACCATGGCTAATCCAGATGGAAATGGGCCTGGAGCAAAGATGGACACCATCTTTCTTAATATGAAAATGATGGAAATTAATGTTTTATAATACTGATTACATGTCGAGGAGTTAAGATTCTGGGTTAAACATGTTATTAAAGTCATTTTACCCATTCCTCTTTTTTATTTTTTTCAAGGTGATTTTAAGGAAATCCTGAATGGTGTTTGTGAACCCCGTTGTCTCTGGGCAGTGTCCGGGATGCTCCAACTGCCACACGTGTGCCTAAAACACAGGTCGCCCCACACTTTCCTTCCCTAACGTGACCTTGAAGCTCCATTTGGTAGAACACTTACAAATCTTCCTTGAAACACTGATTTTCCACAGTAAACGACTTCAGGAACCAGTCAAAATAACGTTCTCCTCTTCAAGTCAGTCTCACAGAGACCCAGCTACCTGCCACTCTGCGTCCTCTGACAAATCCACAAGGATGCTGTGTATCCCCGACGTGCTTGTCAGCTGAGGGCTGAGCTGCAACCGGTGAGGCAGGCCATGCATTTTATAACATTCAGTCAATGAACCTTATTAACCTTATAATCTACTAAATAATCCAGGGTCCTTAAATAGTACACCCACATTTAAACACTCAGAACAAACTTATCCAATTCACTAAAACATAACTAAAACCATGTGTCTGTTCTTTAAAATTATCATTTAATCATCTTAAAACATCAGAAAAAAATGTGCAAAATTGCAAATGAATTCCAGGGGTCATTATTAGAAACCCGTAGTTCCATTGGTCTCAACTCCTGATATTTTCACTAACCTTGAGATAGGGGATGCAATTATACAGATATTGGGGGGACTTGGAAAGTATATCTGGAAAGCAGGGGGATGAGGCCTATCTTGGGGAGGCCACACCAAGACTGCTCTACCCAACGATGGGGTATAGAGACCACACGTCACATAACTTCAGCAAAAGATGTAAGGAAAGGCGATGTATTAATTTCTTTAGGAGATTAACATAAATATTATACACCATAAAATACCTAAGGAGAATTTTATGTGTGATTTGCAGCAAAAAAAAAAAAAAAAACCTCAGAACATTAGGACATTTATAGTAACAGCAACTGACAAACGATACTGATGAATATGTGGATTACATTTCTCTTTAAATAAACGTGGCTTTCAGCCTAAAAGTGAAAAAGCCATTGGCACAAAAGGCTTTGGATTTTCGTGAGCCTAAAATATTTGGAAAGCACTTGAAGGAGTTTTCCGCACCTCCTGCTGCCCTCAGTAATCCCCACCTAAGCTCCTCTTGAGTAAACGGAGAATGACTCACCCTCTGCTCAAGCACTCGTCTCCTTTCCAAGCACCAGCCCTTTCACCATGCCAGCTGCAGCCACGACGCCAGGAAGCTCTGATCTAGCCCTGAACTTGTTCTGGATTGTGAAGGCCAGTCCAGCAGAGGCCAGGACTGACGCTGAGTTGGCTGGGGCCGGGTCTGCTCCCGGGTCAGCTTCCCTCCATTTTGCAGAGGTCCTCGTGAGCCACTGAGATGAGAAGGCTGGGCTTCGAGGCCAGACGGCTGGGTGCAAAGCTGGAACCTTCTCTTTCTTGCCGTGAGAAACTCCGCAGAGTTGCAGGGCTCAGGGCAAAGTGGAAATGGGGCTCCTTCGTTCACAAAGCGTTGAGAATGTCCAGAAGTGAGGGCAGAGTGCTGTACCCAGGCTGCATGGTATTGTCTCTGAGAGCCCTCTATCTTTGGCACCGTGGTTTCTGCCTCGGCTCTAGATCTTGGCCCATGTGAGTCCCCGTGACCTATCTACTGGGCCATGGAATTAGGACAGTGAAGACAGCTTTCAGTTACTGAACTCAAGCCACAGTTTCTACCTGAGCTTTCTACCTGCCCTGTGTTTAATTTCTACTCAATGCCCCCCTCCAGGTCTCACATCACATGCAGACATGAAGTACAGTCCTGAGTCACGGGCCCACCATCAGCAGCTCACGCTTAGCAGTGACCAGGGCAGGACTGGAGCCTGGTTCCTTTTGCACCCAGCTCTGCTCACCATCACCTGCCCTGCCCTCAAGAAAAGCCATGTCACAGACACGTCCCAGCCCCAATTCCTTGGCTCAGTGCTTTTTTTTAATACTTTGATTCACCTTGGAGACATTTGTCAGATGTTTTCGTAAGGAAAGCGAGCATGCAGAAGCAGCCATGGGAGCCTCATCTGCAGGGGACGGAGGTGGGGCGGGGGTGGTCCTGGTCTCCTGAGCCCAGTTTCCTAGAATCTGGTCCAAGGAGCCCAGGGCTGTCCTTCCAGCTGGGAGTTCCCCATTCCTCCTTCTGCTCTTGTTAAAACAGGAAATTTTGTTATATACAAAGAAGAAGTGAAGTGAAGTCGCTCAGTCGTGTCCGACTCTTTGCAACCCCATGGGCTATAGCCCACCAGGCTCCTCTGTCCATGGGATTTTCCAGGCAATAGTCCTGGAGTGGATTGCCATTTCCTTCTCCAGGGGATCTTCCCAACCCAGGGATCAAACCCGAGTCTCCCTCATTGTAGACAGACGCTTTACTGTCTGAGCCACCAGGGAACACCTTCATTCTCTAAGCTGGGTCGATCCCAGGTAACCATCCTTTTAATTATTCATTAATGTTTATTGCTTTTTCTTATGAAAAAATGGTGGCACATATAAGAATTCTTTTTTTTTTTCCTCTGAAGCAAATCACTGATCCTTCTCTCCACCTCCCCGCTTCCTGCATTTTAGCTGTTTGTGAAGTTGGATTCCTGGGAGTGGGGGTCCTGAGGCCCCAGGACAGTCACTCAAGGAGCCGATCTGGACTCAGCCGGGCTTCTGAAACTGCTCTCTGCACAGGGGCTTATGGCCTGTGCGCTGCTGTGGGCACAGAAATCTCCCTGTTCAAGTGGCCAAATAAAGTAAGATAGGGCCTCTTTGATTTTTTTAAAGCAGCCTTTCAGAAAAAGAAAATCATTAACCATAACTAGGTTTATTTAAGCTGCCTGTTTATCTGGTTCAGTTCAGTTCAGTTCAGTGGCTCAGTCGTGTCTGACTCTTTGCAACTCCACAGACTGCAGCACGCCAGGCTTCCCTGTCCATCACCAACTCCCAGAGTTTACTCAAATTCATGTCCATCAAGTCAGTGATGCCATCCAACCATCTCATCCTCTGTCATACCCTTCTCTTCCCACTTTCAATCTTTTCCAGCATCAGGGTCTTCTCAAAGGAGTCAGTTCTTCATATCAGGTGGCCAAAGTATTGGAATTTCAGCTTCAGCATCAGTCCTTCCAATGAATATTCAGGACTGATTTCCTTTAGGATGGACTGGTTGGAGCTCTTTGCAGTCCAAGGGACTCTCAAGAGTCTTCTCCAACACCACAGTTTAAAAGCATTAATTCTTTGGCACTCAGCTTTCTTATAGTCCAACTCTCACATCCATACATGACTACTGTAAAAACCATAGCTTTGACTGGATGGACCTTTGTTGGCAAAGTAATGTCTCTGCTTTTTAATATGCTGTCTAGGTTAGTCATAGCTTTCTTCCAAGGAACAAGCATTTTTTAATTCATGGCTGCAGTCACCATCTGCAGTGATTTGGGAAATAAAAATAAACTCTGTCAAAAAATAAAAAACAAAGTCTGTCACTGTTTCCATTGTTTCTCCATCTATTTACCTGGTAGATTTATTTACAACCATTATTTGTTTAGGAATGGCATCTCCACTACATACCTCTGTGTGCAGATAACCCATTTCCTTAAACTGGGTCCATGTCTGTGAACAGCCCTTGTCTATCCTTCATCCAGAGAGCAATGCATCATCCTTGTTCTTCCTTACGCATTAACCCAAGTCATAACGTCCTGCCGTTAACCACATTTCCACCCCCTGCTTCCCAGCCAGAGACTCACAGTGCTGAGTTGCAAAGCAATGACTCCAGCAATAGGGCCGCAGGTCTGATGCAGACTTTCTCGTTGAGTTTTGGGGGGGTTTGTTTTAGTTTCTTGCCTCACTGCAGGCCTTGTGGGGTCTCAGTGCCCCAACCAAGTATCAAACCCAGGCTACAGCAGGGACAGTGCCAAACCCTAACCACCAGGCCACCAGGAACTTCCTCTCATTGAGACCCGCAGGTGCTGTGTGTACTTCTTCCCTTCAGACCAGAGTAAGGGCTTCTGTCTTTTATTTTTATCTCTGAGATTGTCAGCTAATAACGTAGTTGTTCCAGTTATAGGTACAACCTGAAACTATAACTGAGTCACTGAACACCTCAGAGAAGAGAAGGCAGAGTGTCCAGGACAGACTGGCCCCATCCTGACCCACTGGGAATTACCTGTCAGAACCGTCACTCCTGAGCACACACCCTCCAGCTTCCCCTGGCTCCACGCACATGAGGTCCTAGAGTTGTCAGACTCCTAGAGACAGAAGATAGGATCGTGGTTGCCAGGGACAGGGAGATGGAGAAGATGCGGAGCCCTTCTATCGCAGTCTCAGAGTTTCCATTTAAGAAGATGGAAAGTCCCAGGGTTTTATGGCAGTAATGGCCACACATCAGTGCAAATGGATTTAATGCCACTGACGTGTGTGCTTAAAAATGGCTAAGACAGCATCTTTTATGTTATGTGGTTTTTACCATAATTTTAAAAATTGTACTGGAACATATACGTAGGGAAAAAACAAAACCTCAGCCTGAATCTCACACTATGCAAAGATCTAGCCCAAAATGAGTCAAAGATTCAAATAAAAATACAAAATCATGACTTTAGGGAGAAAAAGTAGAAGACGATTGTCAAGATCTAAGGCCAAGCAGAGAGTTCCGAGACCTATAATGGCATGAGCCATAAACAGAAAAAACTAATAAAGTGAATGTCATCAACATGGAAAACATTTATGTTGTGTCAATCCCTGTTAGGAGGATGCGAAGATGAACCACAGGCTGGGAGATATTATCTGCAAAATGTCTTTGAAAGGACTTGTAGCTGGAAGACGGGCAGAAAAAAACAGGTCTCAGGGAAAAAAAACACCCATCTAGGGCATGGGCAAAGACGTGGACAGATGTGCACTGAAGGAGAGGCCTGGGCACAGACAGGCACGTGGAAGATTCAGCACATCAGCCATAAGGGGCACACGAGTTAAAAAGCAGAGTGAGGTTCACTACACCCAGTAGGACTCCTGGGTTGATGGAGTCATAGCTCCAGAGAAACTGAACTCCCATTCATCCCGGGCGGGAAGAGATGTGGCATGGCCACCTCGGAAAACTATTTGGCCCTCTCTTGGAATGCTAGCATGTGCTTTCCCTAAAACCCAGCAGTTGTCCTCTTGCACGTCTATCCCAGAGAAGTCAGAACAGACAGGCTCAAAAATGCCATACGTGAATGTGCACAGCTGGTTTCTCTGTAGGAGCCAAAAATGTGGAAGCAAACCGAGTTCCCTCCAGCGGATGAGGGTAATCCACTGGGGTTGTCTGTGGAATGAGACGCAGTGTGCCTGTGAAAGGGGCAGACCTGATACACACGGCCCCCTGGATGGACCTCAGGGGCATCCTGCTTGGTGAGCAGCCTCACAGCGTCCGGAAATGGCCTCAGAGATGGCGAGCAGGTCAGAGGCTGCCGGGGGCCAGGGATGGGGTGAGGGTGCAGGGATGCGGGGGCACTGGAGGGGCTCCCCTGTGATTGTGATGGTGGTGTTGGTTACAGAGATTGTTGGTGGGAGAAGATGACACGGGACACACACACACACACACACGGCAGCTTTGTGAAGTGACGGCTGCGTTGGTTGCCCTGACTGTGGTAACCGCACCACAATATATACCTCTATCAACAATGTTCTACACCGTAAATACATACGACTTTCATATGTCGATGATATCTGAACAAAGCTGTTAAATAACATAATTTAAATGTGTTATTTACAAACCACAGAAGTTGCACAGGTAACTTTTGTTTTTAGGAGAGGAAACCAGTCCACACACAGCTCCACCACCCACAGCCCCGATGTGGCCCCAAGTGCAGCTCCCTGGCCTCAGGCAGCTCTTACTGACATATCTAAAGTGACCCATTGGAAAGAAATATTCTGGTCATTGATTCTGATTTTCCCGGAGAAGGCAATGGCACCCCACTCCAGTACTCTTGCCTGGAAAATCCCATGGATGGAGAAGCCTAATGGGCTGCAGACCATGACGTCACGAAGAGTCGGACACGACTGAGCGACTTCACTTTCACTTTTCACTTTCATGCATTGGGGAAGGAAATGGCAACCCACTGCAGTGTTCTTGCCTGAAGAATCCCAGGGACAGCGGAGCCTGGTGGGCTGCCGTCTATGGGCTCGCACAGAGTCAGACACGACTGAAGCGACTTAGCAGCAGCAACAGCTGTATGCTAAGGCTTCTTCAAGAGCAGACTAAACTCCCCGCTAACGTCCCGAGCCTCTCTCGGGTGTGTCCTTTTCAAAGCCAGGTACTCCACCTGGGATGTCTCTGGGGTGCCGGGGAATGGACGCTCCACAGGACAGTTGAGGGCCAGGGATGGTCCCCAGGGCCCTGAGACTGAGTCGGGACCTCAGAGCGGCGGAAGACGTGCCTCTTTCCCTCTGCTGAGGGCCACTCCTTCCAGCCCTCCTCTCTCTGCTCCTCCAGGGCACTGGCCAGGCCGGGGGCCACCAGGGCCACCCCCTCAGGAGTCGCCGTGCCCTCCCTCGGCTCCAGCAGCATCCCACGTTGTACCGACAGCCACAGGCAACTTGAGCAGGTGAATAAATAACCTTCAGATTCAGGAATGTGACACACTTGGCGAGGGGCAGACGGTGTGTGTCTCACTAAGTGTGGAAATACTGTCAGGGCCTCAGATATTTTTTGAGTGGAGACAAGTTACAGAAAATCAGCATAGAAATGTCACCCAGAGAACTTCCTGGAAAATGCTTTCTGAAGACCAGCTATTACGTCTGCACATGGCTCTGAAAAATGCGCTGCTCTTGCTATCACTATGGAACTTGTCTGAGAGGTAACCAGGGAAATGTCACCATGTGGGTTACTCTGCCAAGAGAGATCCAGGGATAGAAACAGGAAGGAAAACTGTCTGGTGGAGGAGGATTCCCTTTCTTTTGGAAGAAAAGGGATTCAAGGAGAAGTGTCTTAGGTCTAAATTTTTGTCTCCCCAGCTGGTTTTTGGGAGGTAAGCCTCTATGATCCTTGTGGGGTGATAAAGCAGACGGGCTCTGAGCGGCGGGGGCCATGGGGCCGGCCCACACAGAGCCTGCAGGCGCGGCGTGCCAGGGCATCGTCACCGTCTGTGCAAGTGCGCCCCTGGGAATCCAGTTGACGCCGAGCAGAAAGCACCCCCAGACAGCCATCTGGCGCTCCCTCTCCCACGGCGGTATTTTTATTCAGAAGTGACGGCGCAGGCCCTGGCTTTTGGCTGCCGGATTCCTGAATCTGCCTTGTGAGGTCTCCTTGCCGCCAAGCATCTCAAGAGCTGCCTTTGGATACGGGGGAAAAATGATTCATAATTGAACCAAAGAGATTCTTTTAATGAACTTGCCCCAGGGGATATCAAGCCCTTTTTATGAGTGAGTTTAATGAATCATAATGAATTTCATCCTATGAAACAGCGTGGATCCACCATAAAGCAGACAGGAGGCACAGTGGCCTGCGCTCCATGAGAAGGAGCACAGGGAGTTACCAGAATCCACGGCTGTGCACAGAGCGAGAAGAGAGCGTGTCCATGCGAGCTTAGACACGGAGACGGGCTGGAGGAGTACAACACAATGACCTTTAAAGTAATTTCAGCTGAAAAAAAGCTATTCTAGGCACATATCATTACTGATACTTCTCTGTAAGGACTCTTAAAGCTTGTTTTCCAACTTTGTCTTTAAGAGAAAAGCATTCCTTCCCTGTCAGGCCCTGTTCAGACTTTGGCTCTGTGCTATAATCCTTGCCAGCACCCTCTTCCTGAGTCTTCAGCTATCAGGGCTCCAGCCCTGAGCCCCTGGCTCTGCAGGTGCAGTCAGTCTGATGGCAGTGCCTCTGCCCTTGGACCAGGTCAGGGGCCCCCATCCACTGGAGCAACCTGAGCCCTGGAGAAGCCCCACAAGTGAGCAATCACACAACACATTTGCAGGCTGTGATGGAAGGAGTGTGGGGAGAGCATTTGCCACCTGCAGAAGTGCAGCAGGGCAGGCTTTATGGAGCCTGTGTGCATGTGTGTGCGCGTGTGCCTGCATGTGCTTGTGTGTGTGTGTGTGTGTGTTCAGTTGCTCAGTTGCGTCCTACTCTTGTGACCCCCATGAACTATAGCTCACCAGGCTCCTCTGTCCTTGAGATTTCTGGGCTGGAATAGTGGAGTGGGCTGTCATTTCCTACTCCAGGGGATCTTCCCAACCCAGGGATTGAACTCATATCTCCTGCAATGCAGATGGATTCTTTCCTTCTGAACTACCAGGGAAGCCTTATAGCAACTATACTTGATGTGAAACATGGTTGGGGGTGCCTGCCCACCAGAAGTCCTTCTCCAGATCCTTTCCCCTTCTGCTTGGTGCCCCAGGAAGCCACAATAACAGCCTCCCTGGGTCTGGAGGAGCCCCTGGTGGGAGACAACAGCAGAAGACGTGAGGGTGAGAGGTACCAACGTCCCTGCCTCCCCACAGTGCTGGCCCCGATGCTTGCCCCCTGCTAGCACCTTGGTATGTGGCCCCTCCATTAGACATCCTAGTTACGCAGCTCTGATGGGTCCAGGTTTCCAGGAATGGATGAGAAGGAGCAGGTGAGAAATGTTGTGCCAGGCAGTGGGCAGAGCTCGGGGGAGAGCGCCCAGACTCTGGTGAAGCGTCCATTGATTCTATCGCCTGGGACACAGAGTGGAAGACTAAGGAGCTGGTGACATGCATGCGGGCATCCTGGGTGCCCTGCTGAGGAGCCAGGAGCTTATCCTGAAGGTGGATTAAGAGTGGACCCGGGGACAGTCACTCGGGGACAGTCTCTGAAATAAGATGGGGAGACGCTGCTGGCCCTGCTTCCTTCTCTTTTGCCACATTACACATGTTGATGTCACTGCTCACAAGGCAGCTGTGACCTTGATGGAAACGTGGTTTAGCCAATGTCCTTGACCCCGCTCAGCCAGGGCAGATCAAGACTTCGGAGGCATCTTTGTGATGATATCGTGTTCTGGATTTTCAGTACAACTGTAGGATATGCCAAAAATAAAAATTTGAAACGGACACTAAAGTAAGGAAGATAACAAAAGATTTGTTTGAAACAGGGATGCTGCAAAAATGAAAGACCATTCTATATAAGATGATTATTTTGTTAATATTTAGAGCATCTAGTAAAATCCTCCTTGTCTACAGAGCAGGCGATAATCTTTGTAAACTCTTTGTTAACAGGGCTTCTTTCTCCCTCATTAAATAAATGTTGAAAACAAGTCTTAAAGAAAGTGGATTTGAGGGCTGCCAGGTCCAGTACTCTTGTGTGGAAAATCCCATGGATGGAGGAGCCTTGTAGGCTGCAGTCCATGGGGTCGCAAAGAGTTGGATGCGACCGAGCGACTCCCTTTCACTTTCCACTTTCAAGCATTGGAGAAGAACATGGCAACCCACTCCAGTGTTCTTGCCTGGAGAGTCCCAGGGACAGGGGAGCCTGGTGGGCTGCCGTCTATGGGGTCACACAGAGTTGGACACGACTGAAGTGACTTAGCAGCAGTAGCAGCAGCAGGTTACGGGCTTAAATGTGGTATTTGTATGTCTCAGGCTGGTCCTGCTAAGATAAAGGGAACTTATCAGAGTGTTCTAGGAAACGGGTTGACCAGATTCCCTTTCATTTTAGAAAGACTGTGTGCCTCCCTGAGGAGAGTGGTTTGGGTTTGGATGCGCTGATGAAGACCCAGGACCCGGACAATTAGGGGGCTGTGGTCTTCATCCTGTTGGTGACCAGCCACAGTGGAAGCAGTGGAGAAGTGACAAGGACTTAGAGGGAAGGCCGTGAGGGCCCCAAGTCCCAGTCTGAGCACGTGGGCAGCATTATGGCTGATTCCAAAGGCATCAGGACTCCCAACACCAAACATCTGGCAGTTTGGATGCTCAAATGTACAGGAAAAAACAGGAAGGGGAAGTGTCTTTATTTAGATATCCCAGCCACGAACACCTTGGCCCCCTGGATGTGTTATTTCTGTCTGGACATTTAAGAATCGTGTGGCTATTTTTATGTTGTGTCTGCTTTCCCATGGTTTTGTATCTTGAAGAGATGAAAGCCCCTGGCATTTGGGCTACATACCTTCCCTGGAAAAGAAGGAAAATGCAGTGGAGTTTAGAACCCCTGGAATAATGGGATTAAAGGTGGGAAGCTGTGTTGACAGGAGTGAAATAAAGAACAATGGCACAGAGATGAAAATAGGAACTGTCTGGAGGAGGCAGGGGCTGCAGGCAGGGGCTGCAGGCAGGACAGGTGGGCCTGGGGTGGCCAGGCAGGGGTGGGCTTGGAGCACAGCATGTGCAGTTTCAGAACCACAGGCAGGACTAGGGTCCTGCCCTCCTGCCCTTGCTATCCCAGGATCCAGGGAACTCCAGAGGATTCCAGGTCTGGAGGCGGGCGGTTCTTCCTACTAGCAATGACAAGTGTTTGTCTCTGAGATTTTTATACACAGTATGCAGCTTGAGGATTGGGATGAGATGCAAAAGGGCCTGAGCTATTGCTCTTAAGTTGTGTTGTTTCCTTGGGAAGAGAGACTACTTTATAAAAAAAATTGGTGGAAGACAGCATATGATGTAAAAACTACCATCTTAATCTTTCTAAGTGAGCAGTGAGGCAGTGTCACCTAAATGCATGCGTTGTACAGATCTTCAGAACCTTTACATCTTGAAAACCTGAAGCTCTGAGGCTGCTAGACAATTCCCCATCCTCCACCACCTCCCCCAGCCCCCAGAAATCAGCACACTGCTGTTGCTGCCATGAACTTGACTATTTTAGGACCCCTGCATACATGGAATCATGCTGCATTTATCTCTTTGTGTCTGGCTTATTTCACTCAGCTTTATGTCCTCAAGGCTCCTCTATGCTGTAGCCTGTGTCAGAATGTCTTTCCTTTTTTTTGGTAAATGTAGTTGAAGTACAATATTTTACAAGTTACAGGTATACAGTATAGCAAGTTACAATTTTTAAAGATTATACCCCATTTGTAGTTATTGTAAATACTGTGTTCCCTGTGTTGTACAATGCATCCCATTTGTAGTTATTATAGATACTGACTGTGTTCCCTGTGTTGTACGATATATTCTCAGTCTATTTATCTTGTCTGTAGTAGTTTGTACCTCTAATCCCTACCCTGTCTCACCCAGCTCTTCCTCTCCCCACTCGTAACCACTCATTTGTTCTCTACATCTAGCAGTTCTTTCCTTTTTAAGGCTGAATAATATTCCATTTATGGATAGGCTATATTTCCTCATAATGTTAGCATCTACATAACCACATTCCATTTATCAAAGCTAAGAAATTAACATTTCTTAAACTGAAGGTTTGGGGACTTCATCATTTTCCCAGTTTTGTCCCTTTGATGCTCCAGAGACCAGCCCAGGTACCACACACTCAGCAGTAACGTGTGCCCTACTGTCTGTGATGATTTGTCTCTTTCTTTCTTTTTAAATATTTATTTATTTGGCTGCACTGGGTCTTAACTGTGGCATGCACCCTTTTTAGTTGTGGCAGGTGGGATCTGATTCCCTGGCCAGGGATTGGGAGTGCAGGGTCATGGCCACTGGACCCCCAGAGAAGTCCTCTATCTGCTACGACAGCTTCTCATCAGACTTCCCTTGTATTTGGTGACCGTGACAATGTGGGGGGCCCTGTCCAGGGGGTCTGTGGAGTGCCCCCCAGCCTGGGTCTGTCTGACAGGCTCAGGTGCAGGAGTGAGGTGCCGTTTCCCACCTAGCTCCTCACTAGAGTCTGGGTGAGCCACCCCCACTGACCAGGAGCTTTCAAAAGTTCACACGGGGTGTGGGGACGCATGTTGATCACACTGAATGAGCGTCCAGAGGAGACCCCAAGGCTGTGTGCCTACTGAGAGGCCTCCTGCTGCACAGGTGCCCGCGGCCCAGCGGGAGGAGCCCACGGGCACAGGGGCGCAGTGGGCACTGGGGTGCCCGTGGAGCAGAGCCCCTGCTGCAGCTCCCCAGGCCCACTGGTCAGAGGGCTCAGGCAGCCTCCTCGGCTGGCGCGCTTTCTTCCCGGTGAAACCCGGGGGGACTGGCCGCCCCCCGGAAGGGTGTCGTCACGAGTGTTGAGCACCCCGGATGCTGCGGGTAGGCGGGGCAGGGGGGCAGTGTGTGTGTGGCTGTAATTGCTGGCTCCCTGTCCCCGTTGGGCTCAACCTGAGAGGCTGGGGCTGCTTTAGTCTCCCCGAGATGAGGGCGGATAGCGGGGAGCAGGGACAGTGGGCTGGCTGGGGACAGGCCCCACTGCAGTGGGCTGGGCCTCTCCCCCACTCCCCCGCAGACGGTGACAGAACTGGGTCTGTCTGGGAGCCCAGCCCCAGCCCCTGGTCTTCCTGCAGGGTCAGGCCCGCACCGCAGCACTGGGCTATTTCCAGGCTCTGTCCGCGCCTCCCTGGAGGCACAAGCTGGCTTCTTCTCAGGCGTATTAAGAGGTACCGCACTGCACAATTTATTCCTTGCAGACCCTCCTCCCTCTAAGGGTTCTAGCCTCCTTAGAAGCAGAAGCTATTTTTACCAGCTATTTGGAGCTAGAGCAGCGCTGTGCAGACACCACCCTGCATCAGAGGAGAGCAGGCACGCTCACTCATGAACTCTCACAACCTGAAGGTGGTGGAGGTGAGTGCTCACCCAGCTGGACGAGGAGGGTGCGTGGTCTCCTGTCTCCCAGCCCCTCCTGACCCCCCACCCACCTCACTGTCCACCACAGAGCCAGCGTGGTCTCCAGCCTGTGTCACCCCCGCCCGATGCTGCTTCAGGAGAGAACCACGCACCCCGCCTTCCCTGGCTGCTGTCCACCCCATCAGCCTGTGTTTGTGGGCACAGTTGCTCTGTTCTGTCCTCCCGCTCATCACAGAAGCCATCACAGAACCCCTCAGTCTGCACCTTGTCCCAGACCTCCCACTGTGTGGGACCCAGACCTCCTGCTATGGGGGACCCAGACCCCATGCTGTGAGGAAACAGCAACCCCCGTCATCCAGCCATAAAGGGCACCCTTTCCTCACTCCCCACCTCAGCTCCTCCTCCTGGACTCACCTTCCTCTGGGCTACTGACTCTTTCCTACTGCACTTAAATTCACTCCCCTCCCCCCGGCATCTGTTCTCTGCAGCCACTCCCCTGCCCATGTCTCCTGCCTGCATCCACATATGTTCAGAGCGTCTCACACACTTGCTCCTTGGCTTCCTCACCCCTTGCTTACTTTCTGCATGTGGCAGCTGACCATCATCCTACCCCACCTGCCCCCAGGTCCCCCAAAGCTGACACCAAGACCCCTGAGCCACCGCCCCTTCAGTTACCTCCCCGGACCCAGTGACCAGCACCGGGCCTGGGGCTGAGCAAGGCTCCAGGAAGGGCATGACTACGCCCTCATCCTTGAAGAGGTGTGAGTGTTAAGAGCAGGATGTCTTTCACGGGCAGTTTCCAGTGTCTTCCCATAGAAAGGTTAGGTTGATATTGGGTTGGCCAAGAAGTTAATTTTGATTTTCTCTACTGTCCTATGGAAAAACCCAAATGAACTTCGTGGCCACTCCTACCTCTGTTCGTGCCTGCGTCCTTCTCTCACTCACCCTACACTGACCAGCTCTGAACAAGTCAGCCTCTGCTCAGAAAATGAAGAAAGACTGTGAGTCAGCCCACCAGAAGCATGTTCACAGGTCATGTAAGACCCTGTGCTAGGCTGGCAGGTTATCCTGAAGTATTGTCCGCCCCCACATGCTGGTAGGTGAATGGGGAAGATGCAGGTGATAGGGGGGTTCTGAAAGAGCAGTTTCTAAGGAACCAGGCTCTCGGGGTTGTCACCCTTCCTGCAAAAAGATGGAAGCCTTGGAGGCCCTGGTCACGTATCACGTTCTCAAAGGGGTAGAAAAATACTCCTTATAAATGTCTCACTCCGTGAGCCTTGTGTGTTCTCAGTTGTTCAAGTCCAGTCCAGTATTTGATACTTGTCCTCAACGTAAAACAGGACAAACAGGAAGTTTCAACACTTGCCACTGAAAATCGCGCCTATGCCAACCTGAACTCTGCAATCCAATCTCTCTGTGGTCTCTTGTTTTCTTCTTGTCACCCATAATCAAACTGTCATATTCTGCAGTGACTTTCTTTTCCTTAAAATAAAAACTGGTGTCAAAATAAGAAAAATTGTTTACCAAGGATGCCAACATTTGTCATGATTGGGTTTGGCACCTAGTCATAAAGTTGAGAATCTATCAATTTAGCGGTTTAACCATGTCTAAACAAGCCAGAACAATCACAGAATATCTTTTGACACCTCAAACTTCTTTTTTGAGTTCACACCTGGAGTGGAATTTCAGTTTTCAGTCCTGTCAGACTCTTTGCAACCCCATGGACTGCAGCCTGGCAGGCTCCTCTGGAGTGGGTTGCCATTTCCTTTTCCAGGGGTCATTGCTTGAGCAAGTAGCAAAGCTTGAGTTGAAGTTAACCCTTGGCTAAAACTCAGATGAGTCTGGGGGTTCGTTAGCAGGCTGGGTGGCCAGGCCATCCAGAAGCCAGCTACATGAAGGGCTCGGCGGGCTGCTAGGAGGAGCTCACCCCACAGACAAGGGGCCAGGGAATGAGCAGCTGTGCTGGAACCAAACCTCCTGCGTCAGTAAGGCAGTGTCTCACCAACATCGGCTGGGTCTGTATTCATGCCGCTTGCCACCCTGTGAGGGTTGGGGCTCCATGCGGAGACTCAGAAAGCTGTTTGTACAAGCACAGTCAACCCTGCAGTTTATCCAGGCCTCCTCAGCCTCTGGGCGCTAGTGAGGGTGATGTAACAATCATAACTTCTGCTGGCTCAACCTAAGCTCCCAGACCGCTTCAAGTTACTTCCAGGTGGGGTGCTTCACCTAAACCTGCCTGCTTCCCTTTCATTCCCCTCTGTCCATGCTGGAAATCCTTGGTCTCCCAGGGGCAAGGGAGACACCACCATGTCAGGAAGGCAGGTGTCCACTTGTCTATGGCCTTGCAGGGAGGAGATGCCCAGCATGAGCTGGTCGTGCTGGTGGGCAGGGCAGTTCCCGGTGAAAGAGCTTGCCATAAACCGTAAAGCAACAGCAGGTGCCCCGAAGCGGCTGGCCAGGCCTGCTGACGGGTCCATGTCTGACCAGCCAAAGATGCATGGGCTCACTTTGGAGGCTGTCAAGTTCCTCTGTGAGAATGTGGTTCCAGGCGCCAGTGAAATTGGACATGGAGACAACGAGACCTTGGAAAACATGGAAACACTGTTGTTTCTGCGCATTTCAAAGTGGCTCACTCACCATTGGAAAAGTGAGAAAGATACTTACCAGTTTTCCTACTTTCCTGGATCATTTGAGAAATTAATAAAACACTCATTTATTTATTCTCAGCCCTTTATTGGTTGTTGAATAAAATAAACACATAGAAAAATGGCAACAGTAAGAGTTGTATGTGCTAAGGTTTTTGTTAATTGAAAACAAGCAGATCAAATTCCAAAAAAATTAAAATTCTGTAGGTTACTTAAAGGAAAATACAACTAACTCCTCAAAAATCATGCTTACACAGACATTGGAAACACAGAAGCTCTAATCAGTAAAACTTGATATGGACAAAACTTGATCAACGAATCAATCTTTAATAAACATTTACATGGAAAAAAAGATACTAGCAAATAGAAAAACAAACGTTTTTATTTAATGCTATAGAATGTTTAGAAATTAATTAGACTGCCTCAAAGGAATTCATTTTCTCTATGCAAATTTGTCAATCTTGCCAAAAATGTAATTGAAATATGTTTTTACATAGACGGAATGTGTATGAATACAGAAAATCTGAGAGTTTATATACACAGAGATTATAATAATTTTTTCTTTAAACAGTATTTTTGGCTTTTGCATACACATGCTAACATACAAACACAAGTTGTTTTATTAATGTAATTGAATGACGTAGGGGTGATAAGATTAAAATTCTTTTGCATTTCAACTAAGAAACTTCTCCCTTACTGAATTGTGTGTCTCCCTTCCCAACAAAATTATGTATTGAAAAACTGTGTTGAAACCATAACTCCCTGGACCTCAGGATATGACTGTATTTGGGGATAGGGTCTTGAAAGAGGAGGTTAAACCAGTCTTAATCCAATATGATGTCTTTAGAAGTACGGAATTTGGACACAGAGACCTCAGGAGTGCACACGTGTAGAAGAAAAACCATGAGACGATACAGTGAGAAGGGGGCCCTGTGCACACTGAGGAGAGAGACCCCAGGAGGAACAGCAAGGGCCGTTCTTTGTAGAGAAATAAAGCATTGTCCTTGGCATCAGATTAGATTTAATTTTTCACATACAATTTCTAGCGCTCAATCAAAATTAATAGGACACATAACAGAAAGCAAATGTTAAGACAATGGACAAAAGAAAAAGAGGTTTCAGGTGAAGGCGTTATCAGATATGATTAACATATTTAAGGAACCGTAAGAAGAGTTAAAGAACCGGAAAGTATCTAGAAAGAACCAAAGGGAGATTTAGAACAACAAAAACAGGGCACAATAGCCACAGTTAAGAACTGAACTGGAGAGTTTAACAGCCACTGAGGAGAGGTGAAAGAAAATGAGTGAGCTGGCAGACAGATCAGGAAAAAAAACATGCAGAGTGCAGCGCAAAGAGGCAAGAGTGCAAGTCAAGTTCCAGTAAGAAAGAAGAGAGAAGAGGAGAGAACACTTTCTGAAAATTTTTCAAAACTGACAAAAGCATCAAGTTACAGAGTCATAGTCAGGCAGGACTCAACCAGGCAAAATCGAAACAAAATACACCTGAGTGCAGAATGGCTCCCAGAACCTTCCCGACACGAGAGGCATTTATCCACCATTCGGTGAGGAAGTGAGTCCCTCTGCTGTCTGGTCTGCGATGGCATGGGACTGCTGAGCCCCCAGGATGCTGGAGAAGATGCTGAAGCAAAGAGGAAAGGCCTGCGGCCCATGCTTAGGTGGGACGCTGTCACCGCAGGTGAGCTTGTTTGACCTGGAAACCACAGTGGACTCAGTATCACAGATGGGCCAACGAGATGCAATGTGAGAACCTGGCATGTTTGCTACATAACTCGTGAAAGAGTGTTACCTAAGAAGAACTGCTGGTGTCACCGTAGCCCTCTATGTACAGTTAACCTCACAAAGTCAGGACCTCCATCTGTTTTGCAGAGCAGGTCTCTCTCTAAAGATCAGCAATAACGTCCATCGCCCACGTAATGAGTGTTCTGTGTTAGAGGAGTATCCAGACACCCTAGACAGGACTGGGGAGCATCAGGCAGGTAATCTGAATGATTCTTCTCACCACGAACAAACCTGTCCCTTCAGGAGCTCTGGGAGCCTGGGAGTTGTGCTAATCAGCATCAAAGTCCATTTTCTGAACTTTTTAAGGAACAGCTGACAGCCTCGCTCCTACCCACTGGGCGCTTAGGGTCGGTGACTCAAACTCTTCCCATTTGTTTGGCTACTGACTGTTTCTCTGACTTTTGCCAAATTTATCTCAGTGCAAAGGGATCAAAAAAGTTGACTTCCAAGCATTTTTAAAATAGCCAAGGGAAAAAATAACCTGAGCAGGAAACATCAAATCAGCTGAACTGCCTGTCCACCTGCTGTGGAAGGCGACATCTTCAGGCCAAGACTTCAGTCCATCAGAAACCTGGCAGGAACCCAGAACCACCTGCGATTTCTCCTTTCTTGAACAGCGGGCCACACGGATTCTAAATGAGCAGCGAAATGCAAGGTCTGCACCCGGGCACTCCTGGCAGACATTCCTCCAGCCCACTCTCATTTTGTCTTCTAGGCTGCTCCCCAGAACTTCCTTTGGGATGCTAGCTGCCATGTGTGTCATATTTATGAAGAGAGCAATTGGGGAAAGTGAGTTATTTGGGAATAGATTTTGCTCAGGAGAAGGGCTGTCATTATAAAGTCTGCTTATATCAAAGGTGAGTCCTGCTCCGTCACTGGCCACCTTTGCTGTGGGCAACCCCAGCTGGCCGGGTGCTGTGTTAGCCCCTCTCGTTGGCGGCCTGCCACTTCTTCACAGGTCTTATCCTACTAATGCTTAGCTCACAGAAAGCTCCTTCTATGTTAAGAACTGTTTCAAGCCTCACAAAAAATATAGAGAACAACAGGATGAAGACTCATAACCTCACATCATTGAAAACAGTATTTTGCATCATTACCTCAGTTCTTATTATTTTAAAGAGATTGATCACTATAATTACAGTTTATATGCTTCTCCAATTCTTTCTGTCTGATCCTTTCTGAAAGATAATGCTTATCAACTGTCTTGGTGTTTAATTAGCCCCAACACTGTTCTGATGCTTTTGCATTAGGTCAGGGTACATAGTCACAAATAATGTATTAAAATTTATATATATGGCATGATACTGTGTCATTCTACATATTTCTCATTCAGTATTTTCTGCGATGATCTATTTTGATGTTTTAAGTTCTAAATGACTCATTTTAACAACTGAGAAAACTCCACTGTATGAATCACCAAACTGTAAGGATCCATTCTCTTGCCTAAGGTTACTCCAGCTTCTCTCCAGGACAAGAAAGGCTGCAGCTGGTGTCCTCATACACATCGTGTGCATGTGTGGGCGAGTGCTCCTCTGGGGAGCATTCCTGGAAGCCCAGCCCCTTCAAGCACATGCAGCATCTCCAGATTGCCTCTCGGAGTTCTCAGGAGCCTGACTAGGTGCGTCCAGGACAGGCAGGCACCCCAGATCATAGCTTAATCAGTAATTTCTGCAGCAGAGTGCACTGACCTGCACCCACAAGAGATCTTGCTGTGGTTCTGAGAGGGGTTCAGGTCCTGTGTGATGAGATGTTTAATCCCCATTCAGATCACAGTCAATCCTAAAAGAAATCAGTTCTGAATATTCATTGGAAGGACTGATACTGAAGCTGAAGCTCCAATACTTTGGCCACCTGATGTAAAGAACCAACTCTTTGGAAAAGACCCTGATGCTATGAAGGATTGAAGGCAGGAGGAGAAGGGGACAACAGAGGATGAGATGGTTGGATGACATCCCTGACACGATGGACATGAGTTTGAGCAAGCTCCAGGAGTTGGTGATGGACAGGGAAGTCTGGCATGCTGCAGTCCATGGGGTCACAAAGAGTCAGACACAACTGAGCGACTGAACTGATGTGACCTGGTGGCAGGTGATCAGCCAGCTGGTGTCTGTCCAAAACTCATCTTTTCTGAAGTCAGCCCACCTTGCCACATAATTGAACTATGTTCATGCTGCATGTTTAATTAGATTGTCACTGGCCAGCTCCTAGAGTTTTATTAATTTAATAGCATCCAAATTACATGATCCTGTTCTCATTGTGAAAATACTTCTAGTTGTCTTTACAAGATCACTTGAACTCTTGAGCATGGCCCAGGGAGACGTGCCTTACTGTTCCCGAACTTCCAGGGGCAAGAAGTCATGGAAATTGCAAATGAAGATGCTCGGAGGGAGAGAGGAGAGTGGGCAGGTGGGACGGAGACCCCTGATGGTCAGCTCAGAGTTCGTGACAGATCGGCCTGTACCGTACTGGCCACACAGCTGGGACCCCCACATCTGCCGCAGCCTGGAGCAGGTATGGACCCTCGGCCCAGCCCCCTTCTCTGTGAAGTGGGGATGTGGTGATGCTGGCACCAGGGTGCTCTGAGAGAGCTGATGACAAGGCGCCCACAGGGCACCTGGCCTGTGCTGAGCGCACTAGAGCCAGCTCTCATGGCCCCTGCACGTTGTGGGGAGGTGAAGCGCCCCACGGCCAGGCCCTCTCTGCTGTGAGTGGAGTGAACACCTTGGTCTCGGCTTCCTCCTCTGTGGACCAGGCTGGCGGCACGTCAGCAGCATCGGTGCCCAGAGGCCCTCAGTGCTCCTTCCTTCCAAAGTTTGTTCTGTCTCCACTGTCTCCATGAGGCAACTGTCTCCATGCAGAACCACCCCCAATCCCAGAACTGTGATGGGGAGCAGACGGAGCTCACAGAGGGAACCCTGTCTTCCTGCCAGAGGGGTGGAAACGTGGGTCCACTTGGCAGATTCCTCCTGGAACTCAGTGCTTCCCAGATGCGCACACACGACCCGAAGGTTCCCTAAACCCGGGGAAGCTGCGCTCACTCAGGGCCCAGGAAATGAGAGGGCCCTTTTTCTACTTGCGGTCTGATCATCACAGCATTGTGAGCCCCTCAGATCTTCTTTAGAGGGAGGCATCTCAGCAACTTCTGTCCTGCCCTCACTTCTGCTGTCTGGGGGAGTGGCATTCTGATCGCAAGAAGGGGATTACTGACTCTATTTTTCATTTTCTCTGTTCTGAGATCTTCTCATGTCCTAAAGAAGCTCCCTGGCTGGGAGACCACCCTCCTGGGATGACTTAGTTCTCAGAGATGCCCAGGGCCCAGCGAGAGAAGCCTGAAGTGCCGATCAGGCACCAAGACTTCCTCTCCTTGCCCACGCACCTGAGGGGAAGGGGGAAGCCCTCCTCTGCCTGCATCGTCCTGGCCAGGGGCCCAGAGACCCCAGATTATCCAAGCTGGCCAGCCCTCCACTGTTCCCCTGCCTTCCAGAAACCCCAGGAAAGGCCACGGCTGTAGCTCCCCTCCTCCCGTCCTCTGCCTGCAGACCAGCCTGGGGCTTCCCCATGTGGCCCTGCGTGGAGGCCCTGTCTGCCGCCCCCTCTGCGACCGCTCCCCACCCTGGAGCTTGTGTGATGACTGTTTACTGTCAGGCACTTTAATCAAGCTGCTAACTTTTAATTATTGCCACACCGTGCTGTTGGCATATCATAGAGTCTGTTTAGACCCTGATGCTGGGAAAGATTGAAAGTGGGAGGAGAAGGGGATGACAGAGGATGAGATGGTTGGATGGCATCACTGACTCAATGGACATGAGTCTGAGTAAGCTCCAGGAGTTGGTGATGGACAGGGACGCCTGGCATGCTGCAGTCCATGGGGTTGCAAAGATTCGGACACGACTGAGTGACTGAACTGAACTGAGAGTCCGTTTCTGTGTCAAAATGCTGTATTTTCTGTATGCTTTTACATAGTGAAAATTCTTCCCACTTCTTTCCCACCCATGGAGGAAAAAAAAAGACAGAAAGCATTTGAACAACATATATCATCATCACAATAATCAATAATATTTATGGTGTTTGATAATGGTGGTGATCACGTAATTCTCTCACTGCACACTGGGTGTGCCTCTGGGGAATTAAACTCAGCTCCAGCTCTCCCTGCACATGCCCCAACCAGTGAGAGAAAGCATTTACCCTCTCCCTCCTGAAGAGGGAGAGAGTGAACCCTGAAGACTGAACTCATATGCTGAGAACAGGGGGCAATAATATGGTTGAAAGTGAAAGTTGCTCAGTCATGTCCAACTCTTTGCAATCCCATGGATTATACAGTCCATGGAATTCTCCAGGCCAGAATACAGGAGTGGGTAGCTGTTCCCTTCTCCAGGGGCTCCTCCCAACCCATGGATTGCAGGTGGATTCTTTACCAGCTAAGCTACCATGCAATATGGTTGGGTAGGGTTTAAAGTCACTTCCAGCCTCAGGTTCTGCTTTTCTTTTTTAGATTATGGTTTAATGCTTTATCAGGAATATAGTTGCATTTGAATAGGGGCTTCCTGGAGAAAATAGGCAAAAATGGCACCATAGTTGAAATGTCAGTCTTGGCGGCAAGCTGGTGAGACTGGTGGCAAGAATCTACCTGCAATGCAAGAGACCTGGGTTCAATCCCTGGGTCGGGAAGACCCCCTGGAAAAGAGCATGATTACCCACTCCACTATTCTTGCCCGGAGAATCCCATGGACAGAAGAGCCTGGTGGGCTACAGTCCAAGCGGCCACAAAGAGTCAGACATGACTGAGTGACTAGCAGTCACTTTCAGTGGGACTGATGTCCCGTCCGAAGCCCAGACCCAGCAGGGTTTTCACTGCGTCTCATGGATCAGTCAACCCCTCCGGCCCTTAGTCTCCTTACCTGCTTACTTGGCAGGTTAGCGTGAGGACAGAGGTGTCCATGTGTGTGGACTTGTGAGCCTTTGTGCAATTGGTGCCCCAGAACATCTTTCTCCCCGCCTGCCTCACCGTGGGCTTCCTGTCTGCCCTCGTCCTGTCCCTCTTTCTGAGGCAGGAAGGCGAGCTGAGCTCCAGGGACCATCCTTCCCAGCCAGGCTTCCTGAGCGTCTAGAGTGAAGCACGCTCTGGCCTCTTCTCCCGTCCTTCCTTCCACGAAGGGGAAATGCACACAGTTACCCTCCGCCCTCCCATCCTCTCTCCAGAACCCAATCCCCTCCACTGTGCTTCTTGCTGGAGTTCTTCCCAGCAGCAGGCTTGGGGGTTTCAGATTCACTTTGGCTTGTGAAGGCCCCCTTTTAAATGCCCTCAGCTTTCATTCAGTCACGTGGACGGCGTTCGCATCCACATAAGACGAGTGCGTAACGGAAATGGATGTTATTGTCACTGTGTAAGCAGTTTTCTTCACAAGTCCAACTGGAGCACCCCCACATCCAGAACTCGGGGTCCAGCCTGGCAGTTAGCCTCAGAGCTGCCTCCGTGCTGGAAGAAGGTGGGGCTGAAGAACGTTAACATCTGTCCTTTCTTATCAGCTATATTGGGATATAACTGACAGAGGAATTGCATATTTTTAAGGTGAACCACTTGATGTTTTGATATACGCATCTGTTGTGAAATGGTCCCCAGAAAGAGGAGGCAGGGAGAGAGCTGGTAAAAGGATCCGGGGTTTCTCTTTGAAGTGAGTGTAATGCACACCTGTGAATTCACCAACACCCACTGGATTGTGTGCTTTCAATGGGTGCACTTCATGGTATTTGAGTTGTGTTTTCATCGAGTTGATTTATTTGAAATGAACAAGAATGTTGGCGGCTCCGACTCTGAGCTTGGAGACCATGGGCGAGTTTGTACTGGAGGGGGAGGGCGGGAGTTTATACGTGCCCTTTGTCCACACTAGCTGGAGGCTGTCGACGCAGGAGCTGACCCCACATCGGTCTGGACATTCCAGCCTCCCCACCTCCCCTTGGGGCATGAATGACCACGTCTCAGCTGCATTTGGGCCTCAGAGGCAGCTCAGCCCCCGCTGAGCTCTGATTCTCAAATCTATGCAGGTTGGGGGAAGGGGGTGTGTGCTTCCTTTCTTGCTCTGCTTTTCTCAGCTGGGTCCTTTCTGCACACCCACCAGGGAGCTGTCACACATCCCCACGTCCCCAAGGCATCTGAGGACGAGGAAGGGATTCTCGGTTGGTTCTTTCAGATTCTTCAGTGAGGAACTCAACATGAAAGGAACAGACTTCCATGCATTGCTAAGGTTGCACAAACCTCACTGATCTGTGGGTACTGTGAGAACTGATCTGTGTTCTGTTTGTGGGACTGGGGCTCCCCGGGTTAGTCGCATCCTGACGGCAGGCTCCACTGTCATCTAGGGTCTTCAGCTGCTGCTTAGTCACTTTCGTCCTGTCGGACTCTTTGAGACACCATGGATTAAAGCCAGCCAGGCTCCTCTGTCCATGGGCTTTCCCAGGCAAGAATGGTTTGGGTTGCCATTTCCTTCTCCAGGGGATCTTCCCAACCCAGGGATTGAACCCACATCTCCTGCATTGCAGGCAAATTCATTACTGCTGAGCCACCAGGGAAGCCCTGTCCAGGGTACCCTTCTCCTTTACATGAGCTCATCATGAGTGGAAGGCTAGGCCCGCGTATCTCCCAGGTTCAGACGAGGCCCTTGAGGATGGATGCTGCACTCGGGAAAAGACGCCCACCTGGGGAAGGTGGAGGACAAGCCCCCAAGTTTTCCAGAGTGTCAGGGTGCAGCTCTGAGGAGAACGAGGGCCTCGTCTTTCCTTAGAGGCAAGGCAGGGCCCCTTCAGCACTGCCCCTGAAGCGCGCCTGTTCCCCAGACACTGTTCAGAGCACAGCACACACTGACTCTTACCCTCCCGATGGCCCCATGAAATGGGCACAGGCCCTTACAGCCGGGGGTCCTTGGGGAATGAAATCAGCTTGCCTGTGGCTGCACTGCCCGTAGTGGAGAGGCCAGGATGTGACCATGGGGGTTGGACTCTCAGATCGGCCTTCCTCACCACATGCCACATGGACCTGCCATTCTCTATATTGTCGAGGAAAGTCAGAATAGTTTGTATTGCTGGGTATGGAAACTTCCAAGTTGCCTTGTAAAAACTTGAATTCATTCATTCCTTATGACACTTCATCAAAGGAAAAATGGGATTTTACTCTACTCTTGTTTTAGAAAAGGAAAAAACTTTTAAAAAATGAAGTCATTTGCCCACAATAACAACTCTGGGATTAAAATCCGTGGCCTCTGCTGCTTTGTTTGCTGACTGTTCCAGTGGCCACCTAAGTGGTCACTTAGGGGCCATTTTACTCTAAGGGGAGAAGACAGAGAATCAGGACTTCAGATGCAGGGCCCCCGGGGGCACCAGCTGCCCTGTCTTCTGCCTAGATGATTACTCCCAGCAGCAGGACTGTCTCCATCGGCACTGAGTCAGGAGTTCTGGCTCTTGGAGGAGGCAGAGGGTGGAAACAGGAGGCAAGGCTTGGACAGCTGTGGGAAAGACCTGCCTGAGGTCTAGGAAGACCTTCGGAACTCTGGAACACAAAGACCCCAGGAACACGTGTTCATGCTCATGGCCTTGATCTCCCTCTAACTGTGGTGAGTCTGAAGGCTGTAGGGTGAGTTGAGGGCGGCTGGACGTGGGTGAGAAAGGAAACAGTTGAGCTGACCCCACGGGGGTCCGGCTTTCTGGGCAGGGAGCAGCAGGCATGCGTGCAGAAGGGTCTGTGCTTGGTTTCAGGCTCCACTGTGTCATCTTGGAATCTTTAGTTGTTTTTATTTTATTTTTTTTTATTTTATTATTTATTTATTTTTTATTTTACTTTACAATTCTGTATTGGTTTTGTTTTTAAACATGAGGCTGTATTAGTCAGCTCAGGCTGCTGTAACAAAGTGCCCAGACTGGGGCCTGGAACAGCAGATGCTCCCTGTCTTCAGCTCTGCAGGTGGGAAGCCTGTGGTCAAGGCCCCTGCTGGTGCACAGACACTGTCCTCTCCTGTGTCCTCACGTGGCCACCCTCCAGGTATCGGTGCCCCCTCTTGTAAAGACACCAGTCCTCCGGGGTTAGGGCCCCTCTGCAGAGACCACCTCTTGCATTAACCCCTCATGTAGTTACCTGTCTCTGGGCACACTCGCACTCTCAGTTCCTGCTCAGGGTTTAAGCTTCAGCACATGCGTCTGGGGGCACCATCCAGCCCCTCCTCTTGTTCCCTCTGCTCCAGAGTTTCTGGCTCGAGCAGCTGGCACCATGAACAATGGCTGTGGAGTTGGGGGTTTGGAGGCCAGCTCTCTTGGATGAAGGGGAGATTGTCTGAGTCTGAAACAGAAAAACAAAGTCGTCAAGCAGGCAGGTGGTGCACAGTGTGCTTCTCAAGGTAGGGGTGTGCTGTGGGTAAATGAGAAAGCAGCCAAACAGTTTTAGGTGGCATCTCTCAGATGCCAGGCCAGGGCCACCTGAGTCTCAGAGCAGAGCCTGGATGGCCCAGCCCACAAGCAGAGTCTGCTGAAATCAGGGGGCGCGTCTCCATGCCGAGGGTGGGTGGTGCAGAAGGAGCGGGGACCGTGCAAAGGAGCCACGAGGGGAGGAGACAGGACAGGAAACTCCGCCAGACTTGGTGCTGGTGCAGCCCTTTGACCCAGGTGAGAGCACCCTGGGGCTCAGGGGGAGAAGAAAGCAGGGGAGGGGTGGAGGGGCTGCCCACTACCTCGGGCACCACCTGCAGTCCCAGGTTTAAAGATCTGTGACCACTGGGTTCTGAGCATGACCTTTGACCTGCAGAGGGCCCAGCCTGACTGGAGCCCTGCCCGGTGACAAAGCAGAAGATGCTTGCTGGAGTGCCCAGTGAGCTCCGAGCTCTGGAGTGTGTCTGAAGGGGAGATTATGGTTGTTGCTGCGTTTTCCTGCTTTTTTTAAATTGCAGTGTTTTCGAGTTTACTAAAGTTTTCAAAACTCAGAACAAAAGGAAGCATGAAATAAAATGTGCCAGCTATCCAATCACCTTTTTTCCTTTGGCTGTGCTGGTGTCTTCGTCATTGCTTGCACAGCTTTCTCTAGTTGCAGCAAGCGAGAGCTGCTCTCTAATAGTTGCTCTATGGCATGTGGAATCTTCCTGGACAGGGAACAAACCCATGTCCCCTGCATTGGCAGGTGGATTCTCAACCACTGGACCACCAGGGACACCCTATCCAATCACTTTGAAATATGTACTCTCAAGATCATGGCAACCCACTCCAGTATTCCTGCCTGGAGAATCCCATGGACAAAGGAGCCTGGTGGGCTACAGTCCATGGGGTCACCAAGAGTTGGACACAGCTGAGTCACTTGGCATGCAGGCACGCATTCTCAAAATTAAGGTGTCTATTTTTCTCAGTATCTTCGTACAATGCAGGGGGCGCTCCGCA
Organism: Oryx dammah; assembly: GCF_014754425.2. Classification (NCBI taxonomy): domain Eukaryota; kingdom Metazoa; phylum Chordata; class Mammalia; order Artiodactyla; family Bovidae; genus Oryx; species Oryx dammah. The sequence continues at coordinate 38,493,221 of NW_024070194.1, read as the reverse complement.
GAAAGAGAGAGGCAGTGGAACTTCCCTCGGCAAAGCCGAGGGGTCCCAAGGAGAGGTGAGCCTGCTGTCCGCCAACCCAGCCCCTCGGCGAGCGAGAGACAATCAGACGCAACAGGGGTTCCGTCTGAGCAGTTCCGCTTTATTGCCACAAGCTCTTGGTTTATATAGGCAAGCGGGGGTGGGGGTTGCGAGGGACTTTCCATAGTTGCACCAATCACGTTAAAGGTCAAATTGTAATATGTCACAGTTGCATCAATCACGTTAAAGGTCAAATCGTCATGTGCCTTCATTATAACAGGAGTCTATGGTGATCACCCACTGTCCATGTGCACAGAAGAAATCAAGAGAGCCCCCTATCTCTTCCGTCAGGCGCCATCTTAGTTTCCAACTGCAAAGCTAACCCATCTTTTTTAAGGGTTTCCCATTTAGGGCCCCACATCTCCCCCTTTTTTATTTTATTTAAGCCCTCGAGACATTTGTATTGATGTTCTGTAGAGCAAGGCATAAAGCTATAGGCGGCCAACCTCCAGCCTCGCCAGCCCCTCTCGTGGCTGTGCCTGTCTTAGGTTGCCCTCCTCTGAGGGTCTTACCCGTCACTGGCTATCCAGCCACCTCTTGGGGGCTAGGCGGAATCTCTCTAGATGATGGGCATCTAGAACTCTTTTTATTTATCTGTCTCGGTTAATCTCTTGAAGGACTAAATTAATCCAGGGGTTTTGTGGGTGCCCAACGTGCGGCTCCTTTTCCATGACCTGGGCAAGCATAACTATTTTTTGCTGTAAGTGCCTATTGCGTGCTGTGAGATTTTTTACCTTTAAGATCACAACAAGCAGAATAACAAAAACAAGCAAATAGAAGGCATTTTTAAACCAGGTAAATGGACTTTGTACCCAGTCCCATAGATCCGTTGCTCCCTTTTTCACCTGTTAGAGTCTCATTTAAAACTGGAAAAGCTGTCAGACAAAAGCTGGGGTATCTCACATCGCAGTCTATGTGCGCCAGAACACTCAACGTCTCGATCGCTCTGGTGTGGAGATCAAGCTGTTGTTGGAGTCCTGTTATGGCAGATCTCAGGTGTTTGAACTGGTTTGAAATCCTTGAGCAGGAGGCAGTGGATATGTTGTTTATAACCTCGATGGTCTGAGCTTGAACTCCCAGCACGGATGCTGACACTGTTGTACCCTCATGGTTGATGGCCTTGTGTGTCGTTAAACCCAGATTTTAAAGATTCTAAAAACTGTTGCACAGCCGTGGCAATGACAAAGGTCAGCAAGGAGAGGATAGGTAATCCGATGATCACCAGGAGCAGTGTCCACCAGGGTCACCGCATTGATGATCTGAAAGGGAAGAAAAGATCGCCTCAGGAACTTTTTGTTCTTGGGCTCAATATGTGAGGGTCTCTTTAATCTGTGTCAGATTTTGAGATTTGACCTCTCTCTTGTGGTGTAAATTTAAAATTCCTTGCTGGCACCCACATAGGGCTGGGGTCCCCAGTGGGGAATATGCATCCGAATCCTCTCCCCATTGTAAAGAGTGGATCGGGCCCCTTCCACTGGCCAGTGATGGGGTCTTTCCATCTCACTTGTATTTCAGGTTTTATTTCTTGGTTAGACCAATGTTTTTGAAAACATGGTATCGGTTCATTTTTTGAAAAATTTAAAATATTTAAAGAGTATCATTCCAAGTTGCTGGTGAGGGCTTATTCCTCCTTTTTGTTTTTGTAATTGAGCCTTTAAATTTTGATGGTGGCACTCAATTATGGCTTGTCCCTGAGGGTTATGTGGGATTCCGGTGTTATGACGAATGTGCCATTGTTGGAAAAATTTCTGTAAGCTCTGGCTGATGAAGCAAGGGCCATTATCTGTTTTTATTTGATGGGGAAGGCCCAAGGCCGCAAAACATTGTAAAAAATGGCTTTGAGCATGTTTTGCTTTTTCTCCTGTGTGGGCAGTAGCCCAACAGGCATGAGAGTAAGTGTCAATAGACACAAAAACATACTTAAGTTTTCCAAAACGGGAATAATGGGTCACATCAGTTTGCCACAGCACATTGGGTTTTAGCCCTCGAGGGTTTATTCCTGGGGCTGTAAAGGCGGTACTTGTAAATAAGGAAGACAGGATTTACAAGTATGTGTAATTTTCTTTAATTCTCTAATAGGGATCTGTGGGAACCTTTTATGTAGCCCTCTCCAATTTATATGAGTAAGATCGTGAAGATCATAGGCATCTTGTAATTTACAAGCTTGGATTGTAAGGGAGGCCGCTCTATCGGCCAGGGAATTTCCCACTGAAAGCGATCCAGGTAAATTTTGATGACCCCTAAGATGGTGTACATAAATAGGGTTAACCCGTTCAAGTAACAGGGTACAGGCTTGTATCATAAGGGGGGTAATAGGATTGTTATCTAGCCATATGTGAGAATTTAGCAATCCTGAAAGCAAGTTTATTACATAAATACTGTCAGAAAACAGATTCATGGGTTCAAGGACTTTTGTGAGTGCCATGACAACAGCAAATAATTCTTTAAACTGTGCGGACCCCTCCGCAAGCTTTTTTTAGGCGGCCAGGCATATGGCCCATACCTGATCTGTATAAGGAGCAGGAATGGTGGCCTATTGAGGTCCCGTACTCCATTGATCTGCCGTCCCTGACAATATCCCGAAAGTCACCGGGATAGCAGGGTTGGCAGCTTGATTTCTTTCTGCCTGAGAATGACACTCTTCCTTGAAAAAGGCACACCATTTGATATAGGTGTTGCTGGGGAGCACTGCCTTACATAGCATCTTCCAGTCTTGGGTCATACAAGGTTGATGAGCCAGGGCCTGGAGAATAGTTTCTGCCCACGGGGAGTTCGGGTCATCCTCTGCCACTGCCTTTTTGAGCTCTTTTAAATCATTGGCCTCCCAGGGGTACCAGGCTGCCGGCCGATTCCCCCCCAGGTTAACGTTTATAGAAAAGGCTTGAGTCGGGCCAGTAAAGGGCAGCGAGGATCCCCAAGGGTCCCCGGGATAGGTTCTCCCTTTCCAAGGTGACCTCATGGTCTTTCCCACCCAAGGTGCTCCTAAAACTTCCTCAAATGGGGGAGGCAGGGAGGGGCACAGATCTCTCCCCTGGGCTCCCGGTCTCGAGGCATCAGAGGGGTCTCTATTCTCTTCCACCCCTTTATCATCCCCAAAAGGCTCCCATGGCCCACTATTCGCTCTAGAGTGTTTATTCCCTACAGTCTCTTTTGCTATAATCCGACATGACTCATTCCTCATCAAACTTTTCCCATTGTTTTTCTGATTTTGAATTGGGGGTACCCGTATCAGTGACATGCTCCTCACTCCGTGAAAAGCAGAGCTTGAGGGCTGAAATGGTCAGACAGAACCCTAAAGGGGCTCCTCACCGTATGGAACCTCTCGTTGCCTAGCAAGGATTTGTACTCGATCCCAAGTGTCCCAAGAGAACCAACTGGCCGAAGCAACCCAGGGGGCTAACCGTACAATGGTCCCCCAGACCTTAATGGCCTGAGTGTCAGAAATCTCAAGTCCCCTGCTTATGAGCATATATCTCAGTGCCTTGAGTGCGGGCTCATCAGACTTCCCGATGTTATTTCCCATGCTGCCGAGGGAGAATAGAAAGAAAAGTCACTGAGGACAACCACCAAAAATCCTACGGGGAGTGGTGGCGGCCAGAAAGTTGGGCTTATGGTATGCTTTTGAAACTGTTTATGTGCCTGCATCATTGCACGGAAGTTTTCTTGCTGGGGACGGGCACCCTAGAGGTTTCTAGCCCGTTCCGTGACACCCTTATCCTGTCACAGGAGTCTTCAAGTGGCAGGCGCCCTAATGGCCTTTAGGTGCCTGACCCATGCCCATAGGGAAGATTCTAGGCCACGTCCTCAGTTAAGAATGATTAAAGGGGAGTTTCACCCGGTCAGGCTCTAGTTACTGAGGCTTACCTGCTGTGGGGCCTTCAAAGTCCGCCAGAGAGTGGCCCTAGCCAGGACTTATCAATTGCCTCCACAACCGTTCGCCTGTTCACTGAAACTCCCGAAAAAGGAATTAAGGACAGATCAGAAAAGAAGAGGAGAAGGAAAATAAGTCAGGAGAGTTTTTTGCTACTTCCCTCAAAACAGAGGGGGGCCCACCTTGAAGTCCGGCTTACCTCGGGTGATACCCTTCTGAAGGGGAGCGCCGTGCTGCGACCAGCCTAGGGTCCCTCGTCGCTCCTTCTTTCAGAGCCGCACGGTGTCACCACCTCTGTCCATCCACTTCACGCCCCACGTTGGGCGCCAGTTTCTGTGGGGGGCGCTCCGCAGAAAGAGAGAGGCAGTGGAACTTCCCTCGGCAAAGCTGAGGGGTCCCAAGGAGAGGTGAGCCTGCTGTCCGCCAACCAAGCCCCTCGGCAAGCAAGAGACAAGCAGACGCGACAGGGGTTCCGTCTGAGCAGTTCCGCTTTATTGCCACAAGCTCTTGGTTTATATAGGCAAGCGGGGTGGGGGGGGGGGGGGGGGGTTTGCGAGGGACTTTCCATAATTGCACCAATCACGTTAAAGGTCAAATCATCACGTGCCTTCATTATAACAGGAGTCTATTGTGATCATGCGCTGTCCACGTGCAGGGAAATCGAGAGCCAATCAAAAACTTTAACATAGACCACGCCCCTATCTCTTCCGTCAGGTGCCATCTTAGTTTCCTATCACAAAGCTAACCCATCTTTTTTAAGGTTTCCCATTTAGGGCCCCACAGTAGAAGTACCTGTTTATGTTTTTCCATAGTTAAGATGACACTGAGTTTGTAATTCAGATGTTTTCTTTCTTTGCATTCCCTGCTACACAGCAAACTTTTTCCTAGAGTGGAAAATACTTCTAAAATTACAGATTTTAATGGCTGTATTGGTGATCAGCATATGTATCATAGTGTATTTAGGTCTACAATTTCTATGAATGTCTAAGTAGCTTTCAGGTTGGAATTATTATGAAATATCCTTAAATAAATGCAAACAGTTTATAAAGGGTGAGATTATTGGGTCTAAGATAAATTCTCCATGCTCTTGGTAAACATTGCCAAAGTGACCTCTCAAAAGCCATTGGTGCTGTAAGGCCAACAGTGTGGTAGAACACGTAATGTCAGCATTTAGAACATATTTTCCAGTTTAATCAGTGCACACTGACATCTCATCTTCCTTTAAATTTCAATATCTTTGATCATTATTGAGGTTAAACATGTTTCCATCAGTTGGTTGGCCATTGCAGGTCTTTCAGTAATTTACTCTCGTGGTAACTGTTGACAGTTTTTTCCAATATCTGTTGAAATGTTCTGTTCTTCCCCTTGGCTTGGCAATAGCCCTTCATGCTGTGTGTTAATTCTTGTCCTATCCCCTCACTCTGACTTTGACTGCCATGGCACCTGGCCTGTCTTGGAATTTCCAAATAAAGTCAGGAAGGACCAGAGTCCAAGGGAGGAGACTTACAGGACATCTGACCTCTTCATTATACGTCTTAGAAACTTCACATAAATTCTTAAAAATCTGAGAGCCAAGTAATGATGACCTGGGGCTAGAACTCAGAACTCTGGGAACCAAACCTCTGTTCTTTTCACCAAGTTATGCTGCTTGCCGCCACGTGAAGCAGGCCATTTCACTCATGGCTGTCCAACTGACAGCCAGAGCCCAAGCTTCCCAGGCATGGGATGAAGAAGAGGGTTGGAGGGAGCATAGCAAAGGCTCCAGGTTAAAGGTCAGTTTCTAGGTCTCCAGGAACTGGGGACCTCCCCCTGGCCCTACCCCATCTGGGGCCTCCAACCCCTGCTTTCACCGTCCCCTCCTCCCCTGCCCCGCAAAACACCACCCCCACCCCACCCCCATCCCCCCGCCCCCCGCCCCGGCCCACCCTCAGAGAAGCAGTGCCCCCCTGGCCTGTTTGGAATTCCTGTTAACTGACCCAAGGGCAATTTCCCATAATCTAAGTAGCCAAGTGTTCTAAGTTTTCCTAACCAACAATCTTTTTCTCTCTAAAGACCTCGGCTGACAATTCTTAATGCTAACATTTTTCCCCCTCCTTTAAGACCACACGATTCAAATTTCCTCTTCTAATCCATAAATAACATCCTTGGTAATACACCCTGAGTGCTGATTACTTGCTGGGCACCACGCGAAGCAATTATGCTGAGCGCCACCTCGTTCAGCTCTGAAAATAGCCCTGTGAGATAGGTATTATTATTCCTATTCTATGGGCACCTTAAATAAATCGCCCTTCCTTTCCCAGACAGTAAATCACAGAAGCATTTAATCGCCAGCATGTCTCATGCTAAGCCCCTTACTCTTAGCAAAAACTCTCAAGAATGTTTAGAGGACTCCAAGAAGTTAAATCATCTCTTTGTATCTGTAACCTTCAGTCTTCTGACCTAAAAAAAAAAAAATATATATATATATATGTAAAATAATGAAGCTCCTTGCTCTGTGATGGAAGAGGGGGTGGTATGTGGAGGTGGATGTGAGCGTGTCTGCAGAGACCCATGCCTCCCTCCAGGGTGGGGTCTGTTTTCCTTCCCTCTGAATCGCCTTTCTACTTGGTTTGACAACATGATGTGGTGGAAGTGATGCTGTGACTTGGGGGGCAAGCTCCCAGGCAATTGATATTCACCCTCTGAGAGCCCTGTGCACCATGACAAGAAGCCCACTGGTCTCCTGGAGACAGCAGTCCAATGGTGGGGAACCCAAGACTCCCGAGCCCAGCCTAGGAAGGGGACCTCCTTCGGCCTTCCAGCCCAGCCCCCCACTGCCCACCAAACACAGACTCGAGAGTGACGCCCACAGCACCCCCACTTGCCAATGAGGGTGGGACACTCTTGCTCAGTCCTTATGTGTGTGTGAGAGACACATGTCTGTAGGTGTTTGGCCTGGTGGACAAGTGCAGGTGTTCAGTGAATGGACGTGTCCTCTGTCCCTTTCCTCCCATCTCCCATCCTTAGAACAGATTGGAGCGCACTGGGCAGGCGGGGAGGGAGGGCGCTGATTCCCCCTGTTCGTTCCCAGTGTCACCGCTGCACGTGGCGTCAGAAGATGTTTGAGCTCTCTGTGAACAGGATGAAGCCTCAACATCTGCTTTAGTTTTCAGACTGGCCTCCAATCAGCTCAAACGTGAGCAGTGATGGCCACACAGCAGACTTGTGTACACACCTTTAAGTATCATGTGTCCACTAATTGCATTGTAAATGCAATGTAAAATTTAGCATGTTGCTCACCATGAATATTTTTATTTGAACTAATTGAAAGCTAGTCTAAAGCAAAATCCTAGCCCAAGCTCTACCCCTGTGGTGTCAAACAGACTCTTCTGTATCACTTTGTCAATCCTTTGCTTTCTTGCATCAGCTCTGGTGTTATTTGGAAGCTTTTATGTTTTCCACCTAAACGCTCTCATGTCCATGAAGGGCTGACTCCTTGAGGACCAGGACAAGCATCGTGATTTCTTGACACCCATTGTAACACTTAGCAAAAGCCTTGGCACACAGAAGCAGCTCAGTCCATGTGTTAAGAGTCAGAGGAGTCTTAAAAAATGTTTCCTGATGATCACAAGTCAGCACAAGTTATTTCAAAACAGACAAAGTTACATAAAACTTGCCCTACACTGGCTGCCATCTATGGGGTCACACAGAATCAGACACGACTGAAGTGACTTAGCAGCAGCAGCAGCAGCATGAGCATATTTCTAGAAAGAAAAGGAGCAAATTCACTCCTCTTGCAATAAATGGAGAGCAAATGTGTGTGTCTGTGTTTGTATGTCCGAGTGTGTGTGTGTGTGTGTGTGTTTGCCTCTCTGATGGTATTACTTATGAACATGTGTGTGACCTTAGGCTGGAATTGGGTGGCTGAGAATTGCCAACAGTGAAAGACAGCAACAGCAATGAAGTTTCTCTGTAGAATGTTGCCTTTTCCTTTACTGCAGGCTAAGCCAACTATCCTTATTATGCTCCATAAACAATAGCAACAACAAAAAAGTGCCCTATAAAAATTAGATTGTGAAACCTAAATTATTTATGTGATTTCATTTGTTGGATGCATTTTGTGCCATTGAGCCTCACTTCTTTCCAATGTCATGAGACTATTAGGAACTGTAATAATCTTCAGGGCATGTAAGATTTATCAGCCCTTGCAGCATGGGCTAGGAGCCAGGGAAGGAGATTAAGGGCACTGGTGAAATTAATCGAGCTTCTCTCTGTGCTGGCCAAGAGAATGCACGGGTTACTGTTCAAGCATGTTACACAGTAGGAGCACAGTTTGACCACGACCATATGTTGAATTTAGAATTACGTGTTAGCCTTTTCCAAAAGCAATCCCATAAAAATGTCAATACTTCCATCAACTAATAGGTCTGTCCACTAAAAAGGGGATTTTACATACAGAGAGGGAAAGAGTACTGGTATTCACTAGCTCCCTGGGACATCTCCCAGGGCACCTTTTCATCCTGCTGCAGAAGCCAGGCCAGCTGATCTGCAGAACAGGAAGACTGACAGAGAGACAAGGCGAGGAGATGCTGCTCCATCACTGTTTCCTTGACTGAAAAGGGAGCTGGCGCGTGTTCCCTCATGACGTGTAGATGGGCTCCAGTCAGCAGCCTTGAAATGTAAGCGTTTCCTGTTCACTTGAGGCAATGCTGGAGTTTTCTGGAATAGATAGAAGCCATCATTTCAGTCCTAACACAAAATGAAAGCGGTATTGTGGGAGCAGTTTTGAAAATGTATGAACTTCATAAAATGTTCCATTTTCCACATGGTGAGTTTGGCTGCACTATCAGATCATCAGAGCTCAGGAAAAACACCCATTGAGGCTCCAACCCTTTATTTGTATGACACTAATAAAGAATAAGGTATTTGCCATATTGCTTATTGATCAGTAATGAGACAGGAAATAAGCACATCGCCTTCCGTGCCATCCAAAACCAGGGAAGAGGCAGCCAGAAATTCCAGCGTCTCTCTCAGTAAAGCTATTACACATTTATGGCTGAAACCATGTCTTTAATTTCCACGTGATGAGGCTTTGAAAGAGTCTTCATTAGGTTCACATTGAAAGAGACTGCCTCGTCACATGAGTGAAAAAGTTGGAATATAAGTCTGCTGGTTGTCATTTTCCTTCTAGATTGAATCAGTGGCTCCAGTTCATTCCAAAAGAATGTAACTGCTGGAAATAAACCAACCCAATAACATGTGAGCACACGGACCTACCTTTTTTTTCAGATCTAAATAGCTAGTGGCTTTAGAAGGAAACCGGATTTTAAGAATGAATTTTAGGGTCACCAAAAATACCAGGAACCTTAGATTTTTCTCTCTGACAGAGCCAGGAGAATCCTAGTGGTTCTCAATCAAGGGCACATCTCAGTATCCTGTTCTTGCTAGGTCCACCCACTGGCCAGGTGTTGAAAGAAATCAGGTACATGATAGGCAAGTGGAAAACCGTGAAAATGCTCCAGTTTTGTGAAGCAGGTTGGAATTTTTCTCCACACCAATGTTCACCATTTCCTCACCTGCCATGTGTCTTTTCCAACCAAAGGAGCTGTCATCTTCTACAGAGAAACCCAGATACCCAGAACTCAAGTCAGCCCTCAGATAACACAGATGTGGGGTGTTGTGTTTGTACATGGGATGTATGTGCATGAGTGTGTCTCCCACACAGCAAAGGCTATGTAAACCTGATTCAGCCAGTGGGTGCAGGAAGAGAGGAGAGGCAGAAGTGAGATGTTTTTTGTTTACTTTCTAAAAACCAAATACTTTTATTTTTAAGGCAGTTTTATATTGACAGCAAACTCGAAAGGGGTGTTCTGAGATTTCCCACGTATACCCTCAGTGCACATGCCCACAACCTCCCCACCATCCACATCGCCCAGCCGATGCTGCCTTTGTTACAGCTGGTGAACCTGCACTGACGCATCGTCGTCATGAAGTCTGTGGTTTACAGTGGGGTTACTCTTGAAGTTGTACATTCTGTGGGTTTGGACAAATAGATAACTTCTTCATCCATCGATACAGAATGGTACAGAATATGCTCACTGCTCCCAAAGTCCTCTGCCTCTTCATCCCTATGTCTTCCCCAAGCCCCTGGCAAACTTTGAGCTTTTTACTGTCTCCACAGTTTTGCATTTTCCAGAAAGTCATGGAGCTGGAAATATACAGGATATAGTCTTTACAAATTGGCTTCTTTCACTTAGTAATATGTACTTATGTTTCCTCTATGTCTTTTCATAGCGGATTGCTCATGTCTTTTTAGTGCTGAATAGTATTCCAATATCTGGATGTACCACAGTATTTATCCACCCACCTACTGAAGGATGTCTTGGTTGCCTCCAGGTTTGGGGCAATTACAAATAAAGCTGCTGTAAACATACATCTGTAGTTTTTTCATGCTGACTTGTTTAAATTCTTATTTTGAAAAGTTGTAGATTCATAGGAAGTTGCTAAGATAAGCAGGAAGGTCCTCTGGATCCTCCACCTAGTTTCCTCTCAGGGTTACCCCTTACATGGTCAGGTACAAGTTCAAAGCCAGGAAACTGATGCGGATACAATGCCCGTGCCTAGTTTTGTGTCACTCAGTCATTTGTGCATATGAGTGTAACCACAGTGGTAATGGACACACAGGGTATTCCACCACCACTTCAGCGGTGCTGCCTTGTTGATTCACGTCCTCCAAAACGAGGTGTTCAAGTCTGCCCCCCAGTACCTGTGAACATGACCTTATTTGGAAATAGGGTCTTTGCAGATGTAATCAAGATGAGATGAAGTATTCTGAATTAGCCCCGAACCCCATGACTGGCACCCTTATAAGAAGAGAGAAGGAAGACATACACACACAGCTGAGAAGACGGCATGAAGGTGGAATGAGGCACCACAAACCAGGGAAAGACAGCCATCACCAGCAGTTCCGGGAGCAAAGAGGCAGAGAAGGAGGCAAATTCTCCCCGGTGTTGGACTCCCAGACTCCACAGTGTTGGACTCCCAGACTCCAGAACTGCAAAAGAACACGTTTCTATTGAGCCACCTAGTTTGTGATCATGCTGTGAACTCCCTAGAAAACTAGTGCACGCCTCTCCATAGTCACGTGTGTCAGTCCCTTGCCCATCCCACCACCCCGAGCCCCCCACAGCCGCCATCTGCTTGCATTTCTCTCGTTTTGTCATTTTCGTGATGTTATATTAGTGGCAGTGCATATCAGTGACCTGTTAAGATTGGCTTCTTGTACTCAACACAGCGACCCTGAGATGCATCCCTGTAGCAGCTATCCACAGTTTACTTGTTAGCTGAGTAATAGTCCATGGTATGGACATACCACAGTCTGTTGAACGATCCACCTGCTGAGGGACATTCTGTTAGAAGTCAAGTTGCTACATTTCATGTTGATGCTATTTAGCTGATATAATAGGTGTGTAATGCAACCCACGTGTTTTTTTTTCCCCCTAGTTAATCATTTATTTATTTATTTTTGGCTGTGCCGGCTTTCTCTTGTTGCAGTGTGCAGCCTTCTCCTTGTAGTGGCTTCTCTTGTGGAGCACAGATTCTAGGGTGCGTGGGTCAGTACTTGTGGCCCTTGGCTTAGTTGCCCCATGGCGTGTGGAGTTCTCCTGGGTCAGGGATGGAACCCTTGTCCTGCGCATTGGCAGGCAGATTCTCAGCCACTGAACCACCAGGGAAGTTCACCCGTATGGTTCCTAAACCAGCATCTCCCTAATAGCTAGTGATGTTGAACATTTTTCCATGTGCTTTTTTTGCCATCACATACTCTTCAGTTAAATGCCCCTTAATGTCTTTTGCCCATTTTCTAACTGAGCATTTTTTTAACGTTGAGTTTAAGAATTCATCAGATATATGGTTTGCAGATATTTTCTCCCATCTGTAGCTTGTTAACTGGATCTTTCTCTGAACAGAGTCTTTAGGCTTTTCATGGAGTGAAAGTTTTTCTCTTGATATCCAATTTATCAAGTTTTTCTTTTATGGGTTGTGTTATTGGTGTGATATCTCAGAACGCTTCACCAAATCCTAGGTCCTGAAGATTTGTTCTTGTGTTGTTTTCTAAACATTATGTAGTCTTATGTTTTACATTTAAATCTATGATATATTTTCACTCAGTTTTTGTAAAAGGTGTGATACTGAACTTTTTTTTCATACAAGTAATTTTTCCATGGCTTTATTTATATCCTTTTGTTCTAAAATTAAAGTACATCTTTTTTTCCAGTTATTCCTCACTTTTTCTCATCTTTGAGAGATGTATAATATCTCCTATGACATTAAATATAAGAGCTAGTGAAAATTAGGTGTCCAAGAAATAAGCATCTGTGTGGAGATTCTGATTATTTTATTATTTATTTATTTTGGGGGCAGTGGGCCACTGTGGGGCTTTTTTTAAATTAATTAATTTATTTTAATTGGAGCCTAATTACTTTACAATATTGTGGTGGTTTTTACCATATATTGACATAAATCAGTCACGGTACATGTGTCCCCCCATCCTGAACCCCCCTCCCTCCCCATCCCATCCCTCAGGGTCATCCCAGTGCACCAGCCCTGAGCACCCTTTCTCATGCATTGAACCTGGAACGGGTGATCTGTTTCACATAAGGTAATATACATGTTACAATGCTATTCTCTCAAATCATCCCACCCTCGCCTTCTCCCACAGAGTCCAAAAGTCTGTTCTTTACATCTGTGTCTCTTGCTGTCTCTTATATAGGGTCATCATTACCATCTTTCTAAATTCCATATATATACGTTAATATACTATATTGGTGTTTTTCTTTCTGACTTACTTCACTTTGTATAATAGGTTCCAGTTTCATCCACCTCATTAGAACTGATTCAAATGCATTCTTTTTAATGGCTGAGTAATATTCCATCGTGTATATGTACCACGGCTTTCTTACCCATTCATCTGCCGGTGGACATCTAGGTTGCTTCTATGTCCTGGCTATTGTAAACAGTGCTGTGATGAACTTTGGGGTGCACATGTCTTTTTCCATTCTGGTTTCCTCAGTGTGTATGCCCAGCAGTAGGACTGCTGGGTTGTATGGCAGTTTTATTTCCAGTTTTTTAAGAAATCTCCACTGTTCTCCATAGTGGCTGTACTTGTCTGCCTTCCCACCAACAGTGTAAGAGTGTTCCCTTTTCTCCACACCATCTCCAGCATTTGCTGCTTGTAGACTTTTGGATAGCAGCCATTCTGACTGGCATGAGATGGTACCTCATTGTGGTTTTGATTTGCATTTCTCTGATAATGATAATGTTGAGCACCTTTTCTTGTGTTTGTTAGCCATCTGTATGTCTTCTCTGGAGAAATGTCTGTTTAGTTCTTTGTCCAGTTTTTTTGATTGACTATACTACAAAGCTACAGTCATTAAGACAGTATGGTCCTGGCACAAAGACAGAAATATAGATCAATGGAATAAAGTATAAAGCCCAGAGATAAATCCACACACCTATGGACACCTTATCTTTGACAAAGGAGGCAAGAATATACAATGGAGAAAAGACAATCTCTTTAACAAGTGGTGCTGGGAAAACTGGTCAACCACTTGTAAAAGAATGAAACTAGAACACTTTCTAACACCATACACAAAAATAAACTCAAAATGAATTAAAGATCTAAATGTAAGACCAAAAACTATAAAACTCCTAGAGGAAAGCATAGGCAAAACACTCTCTGACATAAATCATAGCAGGATCCTCTATGACCCACCTCCCAGAGTAATGTAAATTAAAGCAAAAATAAACAAATGGGACCTAATTAAACTTAAAAGCTTTTGCACAGTGAAATAAACTGTAAGCAAGGTGAAAAGATTTTGATTATTTTTAACTTTTATTTAGTGACCGGCCAACGTAGCTTTAGAAACACACATGGATCTGGCGATGTGCTAGTGACTGAGGTCATATCTCCAGACAATGACCTGAGGCCCCTAGAAGGCTGGTGCCCTCAGCAGAGCAGGCGTCCGTGCATCCAGACCATCATGTTTGCTGTCATTATCAGACAGCTGTGTGTGAGAGGGAGCAACACCAAGAAAGAAGACGCCCTCTGAAGGGATAGGAAGCTGCCAGGACATCCAGGAAGCCATTAGAGCTGAGTTGAGAGAGCTCAGAGCAGCAGGGCGGGCACAGGGCCACATGTCCCAGGGACCTTTCTCCCCGAGGGATCCCAGCCAAGCCCTGAGGGCAGCGACAGTCACCTCTGAAGACGAAGCCCTTTGTCTCCGCTGGGTTCCCAGACGTCCTCCGGGTGTCTGTGGGAGCCTCCTCTCAGAATTGCCTTCAGTCATGTAAGGAAGCTTTTCTAATAATTACCGTCCCTTAGAGTCAAGTGTCTGCACTCGCACAGGCATATAAACGCCATTACCCAAAACGCTGATGTGCCAACTGGATATTTCTTATTCACCATACCTGACTGAACCTAACTTTTGGCTGTTTTGTGAAAATCAATGTCACTTTCATAGGATGTACTGCTAAGGTTAATTTTTTAAAAATTAAACTCTGAAAGAAAGAGAGACAGAGAAAGGGGAAGAAAAGAGAAGGAAGAAGGAAAGAAAAAAAAGCAAGTCCAAAAATATGTTGTGTAACCCAGGCTGCCTCATTTGGGAAATATGCCTCTTTCCTAAGGGATTATCCTGAAGGAAGCAACCACTTTTCAGTTACACCTCTGAGTATGTTTCTTTAAAATCCATAAACATTGCTTTATTTTATTTTTCTTGAAAAGTGGTAACATGTAGTTAAACATACCTGGGGAAATTTCCCTGGCTAATTTTTTCTTACTAAAAAATGTTTCTTTCCAGATTTCAGTTCAGTGGATTTCCCGCACCCCCACCCCCATATTATTTTTGGAGTCCCATAAGTTTTCCTTGGCCAGAGAACAACACTGTGGTACAGCGGAAAAATGCGGGCAGGACTTTTCTAGAAAGGGAGTGGATAACACACATTCATTTTGGCCCTTTCTTGAACTCCACTATAAAATATGGGAAAAAAATAGATTCTTTGAAAGATATAAACTCACAAATTTTCTTTTAGAGAGGATAGGAAAGAAAAGCTACATTTTAGAAGGTAAGCAGATAAACTTCCGTTTCCAGAAATAAGACCCTTCAGGGTATTTAGATCATCTTCTCTTTTGCAAGTGAGAAAATGATGATTCAACTCTAAAGAAGCTTGTTTCTAAGTTACTGACCAATTGACAGGGTAAGTAATTATCAGGATGGACTATAAACCTGTAACGGAGGGTCTAGCCAGGCACCGACTGCTCTTGCCCTGCAGGCACCAGCTCAGCCAAGCAGAAATAAAACTCCTTGGCCTCTTAAAGTTTGGAGACTTACAAAGTGGGGGGCTTCAACAGGTTAGTCATGACCAGAAGATGCTGGTATCAGAAGAGTCCGCTGTCTTAGAAGAGTAAATCTGAGACAAACCCCACCCGACACACAGAATTAACTCGTGTTCCTGGAGGAAAAGGGAATGTCCTAAATCTGATGGGAGGCAGAACAAAACAAAGTGAGACAGAACAAAGACAGAACAAAATCCTATCTGTTAAATGTTGAAATCTGCCCCCTCCAGATCAGGAGCCAGACAGGAACAATGCTCTCCACTCATCTTCCCAGTGTCTCAGAGGTGTCCGCCTGCCGAGGAAGGTGTAAGACTAACAAGCATGAGGATTGGGAAAGAAAAAAAACAAAACTGTCTCCTTGGAACCAAGCAAGGTCCTGTGGGGCTCCTGGACATGGAAGCATTTCTGCCCCCAATTTCTTGTTCGTAGGGCACAGACTCCAGCCTCTGTGACCTTGGCCCGAGTTCCAAAAGGCTGATTCCAACAGTTGCTAATCAAAAGAGGAGCAGTCTAGAAACCACTGCTTTTTCATACTGTTCATGGGGTTCAAGAAACATCAGCCCTGAATATTCATTGCTGAAGCTCCAATACTCTCACCATCTGATGCAAAGAGCCAGTTCATTGGAAAAGACCGTGATGCTGAGAAAGATTGAGGGCAAGAAGAGAAGGGGGAAACTGAGGATGAGATAGTTGGATGGCATTACTGACTCAATGGATGTGAGTTTGAGCAAGCTCTGGGAGATAATGAAGAACAGGAAACAAAGAGTTGGACATGACTTCACAACTGAACAACAAGAGCCAAGAAACCACCTGCTGCTGCTGCTAAGTCACTTTAGTGGTGTCCGACTCTTAGCGACCCCATGGACTGCAGCCTACCAGGCTCCTCCATCCATGGGATTTTCCAGGCAAAAGTATTGGAGTGGAAGAAACCATCCAAGGCAAGATTAAAAGAACTAGAGAAGCTCATGAAGAAGGTGACCTAAGACCAGATGAGAGGAGCACAGGCCCTGCACAACCCCCTGATCTTGTCAGCCACCCCCTCCACTTGAACCCTGGCTATAAAACTTCTCATCATATCCTCCAGGGTGGGGAGGCATAGTTTTGGGGGGCAGGAACTCGCTGTGGCCCCCTTTGCCTGGCAAAGCATTAAAGCTCTTCTTTTCTACTCCACCCACCTCTGTCTCCGAGCTTTGATTCAGCACGCTGCAAAGAGGCTGAGTTTTCAGGCATCACTCTAAGAAGACAAAGTGAGGATGCCCCGCCAGCCACTGTCCAGCCTGGCCCCACTGTGGACTCAGGCTGTGACCTTGGGTAGCTTCTCCTTGGACTTCACTTCCTTCTCCTGTGAATCAGGATCAGCAAAGCCCTAAACCATGTTAACTGGCTGTAAAACCAAACTGAAGTAAGAGCAACAAAAGGAGAACTGTGAAGATCAGGCACTATACAGAGACAGGACACTGTCCATATTATTAATACTGTCATCCCTGGTATAGTTTTGTGTTTAGAGGTTCACTGTAGTTGTTGTTTAGTTGCTAAGCCACGTCTAAGTCTTTGGCGACTTCATGGACTATAGCCTGCTAGGCTCCTCTGTCAATGGGATTTACCAGGCAAGGATACTGGAGTGGGTTGCCATTTCCTTCTCCAGGGTATCTTTCCAACCCAGGGATTGAACCTGCATCTCCAGGACTGGCAGGCAGATTCTTTACCTTTGGGCCACTAGGGAAGCCCTTAAAGAATTCATACAGCAAGTGAAGCAATGTGACAGATTTTGCAGCAATCATTGACTCACCCATGTAATTTATTCACTAGGGCAGTTTTGTCCTTTGTATTCATTGGAAATAAAAGGCCTGCTGTAAAACCAAGTGTTTTCATGGAAGAGTTGATGCAAAAGTGTTCTAAATGTTTTAGTAAAAGGCCAATTCCAAAGAGAACCGAGAAAATACATTCTTAAAAATAAGAGCGTGAAGGATGCAAAAGAATGTATTTCTTTGTGTACTTATCTGTGGAGAGTTGCATCTTCTTTATGCATTAATAAAAATGAAGAGCCTTCAGGTGTCTGCAAAAGGAGGGAGATAACGCAGGTGTGCCCGAGAAACACCGCAGATAAACACAGACACTGCAGGACGGTATGAGGCAAAATTTTGTTTAGGTTGAAGGACCCTGACAAAAGAGATTTAATCAGTGAAGCACCAAAGAATCTTACCACACTGAGATCACCCCCCAAGGCCAACTAGAAGCAAAAAACTTTATAGAAGCTTTATATCAAAGAAAAGCTTTTATCAGCTTTAGATAGCTTTAATTTAACTTGCAGTAATGATCAGATTCTTCTCCAACCCTGGGATTTTTCTTCCTTGTACAAGAGACGAGGGAAGAAGGAGGGTGGGTTGGGTGATCAAGATGTAACAGAGTTGAGGCTTAAGGAATGTTTTATTTTATAGCAGTTTTTTACAATAATATTATTTGAGTTGTATCTCATGCCTGTTTTAACAATAATTCTTTTAAGTGGGAATTTATTACAGGCAAATATTATCCTCGTAACTTTTCTTCAGATATCATATACACATTAAGCTAAGAGCATCCATTAATAATTCAAAAGTCTTTCATTGCCTTTCATCCTATTGTCTAATACTTAAGATGTTAATGTGAAGAGAAGTGCAAATGGCATTCTTCCGTTACAATATTAAAACAATGGAAGGATACAGGCTCTCAACCCTTTCAGGAAAGTCATGAGCAGTCAAGCAGGAGATGCCAGGCATAGGAGAGTAAGCCCTCTGACTAATTTTGGCCTCTTACCAAGTGTTCACTTCTGCACAAAGTGGTCCTTTCTAGCGTGTGCTTTCTTTCTCCCTTCCTTTCTGCAGCCTGTCCCCAGATGCTCGCAAATAGTTGCGCCTGCAAGAAAGCCAAGAAGCCTTCTTGGAAACATTGCAAAGGGTGCCACAGCCGGCCCTGATTCACCCACAAGTGCCAGCAGCACTTCTGCCTCTTCCGGTCATCAGTGGAACCTCTGTGAGACGTGGCAACAAAGAGCCGTGACAGGGAATCGTCTGATTTACAGGATAATTCACATGCCAGGAAGGCTCTGTACCTCTTCTTATGCTGCAAAATCATTAGTGGTGTCACCCAAAGCAGCTGCTCGCCACTCAAAGGCCAGTAAGAGGCCAGGTTGGTGGAATGGAAAGTTGACTCTGTTTTGAATGCCAGCAACCTCCCTGTCCAAAGGCTGACACTCTCTACCCACCCCACCGACGGTCAATGAGCAAGAGCTTTTAAAGACAGAGGGAGGAGGCTCTACGCAGAAACAGCACAGTCTGCTCTGACAGTCAACTTGAAGTTGGTTGTCAGTGACCAGTGTCATCGTGATTGTTCTAGGTACAGTCAGTCTTCAGTTCCAGGATCAGTTTGTTTCCATTTCTTTGAGGCAAATTCTCGGAACTGTGGCAGCTCGTATAGTGACTACAGTCCGGTCGTTGTGTAGTTAACTCCTGCCTGGTGGGGGTTTCAGTGTCTATAAGATGGCTCAGAATGTGGCTCAGACTCTTATCTATAGCCCTTGAGTAGAAACTAAAGGTCCTTTACTGTGCTTAATTATTATTCGGTCTGCTTTGACTGTTTTCCTTTCTTTCTGCATCTTGTCACTTCTCTGATTAAACTTATTCTTTGGCTAAGTTTGTCCACAAAGGCAGGGTGAGGTCACAGAGGGGTGGGCAGGCAAACGCCATAGAGTCCTGCTCTGTTTCAGCAGTATGAAGGGTCACTAACACGTGGAAGCACTGCCACAGGAAAAAATCTGCTCTGCTTGAGTAAATGACGGCCCCCTGACCACCTCAGACCTTGGGCTGTAGCCTGGTGCATTCTGTTCCTTCACTATTTGAGTGCAATCTGATGAATTTGTTTATCATTCACCATGGCCCATGGGGGCTTGGCATGTCGCTCCCCATGGATGGAATGGCAACGCTTCACAGCACGCCCCTTGAAAAGTCTCTGCTTTTATGCAAATGAGACTCCATGTCACCCATACTATCCACTAATTGGTCATGCTTCTCCAGGCTAGGGCTTCCCTCATAGCTCAGTTGGTAAAGAATCTGCCTGCAATACAAGAGACCCCGATTCAATTCCTGGGTCAGGAAGATCCACTGGAGAAGGATAGGCTACCCACTCCAGTGTTCTTGGGTTTCCCTCGTGGCTCAGCTAGTAAAGAATCTGCCTGCAATGCGGGAGTCCTGGGTTCAATCCCTGGGTGGGAAGATCCCCTGGAGAAGGGAAAGGCTACCCATTCCAGTATTCTAAAGAGTCGGACACAACTGAGCAACTTTCACTTTCATTTTCTCCAGGCTAGTGAAGACCAGCCCCTTTCTCACCCAGGCTGTGCTTAGTAAATGGAACTGCCGGCGGTAACAAGGAAGAAGCAGAAGAAGGTACGGCACGAGCCAGCCAGAGGAGCTCTGACTCCCAGTCAGCAGGGTTATTCTCGCTCCTGTGTGCACAGAAGGGAGTGTTTAAAGGAAATAGGAATTTTGCTTTTTCCTGATGAAGCTTTGCCATTTTTAAAGGATCACACTATGATCACCATGATTGCACTAACATTGATGGTAGCCAGTGTGCCGTGTGCTATTTTTAGCACGAAGCGTAACACAAAATCCCTGTTAGGCAGCGTGTGGCTCTCACCTCCCGAGGGGCTCATTAAAATGAGACATTTCCCTCCAGAGGCTCGCTCAGTGAGTAGTGTTTAAATTTCTTAACCAGGCTGCACCAAGTGGCCACATAAGAAATGGTTTTGAGAACAAATCCAGTGTCAGGCCGCAGCCACACCTTGACAGTAAAATCCCAGTGACTTAAAATCTCAGGGAGGAAGTGGTCTTTGAATGAGAGACATTTAGAATTTTCCATGTTCTAATCAGAAAATAAGAACGCACTTCCTCATCCAGAAAGGAGCCACCTCATTAAACTCTCTTGTCCTGTGAACATGCAATGTCAGCTAATAGCATTTTGCCAAATAATGAAGTTGTGAATATTAACCCTCATTGGGAATCCAGGTCAAGTATTAACTGCTACAAATAGAAAAAGCTGGGATTCTGGGAATAAGGCCCATTTTAAACTTGTCAAAATTATTTTTGTAACTGGCAAGTAGGCAAACCTCTAAGAGAACACTGCTCAGTGCCCACGTCTATTTCAGTGTCCTACGTAGCTGTCTTCGCTGAAAACACACCCAGTGTCTCCTCGTGAACAGGCCCCTGAAATGCCAGATAAATAAAAACCGTCCTACGATGAGCGCAGTATTCTGCGTCCTGCTGTTGAAAGGCTGATCGTCTTACCCAGCTGTGCTGGCCTGAGGCTCTCCAGAGGCCAGTTTTCCATTCCCGGCTGAACTTGGGAGCCCACTGCTTGTGGGTGAGAAGAACCAAGGCCCCCATCACGATGCTGACCCTGAACCACAGCTGAGGACACTTGCGTGCAGGGATGGCAGCTCAGTGGAGACCAGGCTGCTTGGGCTTTGTCTTGAGCTCTCTGTGCGCCCTGAGGCTCTCTGCAAGCCCCTGGCTGCCTTGCTGATGCACGAGCCTTCCTTCTGAAGATGATGTCTGTTTAAAACCACCAACTGTCCCAGCAGGTTCTAATGACCCTCCACTGCAGAGCCTTGATCCACGTCTTCTCTGTTTGCAAACCTTGGTGTGAACAGTCAAAACTGCCACCTAAGCAGACCTGCAGGCATGTGCCCACAGCTGTGTGCCTCCAATATGGTCTAAGCCCTGGTTATCGCTGTGGACTAAGTCAGCGTCCAAACCACGACATTTGGATCAGACGTGCATGATGATTGTGATATGGCTCTGGAACCGTCCTTCTCGCTCCGAGCGCAGAAATGTTTGTATAAAATCAGATCAAATAAAAGGTCTCTCCCCGGTCCCTTGGCCAAATCATCTTTCATTCAGCACAATTGAACAGATACTGGTCTGGCTCTGTAGATCTGACCTTTCCTGTGGGCCCTGTGAGTTTATTCTTTGTTTAAAAATAATGTATTTTGAACCTATAGTTTTGCCTTTCTGAGTTTATTCTCTGCCTTCATGAGAGACTTCTGTCTGATTGTTCAGGTTTGGATGGAAAACTAGACAAAGGGACAGGCTGCTGTGCCAGATTACCTTGTTGTCTGAAAGGCACCCACGTGTCACCTGGCACACAGACAGGACCATCGGAATCTCTCTAGTTTGGAGTTGGATCAGAAGTTGCCAGAGGGGGTCCCATCAGCGCTGTGGTCCAGAACATGTGAGCTGGAACCAGGCTTGGCTCCCATACCCCCCGGCTGCTCACCCAGGGGCCTCAGCCAAGACCAGACTCTCAAGGCTCATCTGCCTTTTCAGGAAAATGAGGATGGTGACTGTCACCCGCTAAGGAGGCCGAGGAGATAGAGTGATTCCCATGGGGCCAGGAAGGCTGGAGCCCTGCCAGTGACCCTGTAAGAACACGGACCCCGAGCCATGGAAACCCACCTCTCACCTTATAGTCAGACCACTGAATCCTTGGTTCCAATCCCTGGATTCAACCAACCTTGGATCGTGTGGTCCTAGTTCTCTTTTATTGAAAGAGTCCCCGTGTAAGTGGACCCCATGGTTCACACCTACGTTGTTCAAGGGTCAACTGTATTATTACAGCTTCTGCCTTGTTTCCAGGACCAAGTGAACTGAGACCAGAAAGGTTATGCTTGCCCTCAATGGCACACATTGTTCGTCTCAGTCTGGGTTCTCCGTGTGGACCCGCCCACGTTTGGGATGTGAAGGGAGTGTGGAGATGGCCCTGGGACATGCTGCTCTGGCACGTGGGCCGTTGTGAGCTGAAGGTGATTGGGAGTCAGCGGGTGCAGAAGACAGCTTTCCAAGAACCTGCCTCCTCTGACTCAAGGCCGAGCTTCTGAACGTGAGATGTCATAGATTCCCGCTCTGGGAGGGGGGTGGGCTGACCGAGAAGAAGACAAAGTTGGCACTGAGATGCATCCTCACAAACAAGACTTACTACAATGGCTCATACTGTCCGCACTTCCCCCTATGTTTACCTGCTCACAATGCCCTGCCCCTGGAAGCCCGCCCCACTTCCCACCAATTATTGCCCTTTGTTAAGAGTATAGAAATCTCTGAGACCCACCACTTCTTTGGGTTTTTATTTCTTTCCTGTGAAGCTTCCCCTGCCATGCATGCCAAAAAATACTTGTATCAATAAAACTTACACTAAATGAATGTGTTTTTCTCCTGCCAGTGTGTCTTGTGCCAGTTCAGTTCATGGAACCCGGGAGACTAGTAGGAAAAGGCACTTTTTCCTCCCCTCAAATTAAAAATCAGGACAGTCCTCGCAGTGTGGTATGAACCAGATCATGTTAAATACGCAGTGTACACAAGCGACCATAACCTGGAAAGGAAAAGCCCCCGCGTCATGGATCAGAGATTGCTGGTGGATGGTGAGTGCCATTTGCTACCTTCCTCGTAACTGTGTGTGTTTTCTAGATGTCCCCAAGGACCGTGAGAGAAATCCCTGGGTAGAGGGCCTGGCCCAGGCTGTCTGGGTGACCTGCCGGGGTGCCCCCCTTCTCTGGGCCATGGCCAGCAGCTTCCGTGGAGGCGGGAATGAAATGCCTGCATGAGCGCAGAACGCACACCTGAGAGAACCAAGAGCAGCAAGGCCTGGACCACGTGGGGCAAGGGGCGGGGCAACGTGCCTTCTGTCAGGCGGCTCCGCCCACAGACTCGAAGTCAGCCAGTCTCCCAGGACCTGCTTGGTTGGCACGAGGCTTACGCTGTTGTCTGTAGAACCAGCTTTGTGTCACGCTGAGGGCGGAATACAGGAACAGGTGTGAAGCGTTGAAGATGGGGAACAAGCGATGGCTTCTCCTTCCTCCATCCCCTGGGAGATGCGGTGCAAAGATGGAAGGCAAGGCCTCCCCGGAGGGGAGTGGGGAGGGGAGGGAAGCCTGGCTGAGCCCTGCAGGCACTGGGAGGAACAGGGCCGCCTGACACCAGCCTGACACAGCTCTGTGCTTGGCATTCTGGCCCGGCCCAGCCAGGAACACAGGCATCACACATGCCCAGTAGAGTAGGGGCTCCAAGATCCCACTGTGATGGACAGCAGGTCCGTGCCGTGTCTGTTTTCTAGGATGACCCCTGTGGCCCAAGGCCTAGGGTGTGTCACCTGGAACTACTGAGTGGGACCGAGAGCTCTCAGAAATTACGTGAAAGCAGAACTGGAGAATCCTGGCGGAGGGGAAGGTAAGCTTTATTCTGCCTGGAGCCTGGTGCCCTCCACCCAGTTTCCCAGCTCCTGCCCTGCTCCCAGGCAGCTGGGGTGCTCGGGGCGGGGGTGAGGGGGTGCTGCTGTTTGAGGTGGACACTCAGACCAGCCGTGCTGTTTCTTCTCTGTTCCTTCCCTGGAGCCCCTCTAGTTGGGGGAGGTACCCAGTCTGTGAGCCCTGCCTGCCAGAAGCCCGGAGTCCTGTGAAGTCCCTGCTTATTCTATTGAACAAGAAAGGAGGCAGGTGTGAGGTAACTCTGCAGCCACTCAGGGCAAGGGACGGGTTATTAGGAGAAAAGAGAGCACCAGTGACCTCCACGAGGCTGCTTGCTCCGGGAACCTCTGGTCCATCAGGGCTTCCCTTGACGTCCGTGGTAGGAAGGAGGCTGTGGACACACCAGGGCATGGGCTCAGACCCAGAGCTGATTCTTACTCACAAGCTGCTTGCCCTCACTCACCTCCGAAACAGCCTCTGAACAGGAAGAGGAGAGAGTTTGCTCATTGTTTCTGTGATGCTGATGATGCCGAGAGCGCAGAGCGAGGACAGGGAAAGTGCCCTGGGACAGAGGGACAGATCCCCAGCCCGGAGCTCAGGGGACGGGCCTGCCTCACCCCCCTGGCCCAGGATCTGCGCCCGTCCTCTCTCTGGCATCTGTCCGCAGGGTTAGATGGTGAGTGAGAGGGCTGCGCACTCAGAGACCACGCACCACACTTCAGCGGTTTTTGGCCACAAGAATGAGCTCAGCTTTGGCCTGACTACTGTGAATGGCCAGAGGAAGCAGTGGTCAGTGTGTCTCAGCACTAGAGTCTGAGGCCATAGGAACTGCCTGGAGGGGGTGCCACCTGTTCCCACCTACACGATCAGGTCCCTTGGGTAAATGTTTTTGTCCTTTGGTCAGTGGTGCAAAGTTTCCATCATTGTCACCAAGCAGATGGTGTGCATGTTGCTCTCAATCCATAGGCAACAGGAAATGTTGCAAAATTATTTTAAAAGTCAGTAAGAAGAGAATACAGTGAAACTTTCTCCTAGAGAATAAATTGCTAAATAACATTTGACCTCTTTAAAAAATAATAGAAGCAGCTCAAGATAATAAAAGAGGCGAGAGAGATTGTTCTGTGTAACCAGCAGCACATAGGCAGGCTATTTGATGATGAAAGTACATGCTTGGGACAGTAAAGAATACTGTTCTTCTGGCATTTTTTGAAAAATTTCTGGGTGTGAACAGCTAAGAGTTGACCATTGCTTCCCTGTTCCAAATCACAGTCTTTAATATGGGTCTTTGTTATCTGCGTGTAGCTTACTGAAAATCCAAGTCTCAGAAAAACAGAAGTACTCATGTTATTTTGTTTGACTCGATGAAAAGTGGCATGATTGAGCCCAGAGACCTTGACTCCAGTCCTAGCTGTGCAGCCTTCAGCTCTTCTCTACCGACAAACTTCTCTCACACCTGCTTCCTCCTTGTAATCAAAGCAGTAAAGAAACCAAATTCTCTGCAGCACAAAAAGTTGAAGAGCTGGGTTCATGGAAAGATTGAGAAATAGGAAAGATGGTATGTAGACAGATGATAGAGATAGGTGATGGGCACAGGGATAATAGGTAGATGATAGATTGATAGATTAGATATAGAGACGATAAATAAATGATAGATAATAGGTGGCAATGATAGATGATAGACACAAGCTACTAGACAACAAATGACAGACACGATAGACACGTAGATGAGAGAGAAAATAGACTGCCAATCAATGGAGAGATAATAGATGGCTGAGTGCCTGCTAAGTTGCTTCAGTCATGTCTGACTCTTTGCAATCCCATGGACCACAGCCCACCAGGGTCCTCTGTCCATTGGATTCTCCAGCAAGATTACTGGAGTGGGTTGCCATGCCCCTCCTCCAGAGGCTCTTCCCAACCCAGGGATTGAACCCATGTCTCCTGTGCTCCTGCACTGCAGGCAGATTCTTTATCATTGAGCCACCAGGGAAGCCCAACAGATGATCAGATAGGTAAACAGACAGACAGACAGACAGTCAGGCCTATTACCTGAGCACTGACTTTTGTTTCTGCTCTGTGGCATGACCATAGATATTCATAAGGAAAGATGTCAGCAACTGTTCAGATGAGAAGTCACAAGTCCTCAATATCAGATTAATCACAGATGTGAGAGCTGTTATCCCTAATTATAAACTGATATGAAAAAGAAAACAGACCAATAATTCTCTTTAAAGTAGCTTTTAAATGTTATTTTTTTTAATTATAGTTGATTTACAATTTTACATTAGCTTCAGGTATACAGCACAGTAGTTCAGTATTACAAATGCATATATGTTCTTTTTCCTTTTTAAAATATTTATTTATTTATTTGACTTCACTGGATCTTAGTTGTGGCATACGGGATCTAGTTCCCTGACCAGGGATTGAACCTGGACCCCCTCATTAGGAGCATGGAGTCTTAACCACTGACTGCTAGGGAAGTCCCTGTGCTCCTCTTCATATTTTTTTCCATTATAGGTTATTACAAGATATTAAGTAGAGGTTCTTCTGCTATATAGTAGGTCTTTGTTGTTTACCTATTTTATATATAGTAGTGTGTATCTGTTAATCCCAGACTCCTATCCTTCCCCACTACATTTCCCCTTTGGTAACTATAAGTTTGTTTCTATGTCTGTGAGTCTATTTCTGTTTTATGAATAAATTCATTTGTATCAATTTTTTAGTTTCTACATATAAGTGATATGTGATATTTCTCTCTGTCTAACTTAACTCACTTAATATGATAATCTCTAGGTCTATCCTTCTTGCTATAAATGGCATTCTTCTTTATGGCTGCATAATATTCCATTGTATATACATACAACATCCTCTTATTCCACTCATCTCTTGATGGACACTTAGGTTGCTTCCACATCTTGGCTACTGTAAGCAGTGCTGCTGTGAACACTGAGTGTGTGTATCTTTTCAAATTAGAGTTTTCATCTTTTCTGGGTGTGTGCCCAGTTAAGGAAACTCCATACTGTTCTCCACAGTGGCTACACCAGTCTATATCCCCACCAACTGAGGGTTTCATTCTCTCCACACCCTGCCCAGCATTTGTTATTTGTAGATTTTTAATAATGGCCATTCTGACCAGTGTAAAGTAACTAAAAAAAAATAATAGAACACTACAGACATTTTTAACCAAGTTATCACTGATGGCCAAAGTTGTTTGTTGTTGTTGTTGTTTGTCAGAAGGGTCGCTGCACGTGCTTCACTCTCACTGTTTTTTTTTTTAGATCTGCTGCTTTCAGTGAAGGGCCCATAAACGTTCTTGCAGACGGGAACTCTTCTGTCGTGTACACTTTCCGGCTGAGTCTCCCTGATCGATCCTCCAAAGTTCCCACGTGGGGTGTGACTGTGCTCAGCCTGAGGAAGTGGAGGGTGCTTTCAGCAGAAATGCAACAGAAAACTGTTTCTGAGAGATTGAAATCCAACAATAATATTTGCAGTCAAATTGTCTCAGTTTGTTTAGCATAAAGAAAACTGAAGTGAACACCCAGAAAGGACAACGGAAAGTGTGCATTTTCTATCAACATGATGTCATGACTTTGCGGCAACTGTCTTGTTACAGTGAAGGCCATCTGACCCTGGAGCAGCCATCGCTGGGCCATGGACGCTGAGGCACCCGATGCACAAGCGGGACTGGGGATGCCCCGTGGAGCCCTTCTTTATATTTCCTCCACTGACCATAGTGAGTCTAAATTTTACTTTCTGTTGTGCATATCTTTCCTTTGAATTTACGGCACATCTCCTATTTGGGGATCTAAATTGATATATGTTGTAGTCTTCTGTAAATATCTAGGAAAAATACAACTTCAGAGTTTATGAAAACTTAAAGTGGAGCAAAGCAAGAATGAAACCATGATGTTAAAGATGTCATCAAGTACAAGTAAGAAAAATAACCAAACCATGGGCGATCCAGACGGTGTTGGTAGCACCTTGTGTGAGACAGGCACACACAGGCCTTCTCAACGTGTGGGCTCCCAATGCAGTGCCTGTGTTTACACTGCTGTGCAAACAGAGCCCTGGGGAAGTGGGATTTATGCTGCTGTGTAGACAGGTGCCTTGGGCCTTCAGAAATGGGATTTGAATGGCAGATTTATGTAAAAATCAGAGACTGAATTACATAAAAATCTACAGAAGGAGGGGAAAGGTTTCCACCCCACGCTTCAGAAGCTGTCACGGTTGGTGGCATCTTCTCTCAGGTGGTTCTATTTCCAGCAGGAACAGCCTGAGATCTTCCTGGCCCTGTCAACCACGCCTGCCTTGGGTTTGGCAGGATTGGGAGGTGGCCGATGGCTTCCAAGCCTTCCACCCGGTGAAGCGTCCACGGTGGTATCCCCATGCCCATTGTGGTTTGAGAGTCAGAATCGAGAGCAGAGGAAGCCATGGGATCTCAGCAGCCCCAAGACGATCTGGAGGGGAGCAAGGGTCTGGGAGGTTGCCCACGAAGAGACGGGAGTACACATCAACTCAGGTGGCAGCCAGAGCTTTCAGCAGCCTGTAAGAATGGGTGCGCGGATGGTTAGGGTGGAGAAATATGGGTGGAATATTGTGTTCCTTCTTTTCCTTTGCACCCTCCCGCTGGTGACACTCAGTCACAGCACCAGAGCCAGGGCACCTCGGTGGAAGTAGCCATAGCCTTGCCCTCCACGTGTGCCCTCTGGGTGTGCCCTTCGGCTGCTCAGCCTTGCGGGGCACAGTTGCCCGACTGAGTCATATTCACCGATGGGGGAACACCGCAGGTCCTGTCGGAGTGGACTTAACTAACCCCTGTCTCTAAGGTTTTGGCAAAGACTTGTGCCCTCTGGGCATCAGCTCCTGGGGAATGAGATGAGGGTGCCCACTTGCTTTTCTCATGGGGTCCTGGTGAGGATCAAACTAGGCCCGGACGCTCCATGAATGCTGCCCCCAAGGGAATACCTGAGCCCCCGACGCTGCCTCCTTGGTGGAGGCACCGCCAGAGTCTGCTTGACACTGTCCTCGTCCTGTCTGCTGCCCCAGCAGCAGCCATGTGAGGGTTCAGCCCTTCCCCGGCCTTGAGCAGAAAACAGTAGAATCGGCAGCCTTGCTGACAAGCTCATCACCTCGGGGGACCCCAGGCTCCCGGCAAAAGTGACAAAATGATAACGAAGCATCTAGACCGCAGAGCACAGTCTGACCTTGGCCTCAACGCCAGAACCCAGTCCTCCACCTCAAATGCAGAGACCTGGCTCGCCTCAGTGCGGGGAACACGGAACACTGAGGGTAGGCTGGTCACTGTGCCCACGAGCTCCCCAGCTCTGACCGCTGAGACTGTGGGCTCTGGTGACCGGACACATAGACCCGCAGGGCTGAAGTCGCTCCTCCAGCCGTTTCAGAAGCTCAGCCCGTCGTCCACCTGCTGCTGATTGTGGGCCGCACACATCCTAGTGGTCACCCCCGATGCAGACCAGCTCCTGGACGAGGGTGACAGAAAGTAGCAGCAAACAGGAAGAACTCACTTGCCCTTGCTAACTAAATTTCTCTCTGAAACATGTGACCAGTGATTGAGCATCACCCTGTCACTTTAGAAAATTAAGTCCAGCCCATAAGTGCAGGTGGCTGACCAACCTAACATCAGTTACACCCCTCAGCACTGCCTCTGGTTTTGTAATTTTTGTTGCTTGGATTTAATCCTAAATCACTTGATTCTTGTATGTCAGAAGACATTCTATTTTTCACATGAATACAAGTCACGAAAGACAGATCTCTTAGGCTGGACCTCACCTCACAGAATATTTGTATTTCTGAGAGGTTTCAGGCCCTAAATTTACTTTACTCAACTGAGCCAGATCTGCTATTTCAGGGAACTTGCGTGGATCACTCAACTAAATATTCATCTACTTCGTCATTCCCTTCTTATCCACTAGGAAACCTCCTCTTTTACAAATCTCGTCACTGCAACCACAAACTTGATTTTTCCCTTTTTTGGTAAAGTATTTTGTCCTGGGGCTCTCCTATGCAAAGACAAGAAACCATGAATTAAGGAATCATACAAGAAAATGTTTATTCCCCACTGGATCTTAATTTTTGAAATAAACACTGAATCTTTGGGAAACAAAAACTGTTTTTCATGCAGCCATCAAGGAGGGATAATCCTGAACCACGAGTGGGGTCGGGGCTCCACAACCACCCAACATTTTCTCCAGGGCCTTAGTTTCTGTGCAAATAGCCAGCTGCCGCAGCCAATCGCAGAGCACAAACCACACAGAAGATGAGCTGAGTCAGAGCTGCCTCCGCTCCACTCCAGAGACTGCTGCTCACTCTCCAGAGAAGAGGATAAAACTAGGGAGAATGAACCTTCCTGAACAGCTCTTCCTTAAAGGAAGAACTGATTTACAGCACCTCACCAGGAGGAGTAGACTTAAAACAAGGCAGCTCAACCAAGTAAGGAGGGGAGCAGTGAAGAGCAAAACAGCCATTCATTCAGCCATTCATTCACCCTGATGCGCAGCTCAGCCGCATGAAAAGTCCTGGAGGAAACCGAGCTGAGAGGACTCCCACACACACACACGCGCCACACCTGGCCCTCTCTCTCCCCTTCTGGTCTGTTGTCCCCTCATCTTACACGGACTCATGTCTGTGCCCGACCATGGGAATCTTCACCAAAAGCTGCTGACCGCGCGAGGACTCACGCCCACTGTGTGTCTGCTCATTACAACCCTACAGTTCGGGACTTCCCTGGCAGCCCTGAGGTTAAGAGTCTGCCTTGCAATGCAGGGGGCACAGGTTTGATCCCTGGTCAGGGAACTAAGATCCCACATGCCACCGAGCAACTGAGTCCCCACACCACAACTACTGAACTCTCCGTTCAGTTCAGTTCAGTTGCTCAGTCGTGTCCAACTCTTTGCGACCCCATGGACAGCAGCATGCCAGGCCTCCCTGTCCATCACCAACTCCTGGAGTTTACTCAGACTCATGTCTATCAGGTTGGTGATGCCATCCAACCCTCTCGTCCTCTGTCGTCCCTTCTCCTCTCACACCACAACTAAAGAGTTCGTGCACCCTAAAGAAGATCCCGCATGCCGCAACTGAGCACTGATGCAGCCAAATTAAAAAAAAAAAAAAAAACCAAACTATTCATATTAGATGCTATTGTCACAAAAGAAAATAGAAGATAGAAAAAGAAGGAAGTTGATGGAAAATATCCTGCTTTATGTTTTTAAATGCAATTCAAATAAATGTTTTTTATAGTATATAGGACAATTCCTTCTTATTTTTAGGAAAAAAATTCAGATGTAAGAGCCCTATGTATATGTTACTTGAACTGTATCGCATTATCTCAGTGACCGCAAACTTTTAATTAGATTTTCTATCACGATCCAGTGCATGTGTGCAGGCACACACATGCACACACACACAACCATTTAACACTGTGACATGATACTTTATCACACGCAGTGCACTTAATTCTGTTCTATTCTGTTTTCTTTGTGTCTCCATCTCTCCTTCCTTCCGTACTAAATTGATCTCATGAGCCTAGTGGGCCAGGACCCATGGTTTGCGAAAACGCCTCTCCCGGTGGGACACTGAGCTAAAGCTGGCTCACATGAGATTATTCCCCGTCGTGGCCGGTGGTGGCATGTGTGCCAGGGGGAGGCACAGGTCTTGTCTGATCTGGCTCCAAGGCTCTGGGAAGCTCCTGAGTGGACCAGACAGCACAGTTCATGTGAGGAGTTGTGGGGAGGGCTCCTGGGGTGACTGGAAGGGCTCAGGGTAGGCGCAGAACAGCACAAACCAGGCTAAAACTAACTTGGCTCTGGGATTCAGGCAAGATGCATCCCGGGACAGCCAGCATCCCTGCTGCCTTCCTCTGGCGCATCTCTGCCGCCTTCGGGGCAACTATGCTTGGTTAGTCCTCGCCGTGTTTACAGGACCCTCAGAGGTTAGTGATGCGCTCTGCTACAGGGCCTGGAGCTGCGTCCCTTCTGTGCTGAGGGGGCCAGGTGCATCATCAGCCAGCGGGAATGTCACACAAGGCAGACCCCAAGGAATGAGTTGGTGCCAGAGCGCCAGGTGCCTGACCTACAAGAACCAGGAATCCCAGTGAGGAGGGGCTTGACACTGGGCCAGCACAGGCCCACCCACTTCTCTTATCCCATGAGGTCTGGGGACCGAATGTACAGCGGGTGACTGCAGGGAACAATACTGTGCTGTGTACTTGAAATTTGCTAAGAGAGTAAACCGTGAATGTTCTCACAAGTACAAAAACTGATGCTGAAGCTCCAATACTTTGGCCACTTAATGAAAAGAGCTGACACATTGGAAAAGACCCTGATGCTGGGAAAGATTGAAGGTGAAAGGAGAAGGGGATGACAGAGGATGAGGTGGTTAGATGGCATCACCAACTCAATGGACATGAGTTTGAGCAAGCTCCAGGAAGATGGTAAAGGACAGGGAAACCTGATGTGCTGCAGCCCACGGGGTTGCAAAGAGTTGGACACGACTTAGCGACTGAACTACAACTTGAAGTGACAGATGTGTTAATGAATTGTGGTGATCATTTGCAATGTATGCATATATCAAATCATCACATTGTACACTTGAAGTTTAGGCAGTTTTGTCAAATATACCTCAGTAAAGCTGGGGAAAAACAGTTATTTCTACATTCTTACTTGTGACTCAAATAGTCAGAAGGAAAACCACTTGGTATGTTTTGTATTTTGTGTTTCTGTGCAAATGACATGGAGATGACCCTTTACAACACTTGACACCGAATTCACTGAGCACATGACCGGGTCTCCATAGCCCTCACTCGGGAGCTGAAGTTCAGCCTTAATCAGAGTGACAATGGCCAGAAAAGTAACCCAAGGTGCCCTTCACATCACAGTGCTGTCCACTGCAGCCTGAGACCAGCCGTGGTCCCTTTCCCAAAGTGCCTACGGGCCTCACCCAGGTACCTCCTGTCCATTCCATCTTCTGGGTAAAAACCTGAAGTCAGAGGAAGGCCGGCCCAGCAATTCACCCTCACTGGGGGACCTCTGTCAGCTCTTGGCCATGGTCATGGGACTGCTGAACTTTAACGAGTTTACTGGACATTCAGACAAACAATAAAACTCCCTTTTACATTTGAAAGGTCAAATGAAGACCAAACCAGTTACAGAAACATGTAAGAATGTCCCCCAAACTGCTCGGAACTTACTCGTCGTGTGTTGCTGTTTTTCTCTTTGTGAATTGAGACAGGGCTTGTCACACAGGGGCCTTCATATGGCTGTTAAATTAATGAATTCAGTAAAAATAAAACAACTAATATGTATCTATACCATATTCTCATTGTACCATCTGTATTATATTGCCTATGCTAATCTCTCTTGTATTAGGATTTTAACTTCTTGTGACAGTTTAAATGAACTGTTAATGTGTCAACTTGACAGGGCTGACGGAGGCTCAGACAGCTGGTGAGATGGGACGTCTGGGGGTGCATCTGTGAGGGTGTTTCTGGAAGCAAGCAGCATTGGAATCTGTGGACTGAGTGCAAAGGTCACCCTCTCCAACATGGTGGGCGCCATCCGAGCTGAACAGTACAGAGAGGTCCATCTTCTCCCGCCCTCGGACATCAGTGCTCCTGGACCTCAGGCCTTAGGACTGAACGACCCAGCCTCCCGGGGCTCCGGCAGGTAGACGGTAGGCGACCAGCCACCAGGCTCGCCTGGGTAAGCGCCTGTCTATGTCCACATCTCCCTATCTCTGCTCCGGCTCCTCCTGCAGAGAAGGAGGAGCTCTTACCCTCACCCTCAGCAGTGCTCCCACAACCCCGGGGCCCAGCGTGTGCTCAGGACACTGGATGAAGCCTCCTGTTGAAAAAGCAAGTGGCTGCACTCTCCCAACTCTCACAAAACCTTTCTTAAGTCTCTTCGTCTGATATCTGGTAGAAATCCATAACACAGCGGACGTGGACGTTCGGGGGATGTTCAGAGTGCCTCTTGCTTCCTGGGGGACAGTGGCTTTCATTAACGAATGGACGAGACCAAACCCCAGCACAGACCACAGCCTCTGTGAGCTCGAAGCAGGAATGCCAGTAGAGGCTGGGGCCCTGACCAGTGTCTATCCGCTGGACGATCATCGAGCAAGGACAGTGTCAGAGAGCCCGTCAACCCAGTAGCCGCATGCAGCCCAGTCTCAGCCCTGCCCAGCGTGTGGGGCTGAACTGTGGCCGCCTGGCCCTCTCCTGCCACTCAAGCTTCCTCACCACCTACTCACCACAGGCAGTCACCACTGCAGGCCCCTGGGCACGTCAGACTATACTGACTGATGGCAAGACGGGCCTTCCAGAAGTTATGAAGCCCCTGGATCAGCCTTAACCCCTGCCCAAGACTCTGACCCAGGCCTCTACTCCCAAGTCTGACCTCCCAGGGTCACGGGAGGTGCACACTCATGGTACACCGTGTCCACTCACGAATCAAGGCCAGCCAGGCCCCTGCAAGAGTCCATCACCGGTGCTGGGAATTTTAGTCCCATCTTTCCCTCTGCTTGGATAACTGCCTCAGGATCCCTGGCCTCCTGGCTCCCTGACTAGCCCCACATAACCTCCCAGCTCACTTGAAGGCAGGACCTCCAATGCCACGTGGCGTAGAGCTCCGTGGCTGCTGGGCCTCCAGCATCCACGCCCCTTTGTCCAGGCCCTTGTCCAGCCCCTGGGGAGGACTCAGGGCCTCATTCCATCACCCAAAAGCTGCTATTATATTGAAAGTAATTTGTACCAGAGACAGTGCTTTCTAAAGGCTTAGTGTTTGGGTTCAAAGGAGCACACTAGTGGGGACACCTGGAAAACGTTAGCATTTAGGTTCTCAGACCATCAAAGCTGACCACCTGGGGCTCTTGGTATCTCCAAGGTGACCTGTAGAATCCGATATTCTGCAGCTAAGCTCCCACTTCTCTGAAAGTGTGTAAGAATTAGGTCAGCTACTGTGAAAGCTCGTGAACAGAGTGGTTGAGAATGACCTCGTTCTAGCTGTCCCAACACCCAGGATTAAAAGGTTAAGAAAACAGTGTGTCCCTTTTATGTCCTTGGAGACCAGCACTTCATCTGGATTTTTGCAGGAAAACACTTCATTTATCATGAAAGTCGATGAGCACCTTATTGACTGGACAGCAGATTAAGGCTGTTAAGAACATTTGCTAAAATAAACAAGGCGCTTTCTCTGGGCAGGAAGGCTGATATTGTGCATAATCACCAACCCAGGCAAGTGAAGAAGCAGCAGCCAGCCACCACGATCATGGCAGATGCCTGCAGGGAACGGCCAGCCAGGTAGAGACAGCCTTCGTTCACAGACAGTAACACAAGTCATAAAATGGAGGCAGGAACGTGAAACCTCCCTAGAGCAAGCTGGGGAGTCCTGGAGTGCTGTCTGTGGGTGTCACTTGAAAAGGCTTTTATCAAGTCCAAGCGCAGCTGGGGGCTCCCTTGAGAGCAGCCAGGCAGGAAGGAGCGGGGTGCTGGAGCAAACTCCTCAGGGCCTTGTGCCTGAGCAGCTTCTGCTGTGATGAAGGATGTCTGCCATCTGCAGGGACCAGAGCCCCCTCTAACCCCACCCCAAACAGGGTCCAGGGAGGGCAGGTGGGAGCCACATGGCCAGTGGCAGGGATCACACCGTCCATCCAACCTCGGGATCCAGGCTCCACGGTGCCAGGGAGTCACTCGTTAGTTGATCCCACTATAGCCGGCTTCCTGACTCAGTTTATACGATTTTAAGTATTGAAGTTTTGCTGTAATGTTGACAAAACACCAGTTCTGGAAATGTGCTTTTCCTGTTTTTGCTGAAAATATTCCTGGTAGACACAGCTATCCTGAGCCATCCAAGCCACTGATTAGTTTCCTCAACCCTCCCTCTCAAGTGTTCACTCTCGGTTTATTAACTACTATTTGTGTGGTGTATTAACCCTGTGAGATGTCCCTCTTGGTGCATCAGAGCCACATGTGGCAGCTTCGGTCACGGGCGTCTTGATGATGCGGCCTGACCAGGGTCAGAGCGGGTGAGTGGCGCTGTGGGGGCCTGGGGGTGCAACTGGAGGGCAAGGACACCGGTGCTGTGGGTTTGCATCTCCAACAGCCGACGCGGTCACATGTCCCTGATGTCCACAGTTGGTGATGAGGCTCACCTGGCAGGTGAAGGCGTGTACTGAGTCACCAGGAGGGGGAGGGGCACAGAGACCCCCAGAGCTGAGTGATCATCCCTGCCACTCCGGATTCGGTATCTGCCAGGCCTCACCGTAGCGGCCTCCTCTGCTCCGAGAGGCTGGCCCTAGGGAGCCCTGTTCCCCACAAATGTGATTCTTTCTCTCCCAAGTCTGTGTGTGTCCGTATGTGTGTGCGAGCATGTCCATCTGCCCGTAATCACGTGCGGGAGCAGACATGTGTCCCCGAGCCCGGGCTGGCCTGCAGTGGGCAGTGGGCGTGCATAGCCGTGCAGGGCTGCCTCAGCTAGGGGCTCACTAGCCGTCTGCTGTTTTACTGAGAACGTGCGTTCTCCCTGAGAGCGCAGTGAAATGAAGCATTGTCCGAGCAAGGCCGTGGTTTGGGGCCCTCGGGGGGCCCTGATGCTCTCAGCGCGTGAGGGTCTCCAGGTAAACAAACCCAGGGTGGTGCGGTCGCCATGGCAACAGGGGTACTCATCTCCGGGTTCGCAGCCGTATTTCACCAATTTGGTGCTCCGCTAAACACAAAGTAAAGCCTCCTGATACTGGGCCAGGGTTCTTAGAAATAAGGGAGCCCCCTGGAGCAAGCGCCAAAGTGCAGAATCCAGCCGCGGAAAGCACCCCATCACCCTGCTAGCCGGCCGTGGTTTCCACCGCGCGGAGCTTTGTGCAGTCGCCCCTAAGCCGCTCAGCGGGTCGTGTCTGACCCTGGGCCGCGGCTCTCCACGCCCAGGCCAGCTGTCTCCCGTGCAGGGTGGGCCGAAGGCCCCCCGAGTGCGGCCCCGCGTCCTCCTGCGCCGGCGGAGCAGCGGGGCCAAGCCGAGTCCGCCCCAGGAAGGACGCGCAGGTTTGCACCTGGTCCCCGGGGGCTTCAGAGACCATCTGGCTCGGCGCGGCCCCACCCTCAACGCAGCAGACCAGCTGCCCAGAGCATCTTCTCCACCTGCCCACGGGGCCTCTCCTCAGTCACCTGAAGGACGGGGGCAGGGGCACCAGGGGCAGCGAGGGACCGGGTCTGACCCCCACACTTACCTGGATTTGGTGGATTGTCTGGGAGCTCCCGGGACCTAGAACGGCAGGCGACCTCCCACTGTCAGGGTCTGGCCGCGTTCCAGCCTCGGGAACCCTCCCCAAGCTGCCCTCCGGCGCATGGGGGACACAGCGCACCTCCCGCCCCCCACGTGAGCCAGGGCCCAGGACGTCAGGCGACAAGACGCAGAGCTAGGGTGGCCACAGCCACGGCAGGACAGAGGAGCCCAGCTTCCACAGACTCGCTGAGTGAGCTTTGAAGGGGCCTTTTGTGCAGGTGAGGAGCGTGGTTTCACTGAACAATGGAGTAACTTGAGGCCACCTTCCCACTAAGGAGCAGCAGGCTGGACTCCAGCCGGGTCCCTGGGGGCAGTGGCCTCATTCTGAGGGCGCGGGTGCCACCTCCTGGGCCTTTGGGGAAGCGCTGCACCTGCCCATCCGGATACTGGCTGGAGCAGGGATGGGTGCTGGGCCATCAGGGAGCCCCTGAGGGGCGCTTAGTGCCGGCAGGTTATCATCTTGATGCGAAGGTGCGTCAGAGGGGAAAACAGCCCAGGCCTCTGGAAACATCCCTCCACAGCTGGCGGGTGTGGGAGGCAGGAGCCTGGGTCCTGGGAGCAGTCGGCTCCTGGGGACCCCAACCCCACCCGCTGTGTCCTGGACCCAGTGCAGTGGCCAGGAAGCCTAGGGACAATCAAGAAGGTTCCCCGCGAAGCAGAGGGAGGCCGCATGGCCCTTCCCATCAGCAGACTAGATGGTGAGGGCACGAAGACTGAGGCTCTCTTCCTGCTGGTTTAAGACAGACCCTAGTGGCCGTCCAGTTAGGTTCTCCCCTGTCAGCCCACTCCCTGTGGAGCTTGCTCCTGGAACCTGCTCCACTGCGGAGGTGTGGCAGAAACACAAGTTATACCTAGTGGTTGTTATCCTCACACTGTGTGTGTTTGCAAACATCAGTAGGATCCCAGTCAGGAGCAGAACACACAGCCAGCCTGCAGCCTGGGTGGCCCTCATTTTGTACAAAAGGCTTCCATGCTATAAATAACTGCCCCCCAACAGCCAGGGGGCCTGAGATCAAAGAATGTGTGTCCCCAACTCGAGAGGGAAGAGCCTCCTTCTCGTCTATCCCCCTTTTGAAAATCTCAGTGTCTTGTGGGTCACCCACCCTAGGCTCAGCTCTTCTCCCCATTTGCTCCCGTGTCTCAGAGGTAAGACGGCCCAGCCTGGAGCCTTTGCCCCAGAGATGTGTCTCCTGAGGGCCTGCTCCGAGGCCAGGGGAGGCCACCATGTCCTCGGAGGGGAATGGTTCACCAGACTCCCCCCAACTCCAGCTGGTCCCCTTTTCACCATGACCTGGTGTTCCCAGCCACCCAGGATGCACCCCACCAGACCCTGCAGGGCGGCCCAATGTGGTCCCTCCGAGCTTGTTCCCTGAGACCTGGTGGGCAGGAAGGATGAATCCTCACTAGCAGAGATGCGTCTTGTTGTGGACAAGGGAGGTGGGGGCAGGGGGACACACCACGCAAGAAGGCCTGTCGGGAAGGCTGAAGTCACAGAAGGCACAGGAGGACAGGGCCTCCTGTCCAATCCTGGAACTAGGTGCTGACCTTGTGCCAGGAGACAGTTGTGTGGTAAATGAATAAATGAGTGAAAGAGTGAGTGGACAAATGAGAAAAGTGATGAGGGATTGGGCAAGAAAGTGAGCAGGTAAGCAAACAGGTGAATGAGCAATGGAATTAATCAACAAATGAATGAGGGAGGAAATGAGCAAACCGGTGGACAAGTACATGAAGCAGAACGAGTGAGTCCTGACTCACTTCCTAGCTCCCTATCCCCTGGCTCTACCCTCTTGGGCCCCTAAAGAGATGAAGGAGGGGACAACATGGCTTCTCTGAAGGTGACCCCCGGCCTTTTCCCACGAGGCCTGTCAAGAAGAGAGTGAGGCAATGGAGGGCTCAGCCTGGGCCCAGAGCCCCTGTCCTCTTGATCCCTGCCATTTTAATGCAGAATTTTAAAAAAGTAAGAATTAATGCAAACCCCATGACAAAAAAAAATCAGCATATTAAATAAAGACAGGATTACTATTCCTGATTTCTTCTTGCCTCAGGCTTCAGTATGGCTCATCACAAAGCTGTCTTCATGTCAGATTTTGTTTTATGTACATCATGATTTTTCTGCATTAATTTTGATGTTTTGACACGTTGCATTAAGATAGTATTTATCTCTGTTCCTGAGAGTGGCTGTGTCTTTCTTCTCTGTTTGGTTCCTCCTTAAATGTCACACCCAAGTGGTTCACTGGTCCCTCACTGGCCACACCCCACTCAGGGAAAGGAGTGCTTCAGGCTACAAGACAGCAGGTGGTTTCCTGGGGTCCTTCAGGCAGGGGTCCTATCAGGCACCAGCTTGCAGCGTCTGGTGGGAACCCACTTCCAGGGCTCTGGGTCACATGAGGTCAACAACTGGT
Organism: Oryx dammah; assembly: GCF_014754425.2. Classification (NCBI taxonomy): domain Eukaryota; kingdom Metazoa; phylum Chordata; class Mammalia; order Artiodactyla; family Bovidae; genus Oryx; species Oryx dammah. The sequence continues at coordinate 38,453,950 of NW_024070194.1, read as the reverse complement.
GTCTCATCTATGGAAGTATTGGGATAATAAAGCAAGTTTTAAGTGACATACTTTTGAGAAAGATGTTAACGCAGAGGATCTTAACCTGCACTCAGGTGTGTTCGCCCCAGACTTGGTCAGGAGTCTGTGGTTCTGATTCATCTGCGTTGTTTGCCAGCTGCTGTTCTGGGCCCCTCACCCCACCCGGTCCATTGTCCCCTGTGTCCCCCTCTCGAGTTAGCATCCCAGATGTCCCAGGACAGACACGGAGACAGAGTATGATGGCAATGCTCTCAGCTACCGGGTAACAGACCACCAACCTGTGCAGAGACTCTGGGAGGAGGGCAGGCAGCCAGACCTTGTGCTCAGATGTTGCAGGCCTGACCCCAGGCCAGCTCTCCCCAAGAACTCAGTGCATCTTCCCCACCAAGACAGTAACACCTGCACCCCAGGGCATCTGAACTTGGTGAAATACAGCTGATATTCTGTTTCACAAAAGCTATGATTTTATAGAATAAAGAGCCCCTCCTCCCACACTATTGATCACAGAGGCTCACAAACTCCCTCCAGGATTCTTCCATGGGCTGTTTTATCATTATGGCTATTAAGGTCCTTCCTAGCAAAGCGCTGAAATTGTGATAGAGAAATAGAAATCCTTTCTGCCTTCACGAAGGAAAATTGTTATTGCTACGGAATATATGAATTGCAAAATACCGTAACATAAAGATTTGCAATGCATTTCTGTCATATGGAAGAAGAATTGAAGTTAGTCGGATTTATTTAGATGTTGACAGAAAGTGGCTGCCTTCATGCCTCGGCATGGATGATGATTCACATGTATTTATAAACTTAAAATGGTGAAAAAGAGACACTTGTCAACATAGCCCTTAGAAAACCCAGGGACTCTTGGCCCCTGGGAGCAGATGCGTGGGAGAAAAGGGAGGGGCTGTCACAACAGAAACTGTGAAGCCCTCGCTTGGCTTCAATCTGCAGGAGCCGGTGTGGGGGGTGTCAGGATGCCCCCAGAATGGGGGCCAGGGGTGGGGGTCACAGGCCTTGGCACCAGGACCCTCTCCTGTCCCATGCAGATTTGAGCTGCAACACCTGGGCTCCTTCTTGGGCCTCCTGCACCCACCTGCCGTAGACAGCTAGTGCAGCTGTTCGGACCTGAGCCCAGCCAGGTCCCCTGTCTGCATGGGCAGAGGAGCAAAGCTGAAGTTCAGGTGCTAAGCCAGGCTTATCCATCGCCATGACGAGGTCTGGGACATGCCTCCTCAAAACTCGACACCTCAGGCCTGTGGAGTATTTCCAAGTGAAGAGCAACAGCAGGTGCAGGAGGCGCTCTCTGGCCTCCCCTGAAGCAAGTCACCAGTGACCCTGCACGAGAGTTGTCTCACCTCTGCCATGAGGAGAGGAACACCCCTGTCTCCAGGGCACAGGGATCTACACTGCCCTCCATAAAGCCTCTCCCGGGCTGTGTTCTTGAGCGGGAAACCCCTCTGACTTGCCTTTGGGGTCCCCAAGCCCTGTTAGAAAACACTAGTGGTGTCTCCCTGCTCCACACTCCTTCCTGAGCCATGTGTGGGGCACTCCAGGGCTCACAGAAGCGTCGTGGAGGGACAGGGTCTTGGTGGATGGACCACATCTGCCACCTTTTCCTGCTCACACCCCTCTGTCTGTTCACACGGCCCTGGGTTGTCTCAGCCTCCTCAGGAATCCTGCCACAGGAGCAGCAACAGGCACGGTCCTAGATCGTGGCTTTGGAAAGTGGAAGTAGAGGCTGAGAACAATAGGTATGGAAGGGTATTTTTATCTCAGAGCCAGCTCTTTTCTCCCCCTGCTTCTAGGCTAGAATTGTTTTCCTAAATGGGAGGAAATGGAGAACGCAGATCAGTTGAGAGAAAACAAAACAAAACAAAAAGCATTGAAATGCTGGGGGGCTCCTGAGATGGGACTCTGGCCCCTCTTCCAAGGAGAGGGCAGGATTCTCAGACAAGCGGGTGTCCAGGCGAACAGACACCAAGGCTGCCTGTCTGCAGGTCGCTCCCGGGGAGACCCAGCCCTGCAGACAGCCACTGGTACAGAAACACGGGTCCAAGGGCCTGGCTACTCAGGCCAGCTTAGCGCCCGAAGTCCTGTGTGCCCAGAGTGGAGAGCGGACAGTAGCTTCATCTCCTCCACCCAGGGGCAGGGACAGATGACAGCTGGACATGGAAACACCTTTTGGACACCAACCAGGGGGACGGCAGTGTCAGCCCACAGCCTGACCAGGGAGATCCCCAGAGACAAGATGCTTCCCTTTCTGGGAAGGCCTACTGCTTCAGAGTTTCGCTGTGTTGCCAGCCTGTTTCACCTGTTTATTCTCCACAGTAGGATGCCTCTTTCCTTCCACGTTCCCCATGTGCGTGCAGGACTCTGTTTAAACACGTGAGAACTCCCCTCTGAGCTCTAGGCTTGGGTGAGGGCTCCCAGCTCCATCTGCAAGCCGAAGCCCCGGGTGGGGTGGGGGAGGCAGTCTGGGACTTGGGTCTGGGAGTCCCTCACATAATAAAGCTGTTTATCTGTGGACCTTCCTCCTCACCTCGGGAGACGCTGGCTTCCCAGGTAGGGGCAGTTGGAATAGATCATCTCTGTGCGCGTATACAGTCATGCTCCGGGGGCCCTGTTTCTGCGGGGAGCAGGGCGACAGGATTTAGCATATGACAGGCTTTGTGGTTGCCACTGGGTTGTCTGAAAGCACACTCTGAACTTGAACCAACCTGGGGGGATGGCTGTCTTGTTCCCCAGGACTCCTTAAAGCCTGGACCCAGCGTGGGGTCCAGGTAGTGACTGACCACACATCCACTCTCCAGCCTCCTTAGCGAGTTGTCACAGGTACTGCTGCCCATAGGCAAGGTGGCCACCTCTAGTGGTTTGATCTGATTGCTTACAGAAATAACCAACCACCTGAGTCGGGGGCCCCAGTGTTTGACCCAACACCCAAAGATGATTGCCCTCTCTCATGAATGTGAAGGTCACAGTTTTAGCTGAGTCTGGGAGGCCAGGGCAGGGCCTGAAGTAGTTGCCTTTTCAATCTTGAAAGGCCCCTTCGAATTCTGACTTCCATTTAAAATAGTCATCATCCTTTCCTTGCAGCTTTTCATGTAGAGGCTTTGCTGTTAGACCTTAGTTAGGGATCCAGATGCGGGGAAACCCAGCCACCCCTGGAAACCCCTAAGGTGTCCTCTAGTTCTGGGGTGTGAGGTGGGCTGCAGACAGCTTCTTCCCTCTCCTGGGTGCGCTTCCCTGACCCTATGTGAGAATGGAGCCCAGGCGGACACCCTGGGGCCCTGGTTGTGATATTTGAGGCTTCTCCCTGGATACCTTCTGTCCTCTATCAGTCAGTGGTCAGGGCGGTCACATTACTTTGTCAGAGACCTCCTTTGTAGGACCAGCAGTCAGAACGTCATCTCATGTTGGAGGAGGCTCCCTCCTCCAGATGTCAGTCTTCTAGGTCTTTGGCTGAAGTTTCCCCAGCGATTCCCTCCATCTCTGAAGGCCTGGAGTGGCACTCTCCAGGTATATTGTTCTGGTTGTGTGTTTGGGGTCCTGGCATACAGAAGCAGACATTTCTTGTGACTTGGAGGATGACAGGACACAAAAGAAAGCATCCTTTAAACCTAACGCATGATCTAGCAGCATGGCCAGCAGGGTGAGGAATCAGGGACACAGAACGTGTGTCCTCGGGGGCCTCCCTGTCCCCGCTGAGGTCCTGCCCCATCCTGTATTCCCCACTGGGCCTCCTTCCCAGAAGGACGGGGTACAACAGGCTGATGGGCCTGGTCTAGGAAGGCCCTGGTCCATCGGGCCCCGTATCACAGGACTGATGCCCAGCAAACCTCCTGATGGAGCAGGTGCTGTTTCCTGTTGTGCCAGGGGTGTTGGGTTTTACAGGGACAATCCCGGACTGTCTTCTACAGCTCCCCCGGCTCGTCTCTGGGTCAGCCCTCGGGGTTTCCTCATCTTGTGCTCTTCATCTATGGGACACCAGTCTCCAGTTTGTCTCCCTTTAGGTGGGTCCTAATCCCCAGTTTATGTGAGAGTTTCCTCCCCTACAGGGGTCCAGGGCACCAGGGACATGGTCGGGGGGGGGCACCCAGTGAGTGTGTGCTCACCCAGCTTACATTCTGATGACTGTGAATGCCTGTGCTGACACCCCACGCTTTGACAACTTTTGTGACCTGACCTGCTTCAGAGCTGAGTAAGTGGCATCGTGTCGACTGCGAGTCCACAGCCTCTCCCCCGACATCCGGTGCTGGCCGTGGTTCCTCAGGACTCAGGTGGAGGGCCAGTGTAGGAGCCCCGGGCAGCCCCTCTTTCTTCCTCTGGGTAGACTGTCCTCTGTGTGGACTGTGTGTGTCTGAGCACAGAGGTGGGAGCAGCCATTACTGCCCCCTTTGGGAGTCCATTCTCCCTGCTATTGTCCCTCTTGTTTACATACAGCACAAACAGAGGGCCTTATTTCCTTGGCTTCTTATCCCTCTGGGGGGACCGGGGTCACTTGTGGTGTCAAGGGTCTCTGTGGGCCCAGATCCCTGTGATGCTGGAGGGTGGCAGCTAGTAGGTGGGGCTGCCTTGGGGCTGCTTTCTCCTCTGACTTTCCTGCCTCCATCTCACTTATTGACACCCAGTAGGTGACCGCAACCAGGTGAGTGGTGGGGTATCTTGTTCTGTTCCCAGTTTCTGAAGTTGATGCCTAATGTTGGGGGCACTTTGGGTGATGAAATGCGACATCCCAGTGACTCAGGGTCAGCGCAGCACCGATTTGGGACAGAGCCGTGGGCAAGACCAAGCGGCTCCTCCCGCCCCCGTCCCTGTCGTCCCCGGGTGTCTGGCACTGCAGGCAGACGTGTGTGAGTTTCCATCCCCCATGTTCTCAGGGGCCACAGTTCCAGTTACCAGGGCTATGCTGTGTGCACACCATACCCAGGCATGGGATGCTGGGCAGAGTTGTTCTGGATTCGGTCTAAATGAACCACGCAGGTTAGTTCAGTGGGCGCTTCGCTTTGCCTTCCTGGCAAAAGGGCACGTCGCTGGGGTTTGCTCAGGACGGAGCGGGCACAGAGGAAACTGAGCCATGAACAGGAAATTCAGAGAACTGGCTGATAAATACAACAGGGCTTATAATTCTGTCTGCTTCTACATATGTCCGCAATTTTCCATATAAAACGCCCACCTCTGAGCAGCACACCCCATCGGCTCCCATCTGTGCCCCTTAGGACCTATCAGAGCAGGTTGTCAGACCGCCAGACTCTGTCTAAATTCCAGAAATAGTAAGATCACTGGAGCTCTCAAACATAGCACCTGACATAATTAGGGGAAAAGTCTGTGTCCATGTGTCCAAAGCGGGGGGTGGGGTGGGTGAGGGAGGAATCTTGTCTTTTATTAAAGCTAACTGTTAAGGGTTTATCCCAAGTCCTTGTTATTTTATATATGAACTTTCTGAAACTCAGAATACTTCTATTCAGCAGAAGACTGTCCTCTCTTAGCACTATGACAAGGAGGAAGAGGGATCAGGATGGCTGGAAGGAGGGGAGTGTCTGTGGTGGGGTGGTCTCTGAGCCCCCATCATTGATCCGGGTAGCCATCATGAGGTGCCCCCCATGCCACCTCAGCCTCCGGGAAAGGCCTGTGAATGGATCACATGGATCGCTGACTTTACGTGGAAGTTCAGACACAGAATCGATGCCATTACCTTTGCAGGAGCAAAGATGAAATGTTGGGGCAGGGGTGGCTGATGAGAGCTGACATGCCACGTGACAGCCTCTCCATATGGAAGGGGACCAGGCTGCTCCCAACTTGTCCCTTTGTCTTCATTCTGACACTGAATTTAGGTTCCCTCCCGTTGTTATTCAAATAGTCTTTGTCCTTTGAAAGAAGAGATATATAAAAATTCACGGACTTTAAAAGAATAAATTGAAAGATGAAATCAGAGCAAGGGGAACAGTAAGGAAAGACACAACAGCAACAGTGGGTTTAGCAACAGAACGCACACAAAGACCCTATTGTCTCCTTGGAGCTGAGCCCAGTATCGGGCTCTGTGCTGTCTACGGATGCTCTAGAGAGGAGCGCACACCAGCGACAGGCCGTGGGGCCTGCACAGATATACCCAAATGCGCTTCTTGGAAGATGCTTTCCCAGTTTGGAACAAGATCACAGAGAAATTCCTCTTGAGAGTGTGTTATTAGAGTTAGTCCCCTCTTATCTTCCAGGGAATGCACTTTGCAGTGGGAGGAGAGAACAGGGAAAAGCAGAGTTAGTGACACAACTGCAAAGCAATTTTAAGTGGTCACAGCTATTTTTTTTATTTTGGAGAGCATGCTTATTTAGGACATGTAGCTAAACACCGAGTCTACCTTCCTTAGGAAATCCTAAGATTAGACTCCTCCTTTTGATGTGTACATGGACAGCTGGCCTTCTCTGCTCATGGGTGTTGTTTTGTAAAGTGGGCTGAGGTCAAAGGGCCTAACCAACCCTTCACCATCCCCATCATCAACACCATCACTCATGTCACCAGAATCATCCACCCCATTCCTGTCAGTGATGCCATCACAGACGCCACCACAGCAGCGGCACCAGTGTCCCTGGCACTTGAGCAAATACACAGGGGAGTCAGGCATGAGCTTGTGATACCCTGACACGAAATTGCACAGTACTATCAGTCAGTTCAGTGGCTCAGTCGTGTCCGACTCTTTGAGACCCCATGAATTGCAGCACACCAGGCCTCCCTGTCCATCACCAACTCCCGGAGTTCACTCAGACTCACGTCCATCGAGTCAGTGATGCCATCCAGCCATCTCATCCTTGGTCATCCCCTCTCTTCCTGCCCCAAATCCATACCAGCATCAGAGTCTTCTCCAATGAGTCAACTCTTCGCATGAGGTGGCCAAAGTACTGGAGTTTCAGCTTTAGCATCATTCCTTCCAAAGAAATCCCAGGGCTGATCTCCTTCAGAATGGACTGGTTGGATCTCCTTGCTGTCCAAGGGACTCTCAAGAGTCTTCTCCAACACCACAGTTCAAAAGCATCAATTCTTCAGTGCTCAGCTTTCTTCACAGTCCAACTCTCACATCCATACATGACCACAGGAAAAACCACAGCCTTGACTAGACAGACCTTAGTCGGCAAAGTAATGTCTCTGCTTTTGAATATGCTATCTAGGTTGCTCATAACTTTTCTTCCAAGGAGTAAGCGTCTTTTAATTTCATGGCTGCAATCACCATCTGCAGTGATTCTGGAGCCCCCAAAAATAAAGTCTGACACTGTTTCCACTGTTTCCCCATCTATTTCCTATGGAGTGATGGGACTGGATGCCATGATCTTTGTTTTCTGAATGTTGAACTTTTAGCCAACTTTTTCACTCTACTCTTTTACTTTCATCAAGAGGCTTTTTAGTTCCTCTTCACTTTCTGCCATAAGAGTGGTGTCATCTGCATATCTGAGGTTATTGATATTTCTCCCAGCAATCTTGATTCCAGCTTGTGTTTCTTCCAGTCCAGCGTATCTCATGATGTACTCTGCATAGAAGTTAAAGAAGCAGGGTGACAATATACAGCCTTGATGTACTCCTATTCCTATTTGGAACCAGTCTGTTTTTCCATGTCCAGTTCTAACTGCTGCTTCCTGTCCTGCATACAGATTTCTCAAGAAGCAGGTCAGGTGGTCTGGTATTCCCATCTCTCTCAGAATTTTCCACAGTTTATTGTGATCCACACAGTCAAAGGCTTTGGCATAGTCAATAAAGCAGAAATAGATGTTTTTCTGGAACTCTCTTGCTTTTTCCATGATCCAGTGGATGTTGGCAATTTGATCTCTGGTTCCTCTGCCTTTTCTAAAACCAGCTTGAACATCAGGGAGTTCACGGTTCACATATTGCTGAACCCTGGCTTGGAGAATTTTGAGCATTACTTTACTAGCGTGTGATATGAGTGCAATTGTGTGTAGTCTGAGCATTCTTTGGCATTGCCTTTCTTTGGGATTGGAATGAAAACTGAGCTTTTCCAGTCCTGTGGCCACTGCTGAGTTTTCCAAATTTGCTGGCATATTGAGTGCAGCACTTTCACAGCATCATCTTTCAGGATTTGAAACAGCTCAACTGGATTTCCATCACCTCCACTAGCTTTGTTCATAGTGATGCTTTCTAAGGCCCACTTGACTTTACATTCCAGGATGTCTGGCTCTACATGAGTGATCACACCATAGTGATTATCTGAGTTGTGAAGATCCTTTTTGTACAGTTCTTCTGTGTATTTTTGCCATCTCTTCTTAATATCTTCTGCTTCTGTTAGGTCCATACCATTTCTGTCCTTTATCGAGCCCATCTTTGCATGAAATGTTCATGAATGTATCTCTAATTTTCTTGAAGAGATCTCTAGTCTTTCCCATTCTGTTGTTTTCCTCGATTTCTTTGCATTGATCGCTGAAGAAGGCTTTCTTATCTCTTCTTGCTATTCTTTGGAACTCTGCATTCAGATGCTTATATCTTTCCTTTTCTCCTTGGCTTTTGGCTTCTCTTCTTTTCACAGCTATTTGTAAGGCCTCCCCAGACAGCCATTTTGCTTTTTTGCATTTCTTTTCCATGGGGATCGTCTTGATCCCTGTCTCCTGTACAATGTCACGAACCTCATTCCATAGTTCATCAGGCACTCTATCTATCAGATCTAGGCCCTTAAATCTATTTCTCACTTCCACTGTATAATCATAAGGGATTTGATTGAGGTCATACTTGAATGGTCTAGCGGTTTTCCCTGTTTTCTTCAATTTCAGTCTGAATTTGGTAATAAGGAGTTCATGATCTGAGCCACAGTCAGCTCCCAGTCTTGTTTTTGTTGACTGTATAGAGCTTCTCCATCTTTGGCTGCAAAGAATATAATCAGTCTGATTTCAGTGTTGACCATCTGGTGATGTCCACGTGTAGAGTCTTCTCTTGTGTTGTCAGAAGAGGGTGTGTGCTATGACCAGTGCATTTTCTTGGCAAAGCAGGAGAACGTTCATAACAGTATTTTACTGAAAATTATGGGTTTTGATACATGGTTTTCTCAAAGAGCTATTGAATCAAGCAACGGAATGAGACTGGAGATGGAGATGCAACCTCAGGGGAGAGAGGAAGACTAGTAACCACCAGCAAGTGGGACGAACGGGCAGATGGGGCCTGCTTCCTGTCCCTGGACTGGTAGTTGAACACCTGGGGTTGACAAGCACCAGCCCTGCCCAGATCTTGCAGCTTTGAAGGTGAATAAAGAAAGAACAAATGGCAGAAGAACCTTTAAAAAAAAAGTGTGTGAAGTGTATGTGCACACATGTTTGGGAGGCAGAGGAAGGTCCCACCTCTAGAGTCATTTCCAGGGAAACACAGGCAGCTTGTCGGACACCCTTCAGCATTCCTCTCAGTTGACAGCACCCAGGTAGAGCTCCCCCAGGAGAGGAGGACATGGTGATGGGGAAAACGGAGGGATGGAAAAGCAATGGAAAATTTAAATCACATTGGGGACGAGAATGGACTGGAAGCACCTCTTACAGCAACAAACCTGAGTTTGAAAATAACCTCTACACAACTGGACCAAGAGTTTTATTTAGGACCAACACAGAAGAAAAAAAAAAAAAAAAAACCACCAGTTAAACTGCTGAAAATTAAGCCAGTCACTTGGTCAGTAGGCTTGAGAACACAGAGGGAAAGGAGGAAGAGACCAAGTATGAGTAAAATGAGCCAGGCTGTAAAAAGACAGGGAAATGGTTTACCAATCAACGACTTTCAAGGGGAGACTCCAGGGTGGAAAGAAAAAGCAAAAAGAAAAAGCTTTTATTTCAGGGCGTGCAGTTTACAGTGAGTACAATATCCCAAGCGTATCATGTGGGGCACGTACAAATGAACACACAGTAATACTTAAGGGAGAATACTTAAAGCAGATACTGGGATAAATGGCACAGAACAGAGAAGATGGAAGTTTGGGACAGAATATCAACCCAGTCCATATAAGGACTCACCCAAAACACTAAATTCCATAGAATGAAGGAGAAGCGAGGCAGCGTTTTTGATCTGGGGATTCTGTACCAGTCTGTGAAGATAGCAGAGCGAGAATTCCCTTTCCAAGAGGTCTGAAGATGCAGCGCCCAGACACCCTTTCTGAAAGAACAGGCCCGGATGGAGGAAAGGATCCGGCCGCTGTCGCTTGGGTGAGAGAAGAGACAGCTGCCCGGCCAGTGTGGAGGTCAGTCTTACTCAGCCCAGATAAGCTGTTTTCCTCCTTTTTCTATTACAGAGTTCAGCTTGAATAGCAAACCTCACCACACAGTGCATTTTTCAATCTCCTCTCCAAAGAGTAAGGTTTGTTTAAGTTGTTAGTAGCGTGTGACTTCGTTTAAAGAAAAAACGTCAAGTCCAATTACAGTAGTACCACAATGGACCTGTGTGAAAGCTGATTTGGTTTAAGAGCAATCTATTTTTTCTCCCCAAACAACTGGTATCTTAGCAAGATATTTAGAAATAATAAACAGTTCCGAAGCTACATTGAAAAGCTGAAAAATGCTCCATAATTTTGGCCCACACTCCTACCCTGCGGGTTTATGTCAGTGCTGTGGGCTGAGAACAAGGACAGAAATAAACCTGAGGAGCAGCACGGACTACCAAAGCAACACAATGATTCGGGGGGATTTGCTCTCCAGCAGATGTATGCCAGCCCTGAAGTTTCAGGTCATCTAGCAACAGTCCCCTTGGAGTGACTACAAACTCAAAAGCAGCCTCTCGTTGACTAGCAGAGTCTGACTTGAGGGCAGGAGTCTTAGGCTAGGCGTGTGCTGGGGAGGACAGACTTGATGAGCTCAGAGGACGTCAGGGGCAGAGCCGAGGGAGGGAGCCTGTGTCCTCACCTGGAGCGAGGGGCAGGGAGATCTCTGAGGTCTCCTTCATAAGGACACCTCCCATCCTGGGGGCTCCACCCTCATACCATCACCATCCCCCAAAGCCCCACCTCCTGACACCACCCCTTTGGAGTTAGGTTTCACACTTGAATTTGGGAATACCCCGGCCCTGGCAGAAGAACACAGGGGCTTCAGTATCTTTTCTCATTAGAGGCTTCAACAAAATAAGTGAGTAAGCACTATTTTCTCTTAATACAGCTGCTGGTAAAATCCCAACCCAGCTGAGCCCCTTCAGCCACCACCCCATGAAGGATCCCACGAAGAGCACACTGAAGCTGGGACGTTCACCACACCCCAGCTCACAGCAGCCCTCCTACAGAGCAGAGCACAGCAGGGCCTGACATCCAGACCTCCAGCCTTGCCCCTGCCCCTCAGGGCAGCACCAGATGTCTCTGAAGTCACAGCCCAAGGACCTGGGGCACGCAGAGAGGCCCTGCTCCCTGACCTCTCCCCCAGCCCCACTTCTGTCTTTCCGCATACCCCCAGCTGTGTCCATCTTGCATTGCATGTCTGTCTGTGATTCAGACCATAGTGATTGTTACCTGTGCTGAAGAGCAGCCTTGAGAGTCCACCTTCTGAGGTCACACCCGTGATGACTTCACACAGCATCCACCCCCGTGACTAATCTACAAGGGACACCGAGAGCCCTGTTGTCTGTGTCTGAATGTACGGATTGGAACTGATTAGCAAATTCCTAAATTCCTGGAAGCTACTTCACAGAGGAAGTTTGTTAATTCATGATTAATTTTACCTCTCGTCATTTGCATTTCATCTGATGGACCATTATTCATGAGCTGACTGAGCATTAATGTGATTGGAATCTGAATTAATGCATTTTAATAACTTACTGTTTTCATTAGTCCAAGACAATAGGATTAGATGGATGGACCCTGTGTTCTTAGACCAGTGGATTCAGAACGAAAAGCCCATTTTACCTTTGAATGCATTCAAATCTCTGTGCAAAGTGGCTTGTCTTGGCCTAATCACTTTCTGTGCTGGTGACAAGTGGGTAAGTTTTCTGGCCCTCACCACGGAAGTCCCACTTCTACAAATGTGGAGACTGATCCTCCCGTGTCAGGAACGACAGTACGTGCAGTTCAGGAGTTGGCCAGGCTCTGATTCGGTCTCGATGCCAAATTCAAAGTTGTGAACTTCCATCTGGCTCGTGGCTGGCATCTTGAGTTACCCCTTCAGTTCCATCCCTGTGGTCACCTGTGCGTCTCCCTATGTAAACAGAATTGAGAGTGCGACGTACAGGCAACTCCTGCTGGCTGGTCAGGAGAGCGTCTGCTTTCTTCTCCATCATAAACAGGTGGGAGCCATACAAGATGGAATTCGAGTCATCATCCTGAATGAGGTGAAGGTGTTAGTTGCTCGGTCATGTCTGACTCTTTGCAACCCCATAGTCTGTAGCCTGCCAGGCTCCTCTGCCCATGGGATTTTTCAGTCAAGAATACTGGAGTAGGTTGTCATTCCCTTCTCCAGGGGATCTTCCTGTCCCAGGGATCAAACCCAGGTCTTCCACACTGCGGGCAGATTCTCTACCATCTGAGCCAGCAGGAAAATTTGAGGGTGAGTTGAATCAAATTCAGTTTTCATTTCAGTTAAACCCCAAGCACCCTAAAATCTACATAACTGTGTTGGGCCTCACAAAGTGAAGTTTATACGCAAACAGCTTTTAGAATGTATTTGGTCAAATGCACTTCGAGTTTTCAATTATCTGATTTGAGCATTTTTACATGTCAACAGCTCATTTAATTCAACTGAAAAATGCATTGTTTGTGTAAAGTCATGTGTGAGATGTTACCCTGGTGAAATTCGAAAATTAGACTGTGAATACCTTTGTATTATGAAGGCAGGTGTAGCTTCTCAGAAACGTGTGGTTGAGACCATGATCTTAATCTCCGTCGACGTCTGAGCTAAACAGCAACTGCTTAGAAACTGAACCTCCAGTCAGTTCACAATGTGGAAGTTTGGTGATGCGATGCCAAATCTCAAATGAGGCTGTTCCTGACTTTTATCCAGAGACTTAAACAGATTGGTTCCCTGCCTTAGGGAGACGAATGCACCAGGTTAATACCCAGGAGATGCTGTCCCGCCAGACTGACCTGGGAACCCGCACAGAGAACCTGAGGTGTGCCTCGGAGTCAGAAACACAGGGACACCCTTCCGAATAAATGCAGCAACGGCTCAAAGGGGCTGGACAGCAGACTTTCTGACTGACCGGTAAGATTCTATCAGTAAAATAATAGCTATTTATCACAGCTGTGGTCCAAATTCTTGGTAAAAAAAAATCTACCTCCTTATGGTTTTTTAATTCAGAATAAAAAAAAAAAATTGAATGATGGTGGAAGAATGACGAGGCAGAGCACAGAGGATCAGGGCAGTGAAACTACTTAGTGTGGCACTGTGATGGTGGATACTTGATACTTGTCCTCGGACGTTTGTCCAAACCCACCGGATATACAGCACAGTGACCCCCAGTGTCAGCTGTGGACTCGGATGCTGACGACATGTCATCCATGTAAGGTCGTCAGCGTAACAGATGTGCCGTCTGGTGGGATGTTGACGGTGGAGGAGGGGGACAGGAATGGGGCGTGTGTGGGAAATCACCATGCCTTCCTCTGTGTTTTGCTCTGAACCTAAAACTGCTCTAAAAATTAAAAAAAACCTTTAAAAAAATCACTGTGATATGTAAATAAACCCCAGAGTACATCACTTCCAGAGACAGTGTTATCAGATATGTGAAGGGGAACTGAGAGTATTCAGTAGCTCTGGGTCATCTCAACATGTTTATAAACCCAAAGAGTGGTTTTATACTACACACAAGAAAGCAATAGAGTAGCACATTTTAGCTGGAAAGAATTCCTTCAACCAGTTATCTGCAAAGCCAGTCAGAACCACTTATCAGCCTCCATCTGCAACACATAGCCTTTTTCCCGGGATGACTGTCAGCACTGCCGGCCACCTCGCGTGGCCGGTGGCAGAGATCACACCTGCTTGTACATATGGACAGACGCCCGGGCAGGCTGTCAGTGACAGGGCCCAGGCCCAGGGATCGTGCTGCAAAAGTGCTTCCATCAGTGTGGTCCCAGGAGCCCACGGAATACACAGGCAGTGTCTTTACAGTCCTGTCAAGACGTGAGTTTTTGATAGAATGCTATTTCTGGTTCTCTGGGTACTGAGAGATTGGTGGAGTGAGCATATAATATTATCAGCTTATGGTAACTGTGTCGGGGCATTCTTTCACACTGTCGTTTGCTTTGGGGTATATTCTAATACTTCTACAAAGATTCATGGTACATGACCTGAAAATTCTAAAGGGTCGGCAGGCAGACGAATGTGTCTTCTGCTCACTCACTGTGACCAGGTTCTGATCTGTCTTTCCAGGTCACTGTGTGTGTGTGTGTTAGTCGCTCAGTCGTGTCCGACTCTGCGATCCCACAGACTGTCGCCCGCCAGGCTCCTCGTCCATGGAATTCTCCAGGCAAGAATACTGGGGTGGGTAGCCATTCCCTTCTCCAAGGGATCTTCTCGACCCAGGGATCAAACCCAGGTCTCCCGCATTGTAGACAGATTCTTTAGGTTATTGGTTATTTATGAATTTTAGGACAGCACTTTTGTGCTGTCCTGGGTCGTGCCTCCATTGAATGTTATACTTCCCGTGTGTGAATGTGTATTTGCTTTTTTAATTTAACTGTGGTGAAATATGCATAACAAAACTCACCCTCTTAACCATTTTTAAGTGTTTCCTCTGTGGCACTAAGTACATTCACATTGTTATGCAGCCATCCCCTCCACAGTCTCCAGAAACTTCTCGTCTTCCCAAACTGACTCTGTTTTGATTCAATGCTGACTCTTTAATATCCCCTCCCCAGGCACCCACCATTCTATTTTTGTCTCTGATTTTCACTGTCTTAGGGACCTCAGGCATCATGTTTGTACTTTTGCGTCTGGCTTCTTTCACTGAGCGTAACGTCCTCGAACTTCATCTGTGTTGTAGCCTCTCAGCATGTGCTTCCTTTTTGAGGCTGGATAATACTCCACTGTCTGCACAGACCACACTTCTTTATCCATGCACCCCTCGCTGGGCATTTGTAAACTGTGCCGCTGAGAGCATGGGATGCAAGTATCTGCCAGAGACTCTGCTTTTAGTTCCGTGTGGTTCACACCACATAAAATAAGTAAGATACTGTCCAAAAAGGATTAAGATATCTTCTTATTGGAGGAAGTGGAATTGCAGAGTCTGGTTCTAAGTTTGCCTTCTGCTTTTAATGCTTCTTTTCCTGTTTGTTTGGGGGTTTTTAAATTTTTCATTGTGTGGCCTACTGTATGATCTTTATATGTGCTTTGATGTCCTTTCTTTTATGCTAATTTAAAAGGTTTTTTTTGTCTTGCTACTAGTTTATACTATATTACTTTGCCAACAAATGTCCGTCTAGTCAAAGCTATGATTTTTCCAGTAGTCATGTATGGATGTGAGAGTGGGACTATAAAGAAAGCTGAGTGCCGAAGAATTGATGCTTTTTGAACCATGGTTTTGGAGAAGAATTTTTTCAGTCCTTTGGGCTGCAAGGAGATCCAACCAGTCCATCCTAAAGGAAATCAGTCCTGAATATTCATTGGAGCGACTGATGCTGAAGCTGAACTCCAATACTTTGGCCACCTGATGCAGAGAACTGACTCATTTGAAAAGCCCCTGATGCTGGGAAAGATTGAAGGTGGGAGGAGAAGGGGACGACAGAGGATGAGATGGTTGGATGGCATCACGGACTTGACGGACATGAGTCTGAGCAAGTTTTGGGAGTTGGTGATGGACAGGGAGGCCTGGCAAGCTGAAGTCCATGGGGTCGCAAAGAGTCGGACACGACTGAGCGACTGAACTGACTGACTGACTGACATTTTACTTACAGTTTTTGTAGTTTTATATAGTTAGTTTTGCAGCTTTAAGCTACCTGTGTGATATCCTTAATCCTCTTTGGACAGTATCTTGTTTATTGTATGTTATGTTGACAGCATAATAGCAGAATGTCATAAGTGAGATGCTGCAGCCCAGACAGCGTCAGGGGCGTGGGGTGGCGGTCCAGACAGGTAGTATCTCTCCCCTGCTTAGTCTGGAGTTGACACACACGGCATCAAAGTAAGTGATGCAGGTGACATCCCGCTATGTCTCTGTAATCCTCACCATAGTTTCGGTCTTATCCCTACATTTAACTGGCTCCAGGGCTCACAGCCCATGTTTCATGTCAGCCTCTCCATTCCCTCCACAGCCATGTTCCAGACGCCCCCGGGAGGGGTCCCAGAGACTAGCCCCTGGGTCTTGCACGCTCCAGGTGGCTTTACTCCCTCCCAAGAATGAGCATCATTGGTGAGTGCGAGGGCCGCCTAATTTCCCTTAGAAACATCTCATTCTTTGTTTCCTTGGCCTGGACACCTAAAGGAACTTTCCTTCACCTCTTATAGATGCCTGTTCCTCACCCGCAGCCAGTGTTTCCTTAGTTTCTGGCCTGCAATCTGCACGTGGCAATTTATGTTTCTGTATCTGATTTAAGCCTCTGCCTTTATGACTTCTTCCCCCTCTTGACCTTGACATCCTCATCTCCAGCCCGTTGCCTCCATCCTCCTCATTGCCGGCCCTTCCTACGCTGGCTGCCCATCTGCAGTGACCTGCGTGTCCCTCAGATTGGGCAGAGGGGCCAAAAGTGCTCATCTCTCCCCACATGCACGAGCGTCCCCCGTGTCGTGAGGGGAGCCTTTCTCTGATCTCAGCACTTACCCCAGCCTGTCGGTTCCCTTTTATCCAACTTCTCCCTTCCCTCTTTTTTTTTGTTTTCCTTAAATAGTATCTTTCCTAGATGCCCTTTTTTTTCTTTCTTGTTAAATTGGCCTTTTAATAAAGGGAGCCTTTTTTGGACCAGCTGTTTACACAAGATACAAATGAAGCTCTTGGTGACCAAGGGCAGTGTGAGTGTGTGCACGTGTGCACGTGTGCGTGTGTGCAGGTGTGTGCAGGTGTGCACGTGTGCATGTGTGTGCAGGTGTGCATATATGTGCCCGTGTATGTGTGTGTAGAGGTGTATGCATGTGTGCACACGTGTACCTGTGTGCCTGTGTGTGTGTGTGCATCATCTCTGTTGCCCCGCCCCAGCCAGCAGGGAGTCAGGACTGCACTGCTGCGTCTGCGGTCTGTGTCCCACACCCTCAACCCTGATCCACGGCCTCCAGCAGAGGGTAAAGTAGTGCCACTGTTTGGAGTGACACCTGACACAGGGGCCCGGTGCTCAGGATGGGCAGTTACTTGCTTCCTTGTGGGCTGTCTCTGCTCCTCTGGGTGCCGGGAGATGTTTGCAGCTCCTGTCTTCCAGCCAGGCTCATGTCATGTGGGAAACCTGGGGCACTGCCAGCTGTGCCCTGGCCCCACCTGATCAAACCGCGTTTGACGACCTTTCCCATCACTGTGGTTCATGGTTGTGCTGTCTGCTTCACGGAAGAGAATCTGCTGTCTGGATTTTTTTTAATGAATGTTTAAAATTTTGTTAACATTATTTTTATTTTTGGCTATGCTGGGTCTTGGTTGCTGCACGGGCTTTTCTCTAGTTGTGGCGAGTGGGGGCTCCTGTCTAGCTGCAGTGTACAGGCTTCTCACTGTGGTGGCTTCTCTTGTTGGGAACAAAGGCAGGTGTGGCTCAACAGTTGCAGCTCCCAGAAGCACAGGCTCAGTAGCTGCCATTGCACAGGCTTGAGCTGAATCGAGGCACACTGGATCTTCCCAGACCAGGGACTGAACCCGGGTCTCCTGCATTGGCAGGTGGATTCTTTACCTCTAAGCCACCAAGGAAGCCCCTACTCTCTGGATTTGTTCTTGTTCTCTGGGGATCACTTTGGATGAGAAGATGATCGAGATGTCTATACTCTGCTGCCTGAAAGTGGAGGTGGTATGTTGTTTTGTTTCTGTTTATAAGCAACAAAAAGACCATCTACTCTAGGACATTTCTTTACTCATCATCCGACAGAAGTTGGTTTTGTTAACATTGCTAACTTTGGTGCATGTGAGGCATATAAAAATAAACAAGACCCAGTGGAAATAGAAGGAGAGACTTGAAGGTCTGTCTGTACAACCATGTACACAGCGTGACTCACCACTACCAAGTGCACATACAACCCAAGAGTCCATCAGCAGATAACTCCATACACAGAATGTGGTGTACATATGCAGTGGAATGATACTCAGCCGCAAAAAGGAAGACAAGTGTGACACAGGCTACAGAAGGCATGAACCTTGAGGACATGCTGAGCGAAGTAAACCAGGTGCAAAAGGACAAACCCTGTAGGATTCCTGTTACATGAGGGCCCCAGAGCACTCACGTTCATAAGTGGAATGGCAGGGACCCAGGGCAGAGGAGGTGAGGAAGTAGGATTTACTGGGTAGGGAGCTTCCATGTGAGATGGTGCAAAAATTCTGGAGTTGGTGGTGGTGATGGTTGCACAACAATGTGACTGTCTATATTCCCCTGAGCTGTACACTTAAAGAAAGATAAAGATGGAAAGCTTTATGTGTATATATTTTATCACAATTAAAAATGAGGAAAATAAGCAGAACACCATCGCAGCCTTCAGGAAAGCCCTGGAATGGCCAAGGATGAGGCTTGTTGGCCAGAGACGCCACTCCCCTGCAGACCCGTGCAGTGTGGAGGCATCAGGCCCCTGTCTGAGCCCGAAGGGACAAACTGTCCAGGTTCTCTGAGGTTCTGACGTCGTGGCCTTGCTTGATGTTGCCCCAAACAAACCGTAAATCTACCAGGATTGTTATCACACGGCCCACGCTTTTGCACACACAGCTCTCCACCCTCCATCTATGGACAGCTCTGTACACACAGATGCAAACCGAGGCGGACAGAAATGGGGTTTTGGAGAACTGTGCAGGGTTCAGGCCAGAGGTGTCTGCTGTGCCCAGTGACCAGAGCTGGCTTCCTCGCCTTGACCTTGGTAGGCACCCAGCCAGCCGGGCCTCATGCCCCACCGGTCCCACCTTGAACATCTTCACGAAGCACAGGGTCCCCAGTCATGCGGCTGGCTCTGATAGGCTTCACCCCAAGCGGTGAAGGTCAAGTCAGAGTTGCTTCATTTTCAAAGGAATCCAGCCCTTGGCTTGGCTACAAGGACAGCTGACCAGGGCTTTGAAATCCCGAGAAGGCCAGTGCAGCCGGAGCCCTAAACATGTTGGAGAGACGCCGTGGAAGCCTGCTTTCTTCCGCCAGGCCCTCAGCGCAGGCTGGGAGGAAGGATGAAGCTAGGAGCTGGCGCACAATGACCAGACTCGGACTGGTTGACGTCACTTTTTGGCCTATGCACTTGGCTCTTCCTTTAGGCTTTATTTCTGTTCCACTCACCCCTCCCCAAGGGCTCCTTTCTCTGATCACAGACAGAATTTTACTAGCATTTTTGAGAAGAAACAGGAGAGGAGAGAGGTTAGATGGCCCCATGGGTCTGGTTCTGCTTCAGTTGGCCATTCCTCACTGAAATTTAGAGTAAATAGTTAACCATCTGGAAAGCAAGCAAAATAGAGAATACATTCCTGGCTCTGCATCTCTTGGCTGCTGTGTCATTGAGTGTGCCATGGGTGCTCTGGGGAGCCCTTTCCATAAACCCTGGGGCTTCAGATTACAGGTGTGAAACGTCAAGGTGGTAGAGACCCCAACCCGGGTCTGTGAACCAGGAAATGGGTCCTCACCAGACACCCTGTTTGCTGGTATTTTATCTTGGACCCCCAAGATTCCAGAACTGGGGGAAATGCACACCTGTTGTGTATAAGCTGCCCAAGGGGCTGGGACACAAGGTCACATGGGGATAAAGAGGCCCCAAGTGAGAAGAAATACACGAGCCAAGGCAGTTTTGAGGGCTGCCTTACACAGTTCTGCAAACAAGGGCAGCTAAGAGTCAAAATTCGTTGATGGCTCCCTACCACAGATCTTAGCACTTCAGTGTTCGTTAATTTTTACACCTGATCAAAAAAAGCAGTGTTCTCCATTGTCTTCTCATACACCAGACTCCCATCTCCTTAAGTCAGTGTATCCCCCTGCCTGTAGCCTGGACGGTGCGAAGTGTGTTTTAGTCGTGATGTACATGCTGCCCAGGTCTGCAGGGTTGGGGGGTGTGCCACTTTTCACAAGCAAAGAGGAGGATGCTTTCCTCCTCAGTGCTCAAGGCAAACGGGAACCACAGGTTAATATCTCCATGTTATTAAAGGTCATCTTCTTTAATTAACATAATCAGGGGAAAATAATATACTTTGGAGGCCGAAAAAGTGGCATATCTTAGATCAAAGATTTTTCCTGGTGATTGTGTTTGATTATCTTTTAAAAACATGCATCATAAGAGTTTCTAGATGGCGGTAATTTGGTTCTTGGCTCTATTTACTTTGTATAGTACTTACTCTGATTTTTAAATCATAAGGCGACAGGGGATTTCCTTTCATAATGTTTGTACTGTTGGTAATCCAGAGGGGAAACTATGTAAACTGTACATTTTCTTAATGCTAACTAGAATTATACCTGGACCTGCAATTACTTTTCTTAGGAACAACTTCAATGAGAACAGAGCTTAGCTTGTCCCCCACTGCCCTGTACTCCTTCCTGGTGCTGCCCTTCCATGTGGGAGAATCAAAAAGGCCATGGCTCCCACACCTACACGCTCGTGTGTGTGTGCGCGCGCACGCTCATGTGCGTCTTTGTGTATGTGTGTGTGGTGTGTATGTCTGTGTCTCTGTGTGTTGTGTGTTTCTTTGTGTATCTGTGTGTTGTGTGTGTACATGTGTATGTCTTTGTGTATGTGTCTCTCTGTTGTGTATGTATGTGTGTGTCTGTGTGTGCACATGTGTGTTGTGTGCATGTCTTTGTGTGTTGGTGTATGTGTCTCTCTGTGTGTGTTGTGTGTACACATGTGTATTTTTTTATGTGAATGAGTACGTGTCTCTGTGTGATGTGTGGAAGCATATGTATGCCTGTGCTCTGAAGACCTGCAGGCCCCCGTGGGGTAAGGACTCCGCGTGTCCCACGGAAGGTCCTGTGGGGCCCTGCACAGACTCTGCACCTTTCAGTGCCCCTGAGCTGCTGGCCTCGCTGAATCTCATGTTTTCAGGTACAGCAGATGCAGAGAAGACTGTTGCTAAAATAAACATGGTAACACACACGAGATGTGGGCGGGCCAGCCATGTGTGATCAGGGTGCCCTTGGGTTGGTTATGGTGGGTGGGCACCCTCTTCCTGGCCTGCAGACAGCACCTTCTCACTGAGCTGTCACAGTGAGGAGTGGGTTGTGGGTCCTTTCCTGTTGTTTTAAGGGTCCTTTCAGATCAGGGGCCCACCTTTACCACCTTGTTTAACCATAATAATGCCAAGAGACTCTGACTCCAAATGCCTTCACACGGGGTCAGGGCTCAACGTGTGAATTTGGGGGACATGGTTCTGCCCCTTCTGGGGCCCTGGAGACCCAGCCGTCTGCCCTCCCACATCCTTCCGTAACCTGAGACCTTTACTCCCAGAGAGAGCCTGGGAGCTTTTTCAAACGATGCTCCTCTGAAGGACCAAGGTGCCTGCAGAAACCCAGGCCAGAGCCGCCTCACCTCCATATGTGAGCCCCCGGGGCAGGAAAGCTGGCCTGAGAAGGTGAAAGGATTCCATCCCATGACCTGAGGAGGCCTGGCACTCAGAGTCCTGTGTGGAGTCATGGGGGCCCCACCTTGGAGAGGCGGCTACTCGCCTTTCATTTTACAGAGACTCTGAGAGTGACAGAGAAGGCGATGGAACCCCACTCCAGTATTCTTGCCTGGAAAACCCCACGGATGGAGGAGCCTGGTACGCTGCAGTCCATGGGTTCACTAAGATTTGGACACAACTGAATGACTTCACTTTCACTTTTCACTTTCCTGCACTGGAGAAGGAAATGGCCACCCACTCCAGTGTTCTTGCCTGGAGAATCCCAGGGACGCGGGAGCCTCGTGGGCTGCCGTCTATGGGGTCGCACAGAGTCGGACATGACTGAAGCAACTTAGCAGCAGCAGCAGCAGCAGCAGCAGTTGAGGGTGAGGGATGACTCAAAAAGCCACGGGGTCCAGAGCACCAGGCTGGGAGGCGCTCACAGTGACCCCAGTGTAGGGGCAGAGGCCCGGAGCTCGCCCCAGCTGCTCACTGGCCCGACAGCAGTCAAAACAGTTCTCTAGGCCTCTGCCCCTCCAGCCAGGCCTCCTCTTCTGTCTCAGAAGACAGATGGCATGGAAAGAAACGCAGACTGAGCAACATAGCACGCTCATTTTCAAAAGGCAAAGTTTAAAACCCTCAGAAGCTTTTAGATCTGGCCTCATATTCAACAACCAGTCAGATCCCTGGCAGCAGCCGCGGCCATGTTGAACTGATGCTCCTGCCCTGATGGGCGACGCAAGAGGTTTTGTCCACACAGAGACCAACCTCTGCTTGAGACCCGGGTCCTGCTCGTGCAGCAGTGAGCACTAAGGAGGTGATGGCTGGCCCCACAGTATCGCCTCTGTGCTGAAAATACTGGAACACGTAAAGGCCCCGCAGGGTACCGCTTGAGTCAGCACCTGGTAGCATCCTGAAGGACCTCGCCATGCTGTGGCTTCTCAGTCATGTGGAGACAGCTCGTGGGAAGAGCAAGGTTTGGGCAGAATCATAACAGAGCGGCACCCTTGGCTTTGAAAGCTGTACCCACCCTTGACCCTGAAGCTGCTGTGGGAAATGGAGGGCTTCATCTTCCAGAAAACCCCCAGGTCAGCACTGCGAGTGACCATGATGGAGCAAAGCACGTGCCTCCTCCCCTGTGAGACCAGGTGGTGTTGCTGGGAGGTCCCGGGTATTCCCGAGCACCAACCACTGCCCCCAACCCCATCCCAGGACAGGCAGTGCTGACCCGCAGAGCCAGGCCATCCTGGGGAGCAAGACTGCCTACCCCCAGAGACTACTGTCTCCACACCTGACTGGAAAGACAGCCAACGGGAAAGCCCCAAGTGAAAGCTTGGAACTGAGCAGACTGTACGTGTGGGGAAGGAGGGAGCTCAGATTTCACAGGTGGTGGGAGGAAAAGGGTGAAATTCATTATCCCGGATGCTTCTGAATTGTGGTGTTGGAGAAGACTCTTGAGAGTCTCTTGGACTGCAAAGAGATCAAACCTGTCAATCCTAAAGGAAATCAGTCCTGAATATTCATTGGAGCGACTGATGCTAAAGCTGAAACTCCAATACTTTGGTGACATGATGCAAAGAACTGACTCATTATGAAAGACCCTGATGCTGGGAAAGATGGAAGGCAAGAGGAGAAGGGGACAACAGAGGATGAGATGGTTGGATGGCATCACTGACTTGACGGACATGAGTTTGAGTAAACTCCAGGAGTTGGTGATGGACAGGGAGGCCTGGCCTGCTGCAGTCCATGGGGTCGCAGAGTCAGACATGACTTGAGTGACTGGACTGAACTGAACTGAACTAAACAACACAAGTGAAAGTGGTGGTCACTTGGTTGTGTTTGACTCTTTGCGATCCTGTGGACTGAAGTCTGCCAGGGATGAAGTCTGCCAGTCCATGGGATTCTCCAGGCAAGAATAGTGAAGAGGGTTCCGTTCCCTTCTCTAGGCTAAACATACAAATAACCCTGAACGTGTAAGACAAGGGAAGACTGCTCGGAGGTGGATTGCTGTGCAGAGGCAGAGGGCTTGGGAACAGAGGAGGAAAGATGCTGGGTTGGACCGTCTGCTGAGCCATCGCCACGAAGATCCTCTGTTCCTTTAGAGCTATGGCAGGAAGCAGACGGGTTCAAAGCTGCTGTGTCTCTCGTCACAGGCACAGTGCGGGACCTGCCTGATCCACGTGATATACAAGCTTCTAACCCATCCAGTCCTCTCTCACAGCAGTCATGCAAACATGGGTTCATGATTGATTTGGCATATATTCAATATTTCTTTTCCATATGTATTTTTTTCCTCTTCAACAAGTTATGTCAGTGTCCTCATTTATGTTTGGCCTGTTTTCTTTGAAAGGAGTTCTGTATCCCCTCTTCTGGTTTCATAATATTTTCAGTAGAGTGAGCCCAGATTTGAGAGAAGTAAAGAGCTCATCAACAGCTGTCTTATGGGTGATGACTGAGGCCCTCCCTGTGCCGGGCTTTCCAGTGAAGGTGTCCACTTGGAGAAAGATGATCACTTTCTTCAGCTGTGGAAGTGCCATGGGCTTCCCTGGTGGCTTAGACAGTAAAGAATCCACCTGCAATGCAGGAGGCCCAGGTTCAATCCCTAGGTCTGGAAGATCCCCTGGAGAAGGGGATGGCTACCACTCTAGTATTCTTGCCTGGAGACTTCCATGGACAAGCAGCCTGGTGGGCTACAGTCCATGGGTCGCAAAAGAGGACACAACAGAGCAACTGACCCTTAGACGTTCTCACTTTCAGGAGAAAATGCTCTCCCTCAACTGTGGAAGTGCCCTGGGTCCTAGCACTGCCCTCTCCAGCCAGGCAGCGGGGTCCCCAGGACAGTGGGATCGTGTCAACAGGACCCCTTCATGCCCTCCAGGGTGGCAGAGGCCAGCACTAACACGCCTCTCAGCTGCTGCCATCCTGCCCTTGCTGGCATCTGGCTGGGATGCCCTGTAGCCTACTTTGTTGGAAACTTAGTTTTCCTTTTATTGTGTGGAATTCACACTTAAATTTCCTGTATATTGTCTACACCCTAGTGAGTCCTTAGAGCACTGTTTTTTTTTTTTTATGACAGAGAATATGATCAAAGCTGCTTGACCCTCTTCTTACAAAAAGTCTGGATGTAGACGTGTGCAAAAAAATATACAGTTGATTTTAGGAGGTCAAAGTCCATGAATAATTCTTGAGATTTCCAGCTTGAAACAAGGTGAACAAATATACTCCAAACCCCAAGAAAACATTAGGAAAACTTTGGTTAAGAAGATGTTGGTGGACTAACAGCAGACTCTCTTAAACCGATAGCTGGCTCTGCCTGCTCGTGTACCCTTACTCACAATTTACCCGGGAGGAATTAGAACCACCTCACCACCGTGAATCACAGCCACAAGCAGTGTACAGTTTGTGTAGAGAAGTAATGAAATGCTGACCATGGGTGCTGGAGCAGGTGTTATTATATTACGACGGAGCATTCACTGTGTGTCAGATCAGGCTGGCATCCCTGGGCAGTGCCCAGCAGGTGACCAGCCACTGCCCGTCTGATCACACAGGGACACTGAAAGTGGCCTGTGGGTTTTATATTGGCTGCGCCACACCTTTACCACCACAGAATTTTAGGTCTTCTGTTTGTGTCCTTAAGCCCTGTTTATGGGCTTCCCTTGTGGCTCAGCTGGTAAAGAATTTGCCTGCAATGTGGGATACCTGGGTTCGACCCCTGGGTTGGGAAGATCCCCTGGAGAAGGGAAAGGCTACGCACTCCAGTGTTCTAGCCTGGAGAAGTCCATGGACCGTATAGTCTGCGGGGACGCAGAGTCAGACACAACTGAGTGACTTTCACTTCACTTCACTTGTGTCCTTAAGACACTTCAGTTTGGGAGACAGAAAGATCCCAAGGGGAAAATCGGATCACTGACTGCAAGAGTTCTTCTGCCCTAAGAAGGAAGCTGTCAGGTACATCCTAGCACAATTCTCACTTGCCTGGATCCTGACAGAGATCAGGACTTTCTATGTCTCTAAGAAAGGTGTTTCAAGACTGTAGCTTCAGTTAGTGATGTATTTGTTTTTAATAAAACTCAATAAAATGGCTGTATCTCAGCTTCTCTCTGGGACAGTATTTGATACTTTGCTAGTTTGGTTCTTCTGTGGACTGGGAAGATGGGAGAAAGCATTCGTCAGCAGAGAGAAAATTGGACAGATAAACTGCCTCACTCCTGGAGGTCAAGTCCTCTCCTCTGACCCAGCCTGACCTTGGAGGAGGGCACACTTTGTATTGAGCTTGTCTTCTTCAATGACTGCCACCTTAATAATGCCTAATTCCTGCATTACCCCTGTGGGCGCCTCGTCTTTTCATCCATACTGTGGTCAAAGGTTTCCGGATATTCCATTGTTATTGCCCCAAAGAAACATTCTCACTATTGTGCCTAACTCGGAACACAGAACAATGAACATTTTTCAAAGCGGAAGAAATCTGGGAGATTTCTTTTCATTTCACAGACTTCTTAGTGGCCATTTCAGGAAACGGAGTGTACCCAGGCGACAGGAATTAAAATAGGGGAGGGGGTACTTTTTGAGAAATAGGTAAAGAGAGTCTTTGGGAAATAGAGTTGAGCTTGGCTAAAGTGAAACTGAATGTGTGTCATTGGGGCCCTTGTGTCCTCCGTGTCCCATCGGGTGACACAGTTACCTGCAAGGTCAGGAGACACTTGGGCTGTTTGCCTGGAGTCCTTTGAAGATCAGAGAATGATGAGTGCGTTTCAGATGTCATGGCAAACATCTCCAAATAATAGTGCAGGCCCCCCCTGGGCTTACCTAAAAGATGCTTTATTCTCACCTGAGAGCGGGTGTGATGGCTGGTGAGAAGGGCAGTGATACCTGAGACAGGTGAGTGACAGACACGGGTGCTCTGAATGGAAGGACACCTGGGGTCCTTTCTACAGGACAGTAAGGAACAGAGACCAGGCTGTCTGTGACAGAGCAGCCTGTTGATGCCTCACTGAGTTACAGTGACCAGCACAAGGAGGAAGGTCACTCTCATGCGTGCTTTTTTTTTTTTTTTTGGTGATGGCGAGTGCCATGTGGGATCTTAGTTCCCTGACCAGGGGTGGAACCTGCACCCCCTGCAGTGGAAGTGCGAACTCTTAACCCCGGGACCCCAGGGAAGTCCTCACTGGTGCTGTTTGCATGAGTCTGGGGCGGGGCGCTCTTTCCAGGTTAACCCCAAGCCTCCCAGCTCCCAGTGCACTGAGCCCACGCCCGCACAGAGCAGTGGTCAGGCTCACGGCTCCTCATCCCTGACGCTGGAGCACCAGCTGCACCACCTGGGACTAACCTGTTTATGTCTATTTTCAGAGCTTCGCGCATGGCCTGGCACACGAATTTCCATACCCCATACGTGCTCATTGAGTGAATGAGTAAAGGAATCTATGAAGGAAAGGTAAGTGATTTATTATGTTCAGAAGTGTGTCTACCCATGTTCATTCTTTAGAGGTGGGAGCAGCCCACAGGCAGTTATTACTCTTCCACCCTTTGCTGTGCCCTGTGCCCTGGCCAGGCTGAAGTCCGAAAGAACCCTTGCCGCTACCCCCATCCCAAGTGTTTGGGGCCCTTCCTTATCCACATATTTGAGCAATTCGTGGTGCTGCAGGTCCCTGACCCGTGTCCTCCCGTCCCCACCTCTCTATACCCCCGCCAAGTACCACTGCCCCCGGCACCAGCTCTGCCCTAAGGTCACCACCCACTCAGCCCACTCTGAGCTGTCACCTGCCGGCCTGATGTTCACAGCAGATGGTCCAGCTGCGCTCCACGTGGTTGCGAGGCTCCACGTGTTCACCTGCCCGGAAGACCACTGCGAAGTGGGACCAGATTCACCTGTAGATCCCACCCCAACCTCTGAGTCAGTCTTTCCTGGCTTGCTCCCCCTACCCCCGCCCTTCGGAAGGTTCCCCTTGAGGCCGCCGGGAAGGAGCTGCCCGCCACTGGGGAAGTGAGGGATCTTCGTGGCGTGTTCACAGGTCTGGGTCCTCCATCCTCCAGGACATCGAAGACTGTCCCCTTGTGGTTTTCCCAGGGCTGGGTCCACACTAGACTCCAGGCCCCAGCCCTGGGCCAGGTGCCCCCCACTCTGGATCTCAGGACCTAAATTCTTGGACGCGTCTGTTTCATTCTCTATCAAATTTGTGTTGAGGGGTCCTGAGGTGCCGGACACTGCAGGTGGTGAGGATGAGAGAACCTCCGTGGGGGCGGGGGGCACAGCGGGGAGAAGACAGGAAGCAGCCACAGGCAAGGGCCCTGCTGGCGTGGGCCCCTTCCTGGGTGGACGGCCTCACCAGGAGCAGAGCAGAGCACCTGGGACCCTGGGCCTCCAAACTGCCCTCGCTGGGTCGGTCCTGCTCACATGGAAGGTGGGCTTGGGGCCTCAGGAAACTGTAGGCCCTGGCATCTGGGCCCCCACCTGGGTGCCCCCCAAGAGCGCCTGTGGGGTTCGGGCACACTCCAGAACTTAGGGCTGCTGTTGAGTTGTCTGTTGTTAAGTTGAGTTGTGTTGAGGTTGTCACTCAAGGGAGGAAAGCTCTGCGGTTGTGGGTTAGTGTGTCCACAGGGCGGTGCGGGTCTGTAGCGTCTGCAGGCGTCCGTCAGTCCACAGTCACATGGCCCAGGGCCCCAGGCAGCTGCTTGATCCTGAGAGGCCTCAGTGAGGCACAGGGACAGGTGCCGACCAGGGGACCTCTGGGAGCTCTCATTCTACCTTCTTTTAAAAATAATCTTCTGTACTCATCTGTGGCCATGCTGGGTCTTCACTGCTGCACCAGCTTGCTCTAGTTGTGGGGAGTGGGGCTACCTTCTAGTGTCTCTTGTCGCGGGGAGTCGGGGTACACTCTATTTGGGGTGCTCAGGCTTAGCTGCTCTACAGCTGGTGAGATCCTCCCAGACCTGGGGTTGAACCCATGTCTCCTGCGTTGGCGGGATTCTTTACCACTGAGCCACCTGGGAAGCCCTGATTTCACTTTCTTAAGGAGCTTCTGTGCTGTTCTTCAGAGTGGCTGTTAGCAATGTATGTTCCCACCATATGCAGAATTTATTGCTTGTAGCCTTTTTATGTGGGTCATTCACCAATGCAAGGTGATACCTCATTGTACTTTTGATTTGCATTTCTCTGCTAATAAGCAATGTCAAGCATCTTTTCATGTGAGCTTTTGTTTAAAACACTGTGAGTAAAACTTACCTCTTGAAACTGGCTTCTTGAAAGTCTGCCCTTTCTCTTTCAGTTATCTACCCCAGGACAGTGCTTGCAGGCAGGGGTCATTTACAGCCCCTCAGGCCTTGTGACTATTAAGAGCCAGTTTTAAAGCTGTTATAGGAAATAGCCACAAGGTGACAGCATTTCTTCATGCCCGACTCTGGGTTCCTGGGGAATCAGAGCCTGAGCCGGTGGGGGACCCACACGCTCCAGGAGGTGTCCTGGGCTGGAGTGGCAGGAGGCCCCGGGCTGGACAGAGCGTCCCTGCACTTGGAGGGCTGCTTCTGGAGCTCAGCTCAGAGCAGAGGTGGGCTGCGGGGGCCTCATGTCCGCGGGGAGGGGGCCAAGGTGGGAAAGGGGTCTCTGTTCTTGCCTGCAATGCAGAGGCGGACCCCAGGCTGACCTTCCTGTCTCTGCCTCACTTTGCCTTCATGGCACACAGGTGACTACCTGTTCTGTCCTATGTCACCTGCCTGTCTCTGGGAGGGTCACTCTGGTTTCTGACAAAATTAAACCCAGCGGGCAGGAGTGTATCTGGGCTCCCCAGAGGGGCTGGGGCTCTGGCTCTGTCCCCTGCCCTCTACCCCCTGCACAGCCTTTCTGCTGCTTCTTCGCGGGCTGAGCCATCTCGCACCGTGCTGACTGCTGGGTGTGGGGGGGAACCGCCGGAGCTGGTCTTGGAGCAGCTGAGGCCCCCCTGAGCACCTCCCATGCATCCTGCCGGTCACCTTGGCCTCTGTGGCCATGCAGGGTCCCTCACCGCCAGGTGGAGGGGTTGGCCTGGGGCCCGGTCAGAGCTGCTGGGCTTGGGGGTGGGGGGCCCTGCAACCCTCGGATGAAGACGGTTCACGGGAGCCACTGAGCCCTCCATCTCCGGTCCTCCCTCTGCCAGGCGCTTTTCTTTTGTGATGAAATCAGATGAAATGGACTCAAAAGTCAGCCTTCAAGGTGGGAGGCTCCAAATGGAAGCCCTGGAAGCCCTTTGTTCTCAGCTCTTCTGCTCTCCCCCAACCTGGGGAGGGGGCAGGGCCTTCCAGAAGAAACACCAGGGGACACCTGCACCCCAGGCCTCTGGGATCAGGGGATGCCTGCATCCTGGGCATTAGGGATCAGGGGACACCTGCACCCCCAGCCTCTGGAATCAGGGGACGCCTGCACCCCCAGCCTCTGGGATCAGGGGACGCCTGCACCCCAGGCCTCTGGGATCAGGGGATGCCTGCACCCCAGGCCTCTGGGATCCGGACCTGCTCTCAATGGATAACAGACCCACAGGCCCTGCGGGCGGGGACTCCATCACCATAGACACGGTGTAGCTGTGGTCACTGCACAGAAGTTTCCCCGCGCTTGCTGGCCTGGGTCTTGGGAAACCCCAGAAAGTCAGAGAAGTTGACACAAGCCACGCTGAGGTTGGAGTCACTCACACACAGTTCCACAGTTCACTGAATGGTGGAAATGTGACAGAGGCTAGAATGGGAACCACACTCAGCAAATGGACGTCTGGCAAAGTGGACATTCTAAGAATGGGTCAGCCATGAATGGATTTTTGGTGGGTTGGCCCATTTCTGGATTCATGGCCAGGGGCCAGGTGACCAGAGCCTGATCTTGGTTCCACTGGAATTATTATTTCACAGGGATGACTGCCAGGAGCAGCAGAGGAGCACCCTTGTGATGGGGGTGTCCAGGCGGGGTGCCTGGGGGAGAGTCTCAGGAAGTACTGATGATAGACAGGAATGCACGGACCACTCTCAGATCCTCAGGGACGTGTTGGTCTCTGAGCCAGCTGCGGAGATGAGGACAGCAGTAGGAGGAGAAGACGTGTCCAGTCACACCTGCTCTGTGCAGGGACTCTGCCTGAATCCACTCGCTGACCTTCACAACCCTTGACTTAAGGATCATGATTCTCGCCCTGTTTCTCAGAAGAGAAAACTGTGTCACGTTCACAGGTTTTAATTTTCCAAAGCAAGAATCAACTAGGCTTCTAAGAGTTTTATTAATTTTTATGTCCACAGCAACCACATATTTCCTGTATGAAACATAGGAACGTGTTTGGCACTTGGTTGTGTAAACTTGACCGTCCTCTTGTGAACTTCCTCTACATGAAGATCCTGTCATACTTTTGTGTGCTGCTGCTGCTAAGTCACTTCAGTCGTGTCCGACTCTGTGCGACCCCATAGACGGCAGCCCACCAGGCTCCCCCGTCCTTGGGATTCTCCAGGCAAGAACACTGGAGTGGGTTGCCATTTCCTTTTCCAATGCATGAAAGTGAAAAGTGAAAGTGAAGTCGTTCAGTCGTGTCCGACTCTTAGCGACCCCATGGACTGCAGCCTTCCAGGCTCCTCCATCCATGGGATTTTCCAAGCAAGAGTACTGGAGTGGAGTGCCATCGCCTTCTCTGTACCTTTGTGTAGGCCCAGGCAAATGGCCCATGTTCCATAAATATTTATTAATTGCTTTACGTTTGCCTCTCAAAGCAATCACATCGAAGGGACTCAGTGTCACCTCCTTCCTGTATATTTCATGCCTTCTTGAAGGAAATGTAGATTGATTCAGGAAAAGTCAGTGACTGGAGGGAAAACAGCTTGAGAGAACAGGTGGAAGAAGTGGGAGGCTTTCATAAAATCACTTCAAGAGAGACTTTATTGTGATTTGGGGAGATGTTTGTTAAAACTGTCCGAGACTGAGCTAGGATATTTTGCCTGCTTGTGGGGTAAAATTCAGCTTCAAAATGAGGGTACAGGCAAGTGTGGGAATATGTGGATTCAAGTAGAAGGCTCCATCGGGGGTTAATGGGACCGGTGTGTGTTTTTTAAAAAGAGACATGACTGAGGGAAAAACGAGATAGCAGTCATCCTGGGCTAACAAAAACAGAAGTGTTGTCAGACTCCGCTTTCTACTGTAATGAGTCTTACTACACTTATAAGTGTTATAAGAGTTCTGGGAGACCGAACTCGCTATGGTATTTTCATTAATTGGGACTCTTAAGTACCAAAAGGTTAATTCGTGAATTTTAATCACCTAGTATTCAATCCTTGTTATAATCTTTCTCCAAACCAGTCTCCCAGGAATGGTTTCCCAAGTATGATACTGTGAAACTGTTCACAATTCACCAAAATAGTCAAGACAAAATCCAATCTCAGATTAATGTAAGTGCTTCACATGAATTACCCATGACAAATGGAAAGGTGAACCGAGAAACGAATTAACGCCCTCTGACCCACAGAGCTGCCTTGCCAGCCTCCTGCTCTGGATGGAGGAGCTGCCTACAGGGGAGGGAGCGTGGGAGCCGCTTCTGTCTGCAGTTGTGGTCAACTCGTTGCCAAAGTCCTCAGTCCCTTGGCAATTCCCTGTTGAAATAGTTTCTCCTCAAAATGATTGCAATTTGAAGTCTGAGTCTCTGGATGAGGGTATGCTAACAGGCCACCTGATGTAGGCGAGCGGTGGCAGTGGTGGGGGCAGGAAGGCAGGCCCGCCGCGGAGCGCTGAGTCTGGTCATAGGAGTCATGCTGCAGAGCCATTCAAGTTTCTGAAGTCCCAGGAGCTGAAAGAGCACGGAAGTAGTGAGTCTGACTGTATCTCTACAAACATGTACGTGGAGAAACGCTGGACATACGGGTAGTGGGAGAAGGGCCAGGCTTAGGGGTTGTTTCACACCAGCAGCCGTGGGAGCCCCATAAAGATGGGTGAGGAGTGTGGGCGTTGGGAGAAGACCGTTCCGGGTGAGGGCACCGCAGGTACAGGCCCTGACGCAGGGAGGACCGGGTGGGAACATGGATCGGCTTGTCAGCTCATTCTGGAGACCTGGGCTGGCACCAAGAAGTCGGGCACAGAGGGTGGCTTTCGGGCAGCACTCAGCTGACAGCCAAGGGCTCGTGAGGTAAAGACACAAGGAGACGCACGTCCACACGTGGAGGACGAATTTCAGCCTCTGTAATCCCTGCTTCTCGTGGAATGTTGAGCTGTCAGGGTGGTGGGAAGGGGCGCTGCCAGAAGGAACCTGAGTCCTCACACCCTTGGGTCTGAGAGACAGAGCTGCTCATTCCTGAGATGCATGCAGAGCTGTGTCCACGACGTCTGACGAGAAGCTGTCAGCCAAACAGGAAGGCACCGGGTCCTCTCGCCCAGGACTGGCCAAGGAACCTCAGAAACACAGAGTGTGTGAAGGATGGGAGGGGCTGTTTCCACCCCCACAGCCAGAAAATCAGCAATGGCTTTGGACTTTGTAGCCCCAGAACTTTGGGCTGCCTGGAAAAGGAAATGGCTTAAAATGGGAAATGGTCAAAACCCAAGAGCGAAGAGAGCTTGGGCACGAAGGCCGAGCGTCTGCTCCGCCTCTTGGCTTCCTAGAGGAACTGTCTGCCAGCTTTCCCAGCTGAAGAGTGGAGATGCCCTGCTGTGGGGCCCAAGAACGTCCTCGGAAAGGAGTTGGTTGCTTGAGTCTTTGCTCCGCTCCTGAACCAATTCCTGGAGGCACAAGGTGGAACCAATTCCAGCAGAGGCACAAGCGCTCTGGCCCGCAGGGTGAGGAGATGGACCGTTCACACGGAGAGGGCTGGAGGGTGTGTGCAGGACTGGGCCCAGGAGGGACGTTCTCGGACGCCATGGAGACAGACAGCCCTCGTGTACTTCCCACTCCCTTTTCCACCTCAGACTCCCTTCTCCTCCACAAAGCACCGCTATCAATGTGTTTATTGTAAAAGTGCAATAGTACTTTGTTGAGGATTTTGCATCTATTTTCGTCAGTGATACTGGCCTGTGATTTTCTTTTTGGTGATGTCTTTGTCTCCTTTTGGTATCAGGGGGATGGCGGCCTTGTAGAATGAGGTTAGGAGTGTTCCTTCCTCTGTGGTTTTTCAGAAGAGTGTGGGAAAGATGGGCATTAGCTCTTCTCTAAATGTTTGATAAAATTCATCTGTGAAGCCATCTGGTCTGAGACTTCTGTTGGAAGATTTTTAATCACTCTTTCAGTTTCATTTCTTGTGATTGGCTTCTTCATATTTTCTATTTCTTCCAGGTTCAGTCTTGAAAGGTTGTACCTTTCTAAGAATTTTTCCTTTTCTTCCAGGTTATTCATTTTATTGGCATAGTATTAATAATCTCTTGTAGTAGTTTCTTATGATCTTTGTATTTCTGCGATGTCAGTTGTAATTTCTCCTTCTTCATTTTTTATCTTATTGCTTTGAATCCTCTCCCCATTTTTTCTTGAGGAGTCTTAATTTTTTTTAATTTTTGATTTTTTCTTAGGATAGATTCCCCAAAAGAATAATGATGGAGACCCACTTTATACTTTCATAGTGATGGACCAAGAAAGGAGGACGGATCTAGGGAATAAGCAGCTTCTGACTCACTGTTGGACGCAAGAGGAGGAAATTAATGTTATGAAACAAGAATTGTCATAGAACCGAGATGCAATAAAAACATAAATAATGTTGGGAAATATGTCTTAAGTTATATGTTACAATACAGTCATTCAAATGATAAATTTTATATTCATTGCCTTCTCCAAGTCCTTTTTTATATTTACAGGGCTTTTTTTTAATAATTGGGCCTTGCTTTTTGTTTTTTAATGTTACTGTATTTAGGCTGTGCTGGGTCTTAGTTGTGACATTTGAAATTCTAGTTGCAGCATGTGGGATCTAGTTCCCCTGCATTGGGTGCATGGAATCTTAGCCATTGGACAACCAGGGAAGTCCCTGTGTTGATAGAATTGCTTGGAGAAATGATCAAAGAACAAAGAAATAAAAAACTAAAAAAAAAAAAGAAAGAAAGAAAAGAAATCTCAGCGGTTCTAAACTCCCTGTTACTTTTGATTTATTTACGCCGACCATGGCTTTGTCTCACTTGTCCTTTTTACAGCGCCAGCCAAGCAGGCTGAAGTGGTCGTAGGTGTGAATAGCTGTCATGAAAGCAATTTCAATGAAAATAAATAAACCGTGTAAAGGACGTATTTATGCAAAAGCAGAATCCTTGCCATGGAAATGGTGAAATTTAAGGAAAAGGCACCATCTAGTGGCTGTTACTGAAAATCAAATTGAAGGCTTTGGGAAGACAGCTCTGTTGGAGAGGAAATCATTTTATCTTTCCTGTAGGTGACAGTCATTGCTAGGAGCCGAGGGACCCCAGAAAATGTGTCTCTCGCTGGACCAGAATCACTCCTCCACATCGCTGCCTTGCAGACTCCCTGTGAGCCAGGAAGTGGACCTCAGTAGTTGCAGCTCACGGGCTCCAGACCATGGACTCACTAGCTGTGGCACCTGTGCTTGGTGGCCCTGTGACGTGTGGGATCTTCCCAGACTGGGGATCAAATCCCTGTCCCCTGAATTGCCAGGCAGGTTCTTAACCACTGGACCACCAGGGAAGCCCCAGACATTTCTAACTACAAAGTTTTATTCAGTACAGCCGTTTTTTTCCATGTAAAGGATAATCCTCTGCAACACGATAGAAATTCTACTTTATTCATTCGTGAATATACGCACATGGTAAGCCATGCGAGGTAAAACGCTCACTCTCAGGAATGTGAATTATTTTATCATTTGATCAGTTGCTGAGTGCTGCTCTAAAGTGTCCTCAGCGGTTAATACTCCCACAATTTATGTGGGAGGAGTTCCCAGAGACACCCAGCCATTCTCAGACACTATGTCTTTGCCAGTTGCATTGGCTAAAAATGGTTTCACACTTCAATTTTAATTTTCTTAGTTGCCAGTTTAAGGGTCTTTCTTTTTTGTTGGTCATTTGTAATTCTATTTTTGAGCCAACTTCCCCAATGTTAAACTATTTTTAGTTATTTATTTTTGGCTGCACTGGGTCTTCATTGCTGTGCGTTGGCTTTCTCCAGCTGCGGCAAGTAGGGGCTACTTTCTATATGTGGCACCGGGCCTCCAATTGCGGTGGCTTCTCCTGCTGCAGAGCACAGGTTCTAGTTGCCCCCGTGCCATGTGGCATCTTCTCAGACTGGAGACTGAACCTGTGTCCCCTGCATTGCCAGGCAGATTCATAACCACTGGATCACCAGGAAGTCCCCCGAAGTTTTTGATTATTGGTATTTTCCTATAAGATTTTCCTATAAGACTTTCCTATAAGATTTTCCTATAAGACTTATTTATATACTAAGGGCTCTTTCTGTCATGATATTTGCAAAAAAAATTTTATGGTTTGTTGGTCTTTTGACTTTATATTGATACTTTTGTTTACACATATACTTTAAAATTTTATACTGACAAATGTGCCAGGTTTTCCCTTTATGGATTCTGGGTTTTTGTACTACGTGCTGTGCTCAGTCGCTTCAGTCGTGTCTGACTTTTTGTGACCTATGGACTGTAGCCTGCCAGGCTCCTCTGTTCATGGGATTCTTCAGGCAAGAATACTGGAG
Organism: Oryx dammah; assembly: GCF_014754425.2. Taxonomy (NCBI): domain Eukaryota; kingdom Metazoa; phylum Chordata; class Mammalia; order Artiodactyla; family Bovidae; genus Oryx; species Oryx dammah. Next base: position 38,417,722 of record NW_024070194.1, on the reverse strand, counting down.
TGGGTTGCCGTGACCTCCTCCAGGGGATCCTCCCAACCCAGGAATCGAACCCATATCTCCAGTATTTCCTACATTGCAGGCGGGTTCTTTACCCACTGAGCCACCTGGGAAGCCCATTAGCATACTAAGACCCCCTAAATCTTGTTTCCATTAGCTTGTTCCCATTTTATACCATTAAATCTTGTCCCCGTTTTATACCATACTTATAAATATTTCCCAAGTTATGTTTTGCATTTGCTTATCTTTTATGTTTTTATGAGGTCATTTTTACATTATACTCATTGATCCATCTGGACTCTCTTCTGGTATAAAGAATGCATCAGTATTAAGCTAATTTAATCTCAACATCATTTCTTAAATAATCTTTTCCTCAATGATTCAAAATGCTTTTTATTGCACATGAAATTCCATATGTTCTGGGTCTGTTTCTGGACACAATACACTAGGTTTCTGAGGTCAGTCTGTTTCTTCCCTCTTGAGCAGTGGCCTTCTGTGCTGGTTTGTTAGGGCCAAAAGGGGACACACATCTCACATGAGGCCTTAAACAACAGACGTTTGTTGTCTCCCAGTCCTGGAGGCTGGGAGTTCAAGATCAGGCTGTCGGCGGGGCTGGTTTCTCCAAGTCATTCACTTTCACAGAAAAATTTTGAGAAGATGAGTATTTGCATTTTAAGCCTTTTCCTGACTTGGAAGTGTAATTCTGTCTCCCACTGGAGTAGTTCAGGCATCAGTGAGTGAACGCAGTGGGTGATGTGTAGAGGAGGTCCTTTCTCTGCCTTGACTTCTTCTAAAAATTGCACCCTATGAGTGACTTATTCTGAGTGCATTTTAATCTTCAGGATTTTTCTATTACAGGAAGCAGAGACAAGCATAAGTGAGAAAAGTAAAACTTTTAAACCCTTAGAAAAAGTATAATGTCACTATGGCGTTGGGGTAGGTGCAGAGTTGAAATAGCAATTCAGTTTTTTTCCCCCATATAAGTTATGAGATTTTTTGAATTTGTTCTCCAGTGATCTACTTCTAGGTGTCTATTCCTGGCTTTTTTATAGATTCCTTCAGCCTGTTTGCTTTCTCTCCCTATGTGCTTAATGCACACTGTCTTATTTGCTATAGCTTTGTTGACTTAAGTCTAAAAGTCCTTAATAAAAAACTTTTTAAAAAATTCCTGCTAAAGTAAATTTCCCAAACTGTCCTTCAGAATTGCTTTGCATCCTCTTGTCTTTTCTCCTCACCTGTGTCTTCAGATTGCTGTGTGCTCCTCACATGTTGAGATCTTTACCAGATTCCCACTGCGTTTTTGCAGAGAAATGACATTCTTATCCCACTGAGTTCCTATCTATGGAAATAGAACATCTTGCCCTTTACTTAGGTCTTTATCAAATGCCTTTCATTAAAGTGTTATATTTGATTCACAACTAAAATCTCCTTTTTGACTCATTCCACTCAAATGCAAATATATTTTTCCTACTCAAGTGAGAGCTTCAATATTCCTTTTTTGGGGGGAGAGGGGGGCCATGCTGCACCAGTTCCCCGACCAGGGATCAAACCTGTGCTCCTTCCTATGGAGCCCAGGGTCCTATCTGGACCACCAGAGGGTCCCATGAATTTTTTTTCTTATTAATCTGTGATAGGTAGGTAGGTAGGTAGATAGACAGACAGACAGATGTAGATATTTATATAGATATGTGAAAGATGATGTATATCACTATTTTTAACTATCAAAAGAAGGGGGCAGTAGAGAATGAGACAGATAGATAGTGTCACTGACTCAGTGAACATGAATTTGAGCAAACTGAGGGAGACAGTGAAGGACAGAGGAGCCTAGCGAGCTGCAGCCTACAGGGTCGCAAAGAGTCAGACTCAACTTAGCAAGTGAACAACAACAACTAATGTCTAATTATATAAATGTGTTACAGTTTATTTAAGAAAACTCCTCTTGGTAGACTTGTATGTTGTTTAGTATTTGTTGTAGTCTAAAAGCGCTGCAGGGAATATCTGTCTTTATATGTCATTGTGCCCTTGAGAGAATATAGCTATAGGTTAATTTTCACAAAGTGAAATTTCTAGTAAAAGAGTTGTCTTCCGCCCTCTGTTGCCCCTTTCTCCTGCCCTCAATCTTTCCTAGCATCAGGGTCTTTTTTCCAGTGAGTCAGCTCTTCGCATCAGGTGGCCAGATTATTGGAGCTTCAGCTTTAGTCCTTCCAATGAATATCCAGGATTGATTTCCTTTAGAATTGACTGGTTTGATCTCCTTGCTGTCAAAGGGACTCTCAAGAGTCTTCTCCATCATGACAGTTCGAAGCAATTCTTTGGCGCTCAGCCTTCTCTATGGTCCAATTCTCACATCCATAGATGACTACTGGAAAAACCATAGCTTTGACTATATAGATCTTTGTGGGCAAAGTAATGTGCATTTAACATTTTTATAAATGATGCCAAAGTGCTTTCCAAAAGGTTAAAAATATATATAGTACCACATAGCCCCCAGAGCATAAAAATACTTAAATCTTTTAAATTCACAGACCTCACTAGCCTTGAGTTTTATCAAACTGTTACATTTGATAATGTCCCATTGTTATTTTAACATACCTTTTCTAAATCATTAATCCTGGTCCTTTTTCATAGTTATATCTATATTTGTAAAGTTTTTATAAGTATTATTATTCTGAAAGACCTTAGCCAAGAGGAATCTCAGCAACATCTTAGGTTTTCTAAAACAACTACTTAAGACATCCAGAGTTAAACCAAGCTCAATGACGAGGTGATATGCATCAGGATGAATGTCAGGGATTGTACCTGGAAGCAGAAATGAAATAAAATCTGCCAAATTAACCCGAATTTCTGAATGGGTCATTTTAAACAGACAAAATAAAACACAGCTGAAGTCAGTGTGTGACCAATGTCAGCATTAAGACCCACAATGATAAAACTATGGAACCTTAGGGTTGAAAGTCAAGTGGGAGGAAATCAGGGCCTCTTTCTCTTTACAGATGGACCCACTTTTACAAAAAAGAGTGCTAGGATTGCAGTCTAGGTTTAACTCTGAGGCTCTTTCCTTGGTTGCGTGTTATCAGCACTGGGTTCTTTGCATTTCCCGCAATCTCACTTGACTGCTGTTTATGATGGATTCAGAAATAAAGGATTTGCAAAAGCATGCATTTTGTCACGGAGAAGGCAATGGCATCCCACTCCAGTACTCTTGCCTGGAAAACTCCATGGATGGAGGAGCCTGGGGGGCTGCAGTCCATGAGGTCGCTGAGGTTCGGACACAACTGAGCGACGTCACTTTCACTTTTCACTTTCCTGCATTGGAGAAGGAGATGGCAACCCACTCCAGTGTTCTTGCCTGGAGAATCCCAGGGATGGGGGAGCCTGGTGGGCTGCCGTCTATGGGGTCGCACAGAGTTGGACACAACTGAAGCGACTTAGCAGCAGCAGCAGCATTTTGTCAATGACATGCAATCCTGGAAAACAACATAGTCAGTTAAACCACTGCCTGTTTTTCTTCTGGAGGTAAAATAACCTTGACATCTTGGTATTCATTTGCTAGGACTTCGTCATGAAGTACCACAAATTGGGTGAGTTGGCGCAATAAAAACTTATTGTTTCGTAGTCCTAGAGGCCAGAACTCAGGGCTCACAGTATCAGCAGATTGGTTCATCCTGAGGTTGTGAGGGCCAATCTGTTCTATTAGCTCTTCCCCAGCCTCCTGGTGTTGTCAAAATCCTTGGGCACATTGGCTTGTAGAAGCATCACTGCCTTCATCTTCTTCATCATCACCCCAATCTTTGCCATCATCTTCATCATCACCCCAATCTCAGTCTTCATCTTCATCACCATCACCTGCATCTTTGCCTTCATCTTCATCATCACCATCACCCCATCTTTGCCTGCATCTTCATCCATCACCCCATCTTTGCCTTCAGTTTCATGTGATATTCTGTGTCTCAGTGTGACCAACTGTCCCCCCATGATAAGGACACCAGTCATACTGGATTATCATTTTAACTTGATTACCTCTGCACAGACAGTTTTTCTGAATAAGGTCACATTCTGAGGTTTCTTTAGGACATCAGCATATCTTTACGGGGAGATGCAATTCTACACCTGACACTCCAGTGTTAACTTAATTGTCTTTCTAAGTCCCAGTCACACTTTCCAGAGAACGCTCACTTGCTAATCTAACACAATGTTTCATTGTAACAAAGGATATTGCATAGACAATTTTTGATCTTTCTTTTCTACATGGCAGTGATTTGTGTTAATGTAAATTGAGATTACATACTTTGCATCTCAAAGTAATGATTTATAATTTCTTAGTGGAAAGTTCTGAAAGAGATGGGAATACCAGACCACCTGACCTGCCTCTTGGGAAACCCATATGCAGGTCAGGAAGCAACAGTTAGAACTGGACATAGAACAACAGACTGGCTCCAAATAGGAAAAGGAGTATGTCAAGGCTGTATATTATCACCTGCTTATTTAACTTCTATGCAGAGTACATCATGAGAACGCTGGGCTGGAAGAAGCACAAGCTGGAATCAAGATTGCAGGGAGAAATATTAATAACCTCAGATATGCAGATGACACCACCCTTATGGCTGAAAGTGAAGAGGAACTAAAAAGCCTCTTGATGAAAGTGAAAGAGGAGAGTGAAAAAGTTGCTTAAAGCTCAACATTCAAAAAACTAAGATCATAGCATCTGGTCCCATCATTTCATGGCAAATAGATGGGGAAACAGCAGAAACAGTGTCAGACTTTATTTTGAGGGCTTCCAAAATCATTGCAGATGGTGATTGCAGCCATGAAATTAAAAGACGCTTACTCTTTGGAAGGAAAGTTATGACCAACCTAGATAGCATATTCAAAAGCAGAGCTATTACTTTTCCAACAAAGGTCCATCTAGTCAAGGCTATGGTTTTTCCATCCATGTATGGATGTGAGAGTTGGACTGTGAAGAAAGCTGAGCGCCAAAGAATTGATGCTTTTGAACTGTGGTACTGGAGAAGACTCTTGCAAGTCCCTTGGACTGCAAGGAGATCCAACCAGTCCATCCTAAAGGAGACCAGTCCTGGGTGTTCATTGGAAGGACTGATGCTGAGGCTGAAACTCCAATACTTTGGCCACCTCATGCAAAGAGTTGACTCATTGGAAAAGAACCCTGATGCTGGGAGGGATTGGGGTCAGGAGGAGAAGGGGACGACAGAGGATGAGATGGCTGGATGGCATCACTGACTCGATGCACATGAGTTTGGGTGAACTCTGGGAGTTGGTGATGGACAGGGAGGCCTGATGTGTTGCGATTCATGGAGTCGCAAAGAGTTGGACCCGACTGAGCGACTTAACTGAACTGACTGAGTGTGTATGTGTAGGTTGGCTATCAGTGAGGTTTATCCTGTGGGAACATTCTACTAAGTGGCAATTGCTGGGTTAATGTAGCATTTATTCTTCAGAGATCAAAATACTAGAACTTTCAGTGCCTCAGTTTCCTGCACAATCACTACAGGGTTAACTGTGTCCCCCAAGATCACAGAGTTGTGGTGACTCAGTGACATTCATCAGCCAGATTCTCATCAGAGGAAAGGTATTTGCACAGAAAGTGTTCATGCTGCAGTGTGTCACCATCACCCTTGCTTGTCCTGGACCCACGGGTGTCCCCTCTGAACAAAGAGGTGCTGTGGTTAACTGCAGAATCCTCTGTGCTGCAGAGAGGTTTCTGTAGACTTTGCTGACTATCTTTTAGGATGCTAGAAAAGTGTCATGTGTTCAGACAAGCTGCACCTGTCTACTTTGCGTTCTTTCTTTAGAGCCTGGAAAAAGGGGCCATGGGATTTGAGTCCCTTTGAAGTAGTGGGTGGGCAGGGGATGGGGTTGGGAGGAAAGAGGAAGTTGAGACAAGGGAGGAAGCCAAAGCTTTGAGAAACCAAGGCCAGACTTGGGTCCTGCCTTCTTTCAAGTGCCCCCAACCCCAGCCCCCAGTATTCCCACCAGCCTGCAGCCACCTACCTGGCCCACCCACTCATGCTCCACCCTCTTGGGGCCAGTCCCTGAGGTTCCAGAAGGCCACCTGTGTAGTTTCTCCAGGCACAAATGCAGGTGGGGAGCTGTCCTGAAGTTTGCTGGGACATTTTTTTTGTAGTTTTTTTTTTTTAAAAAACCTTTTTATTTTATACTGGATAGCATGACACACCTGGATAGAATGTTAAAAAGCAGAGACAATACTTTGCTGAAAAGGTCTATATAGTTAAAGCTATGGTCTTTCCAGTAGTTATGTACGGATATGAGAGCTGGATCATAAAGAAAGTTGAGTGCTGAATAATTGATTCTTTTAAACTGTGGTGTTGGAGAAGACTCTTGAGAGTCCCATGGACTGCAAGGAGATCCAGCCAGTCAATCCTAAAGGAAATCAGTCCTGAATATTCATTGGAAGGACTGCTGCTGAAGCTTCAATAGTTCATCCTCCTGATGCAAAGAGCCAACTCACTGGAAAAGACCCTGATGCTGGGAAAGATTGAGGGCAAGAGGAGAAGGGAATGACAGAGGATAAGATGGTTTGATGACATCTCCAACTCAATGGACGTGAATTTGAGCAAGCTCTGGAAGATGGTGAAAGACAGGGAAGCCTGGCATGCTGCAGTCCATGGCGATGCAAACAGTTGAACATGACTGAGCGACTGAAAAACAACAATTATATATTGGTACCGAGTCCTTTGGACTGCAAGGAGATCCAACCAGTCCATTCTGAAAGAGATCAGCCCTGGGATTTCTTTGGAAGGAATGATGCTAAAGCTGAAACTCCAGTACTTTGGCCACCTCATGCGAAGAGTTGACTCATTGGAAAAAGACTTTGATGCTGGGAGGGATGGGGGCAGGAGAAGGGGACGACAGAGGATGAGATGGCTGGATGGCATCACTGACTCGATGGACGTGAATGAGTGAACTCCGGGAGTTGGTGATGGACAGGGAGGCCTGGCATGCTGCGACTCATGGGGTCGCAGAGTCGGACACGACTGAGCGACTGAACTGAACTGAACTGAACAATGTTGTGATACGTTTCAGGTGGACAGCAGAGGGACTCATGCATATACATACATCCATTCTGGCTGGGGACATTCTTGCTGGGACCATTCCTAAAATAGCGTGACATCATGGAATCCTGGCCCTGGAAAGCAGGCAATGCCAGCCTGAGACCCCATCCACGAAGCCACACGCCCCGGGGCTAAGGCACCCGACAGGTGAAGCCCTACTCGGTCCACTGCCCTAGAGCTGCTGATGGACGCCTGAGCTGGCAGAGTGCCGGCACCCAGACGTCTGTCCCAGAGACCGGGGTTACCTCTGCCCTGAGGACCAGGCAAACCACCAGGCTTGGGGTAAGCCCGCCCCTCTCGCGCGCAGCCCTCCTTCTCCCCGCCCAGGCCCCACCCCGCTGTGCACAGGCCCCACCCCCTTCACGCCAGCCTATCGGAGAGACGGTAGCTCCGCGCGCTGGCCAATTGGGAGGCGGCTGGCTGGTCCCGCCCCGCGGCGTGCGTCGGGTTGCACGGGGTCACGCCGGCGGCGAGCTAGTCTGGAGGCATGTGGCGCGGCGGCTGGAGGACGCAGGGCGCGCTCCGGAGGCTGAGCGGCGGGTGAGGAGGCGGGGCTGGGGGCAGGGAGCGAGGGGACGGTGACGCGGGGAGGGGACGAGGCGGTGTGGCTCCCCAACCTGGGACCCCTCGTGCGGGGCTCTGGCTGCGAGAGCACGGCCCCCAGACGGGGCGCCCTCGCAGGCCGCGGTGCGAGGACGGCAGAGCGGGCCCCGCGGTGGCCTTCATCCTGGAGGGAGGGAGGGAGCCCCTGTCCGGTTACCGAGGCTGGGGAGCTGCCGCCAGCGAAGGCGGGGTGAAGCCGGCCAGGACCCAGCGCGGACCGGGGGTCGGGCCTCCGAGGCGGAGACCCCCTGAAGTGAGCTGACAAAAGCGACACTAGGGGAAGGCGGGCAGGGCTCTCGCTGGGCGTTTGCTCTTTTCCCCGAGGTTGTGGGCGGGGGGCTTAAGCGCCTCTGCGGCCTGGAGAGTGGGGCCTCCGAGGTGGAGGGTTGATCGTTCGGGCGTGTCCGACTCTTAGCGGCCCCTGAACCGCAGCCCGCCGGGTTCCTCTGTCCACGGGATTCTCCAGGCGAGAACACTGGGGTGGGTTGCCATGCCCTTCTCCAAGGGATCTTCCCGACCCAGGGATCGGCATTGGCAGGTGAAGTCTTCCCTGTCTGAGCCTCCAACTTCGTGTTTAATGAGTGGATTTATGGGAAAAGAATGCATTTAGTTTCAAACTGAATCAGCTTCATTCCTTTTGACTTTGTAAAATGTAACTTTTTACTTTCTAAAGAAACATAAATTGTTTAGTTTCATGCTGATTCATTGAATTATTTTATGGTGGAGTTTAGCTGCTGTTAGCCCAGGGGAGGAAACAGCGGTGTCTGTCGTTGGGCTGTCTTTATTGGGTATTTGGGTTAAAATCTTCTATCCCATAATTCTAGAATTGGCTAAATCCAGAATGGAATTGTTGGTTGTTTATAAAATAGACCCATACTATTGCATAATGTTGAATGAGTCAGTGTTTTCAGCCCATACTTTCTATAAAGAATATTTTTGTGAGATTTAATGTTAATGTAGAAAATACTATAAGTTGTGTCCCTGTTACCCAGGTTAAGGTTACCCTTTACGCATGATAACTCTCCCTCTCTCTTAAATGAAATTGCTCTTCTGGTTTACAGAAGTGACTTTGCTTTCCCTTGTACTTTTACTATCCCTGTGTAGTCTTACATTACGGTGTTACCTGGTTAGATGGCACCTTTTTTTCTTTGCTTCAGCATCATGTGCCCACATCTTTGATACATGTCGTTGTCGTCCATTCATTCTTAGGGCTAAGTGTGTCAGCTGAATAGTTCAGTTTATCTGTTCTCTGTTACTGGACACTTGGCTGCTGAGCTTGGGGCCCTTGGGACTGGTGTGCATGTTGTTGTGTGTGTGTGCACCAGGGAGTGAGTACAGGTCACAGGCACATAACGTTGAGGGGAATGAACTGCTCATCTAATAAGGACAGGGCTGTTCTGAAGTCTCCCTTCAGAGTGCACACCCAGTGGCCATGTGAGCCCCTGACAACACTAGATTGTTAATTCTCACTAATTGGGCAGGTGTGGGATGAAATTTTATTGTAGTCTGAGTTCATTGGGATACCATGATCTTGACATGAGAATTGTATTTTTCCCCAGAATCAAGGGAAATTGGTGACATGATTGTATTACAGTTATTTATGGACATGTAGAAATAAAAGGTTTTCAACATTAAGTGTTTGATATTACGAGGCTTAGGTGAGTTGAGATACAATTGAAAGGACTTTAATGGAAACTGATTTTCTGAAATGTGTTTAGCAGATGCAGGTTTTCATTTTTCTTAGAATTCTTTGTCACATGGCAGTGTTTTTTGTTAGCTTGCTGAATTATGTTAGCCAGTCTTCCAGCAGATCATATGACTCCTTTCCTTAAATGTAGCAGTGCCCACCTTGGAGCCTGGAGGTGGAGGAGCACCAAGGCCTGTGAGCGAGCGCTGCAATACCGCATTGGAGAGAGGATCCACGGCTTCACCGTCAGCCAGGTGGGCCTGGGGGCACCTCCTGTGTCAGCTCAGAGCAGAGATGTGGGGGGTGGGCTTGTTCATCTGAGTCCCCAGCCCCGCTTCCTTCAGTTTCACAGCAGATGCTCAAAGGAGCAGAGTTTGCAAATGAAAGGGTTTCCTGACTCAGATGAAAGCAGACCCCCTAACCCCTTCCCTGAGTGCCTGAGGCCTTGCTTCTTTTGTTTCTGCATTGCTGATGTCCTGTGTTGAAGACTGAAGGCCCCACAGCGACTCAGGTGAAGTTCCTACCATCAAGCAAGTTTGCTCCAAAGTTGGGCAAAATCTTTCTGGTTTTGAGCCATTTAGGTTTCAGGATTATAGAAGAGAGATTGTGTGGGCTTATAGGTACTTAGCTTATGTTAAAATATCTTGTTTTGTTTGGCTTAAACTTTATTTTAATGCTATAATTGACAATGATGTACATGACGTAGTTGACTGGATGTTGGTTTCACACTGTACTTTACACTAATAAAAACAGAGGCAGGCAGCTCACAGTCAGAAGGACTCAGGCGTGCAACAGGAAGACGCAGGAGTGTCTGCTGGGCACAAGCAGTATGGGGATGGATTTGTGGAGAAGTAAAGGAGAGCCACCATCTGTCTCCAGGAACAGGGGCAGGGGGTATTCAGGGCAGGGTCTCCGAACCACTTAAAGGGGTTCATGGTTGTGGGGCCCCTAAAGAAGTCTCAAGAGACTTGGGATTTCTGTATAGTTCTGGTTAATAATACCTTTTTCAGAGGCATGATTCTTTTCCTGTACATTTCAAGTTTTGTGGAAACTTAGTTTATAATAAACCATGGTCCTTTTTGAGAAACAATTACTGTGAGAGCTGTTTATGAGGTAAACTGGTTTTATTTTATTTTATTTTTACTTTTAATTAACTTATTTTGGCTGCACTGGATTTTTGTTGCTGTGTGGCTTTCTCAGGTTGTGCTAGTGATAAAGAACTTGTCTGCCAACACAGGTTAGACTTAAGAGGCGCCAGTTCAATCCCTGGGTCGGTAAGATCCCCTGGAGGAGGGCATGGCAACCACTCCAGTATTCTTGCCTGGAGAATCCCATGGACAGGGAGCCTGGCAGGCTGCAGTTCATGGAGTTGCAGAGAGTCGGACAAGACTGAAGCGACTTAGCACTCATGCACGGGCTTTCTCTAGTTGTGACGAGCGTGGCTACTCTAGTTGAAATGCACAGGCTTCTTATTTCAGTGGCTTCTGTTGCAGAGGACGGGCTCAGGGCACGAAGGCTTCAGGAGCTGCAGCACTCAGACTCAGTGGTTGTGGCTTCCAGGCTTTAGAGCACAGGCTTCGGTAGTTGTGTCACATGCCCTTAGTTGCCCTGTGGAATCTTCCCGACCCAGGGATCAAACCCATGTCCCCTTTCTTGGCAGGTGTGTTCTAAACCACAGGACCACGAGGGAAGTCCAGAGGCAGACTGGTTTTAAATATTAGGTTGGTGCAAACATAATTGCGGTTTTGGACCGTGAAATTTAAATCATTATAAGTAGGCTCAAATACATCTTTATATATTAAAATAGGAACCATTACAGTAAACACATTTTTGCCAACAAGACATAAGTTTGTTTATTCCTGTCACATAAAAATCCGTGCTTCAGGATTCAGTGAACTCTTGGGAAGCATTTTCTGCATCCTGTTGGTTGTGGAAGCATTTTCCTTGCGAAAGATTTGTCGAGATGCTTGAAGAAGTGGTTATCCGTTGGTGAGAGGTCAGGTGAGTGTGACAGATGAGGCAGAACTTTGTAGCCCAGTGCATTCAACTTTTGAAGCACTGATTGTGCAGCTTGTGGTCGGGCCTAGTCATGGGGAAGAATTGGGCTTTCTGTTGGCCACTACCTGCTGCAGGCTTGCAGTTTTCAGTGCATCTCATTGATTTGCTGAGCTTGCTTCTCAGATGTGATGGTTTTGCTGGGATTCAGAAAGCTGTAGTGGGTCAGACACGCAGCAGACCACCCAACAATGACCATGACCTTTTTTTGGTGCAAGTTTGGCTTTGGGAAGTACTTTGGAGTTTCTTCTCTGTCCAACCACTGATCTGGTTGTCATATAAAATCCACTTTTTGTCACATGTCGCAATCTGAGAAATGATTCGTCGTTGTTGTGTGGACTAAGAGAAGATGACACTTCAAAACCAGGATTTTTCTTTTATTTGCAGTCAGCTCATGAGGCACCCACTTAGTAAGGCTTTCCACCTTTCCGATTTGCTTCAAATGCTTAATGACTATAGAATGGTCAGCATTGAGTTCTTTGGCAACTTCTTGTGTAGTTGTAAAAGGATCAGCTGTGATGATTGCTCTCAGTTGGTCATTGCCAACTTTCAGGGACCGGCCACTATGCTCATCTTCAAGGCTCTCATCTCCTTTGCAAAACTTCAGCCTCCACTGCACTGTGTACATTCACTAGCGGTTCCTGGGCCAGATGTGTTGTTGATGTTGTGAATTGTCTCGGCTGCTTTACGCCTGTTTTGAACTCGAAAGAAAATCGCTCAGATTTGCTTTTTGTCCAACATCATTTCCATAGTGTAAATATAAAATATACAGTAAGTAATAAGTCATTAGCGAAAAACATAAAGCAAGAAATGCCCATTAAAATGATGTATGACATAACCGCATTTAAGAATGTGTTCTAATAACAAGTGGCAAAGTTGGACACTGCAAAACCGCGATTATTTTTGCACTAACCTAATATACTGATCACATCTGACAGAAGTACAGTTGTGAACTCCGAGGTGTAAACAGTTTCATTGCTGTAACTTATGTGGGCATCAGTAGGCCACTTAAAGCACATAGTTTTTGTAGCAGGGCCCCCAGAGCAGGCTCAGGACAGCAGAACTTTGACCTCTGCCCTGCCAGGAAGTTGCATCAGTAAAGACAGGTCCCTGTCACACCAGGTGGTGGTCATGGTGACAAGGTGCTGAGGTTAGTGGTGGGGCCTTGACGCTGTTGCTTCAGTACCAAGGACAGTGGAAGTTACTCAGCGTTCACAGACAAGACCTCCCCCAGGGGGTGAAGAAGAGTTTGCTGTTCTTAAATAATAGAATAGTTCTTTTCATTTATTTGACTGTACTGAGTCTGCTTTGTGTGGGCTTTCTCTTTTTGTGTTGAGCGGGGCTCCTCTTCATTGGTATGCGTTCCAGGTGAGTCCACTCTCTTCCAGGGCAGCCTGGTGCGACACAGGGGGTCTGACTCTAGTCTCTGTGATCTTGGCATATTGTCCCGTCAGCCCCAGGCTCAGTTTTCTTCTGTAAGTGGGGTGGGATGCCTCCCTCCCAGGGTCACCTGTGGCACACTCGGGAGATGGTAGCAGACAGTGGGAGCTCAGGAGGGATGGTGGTGCTGTCCTCAGCCCCAGGTCTGGCCTTCCTGGTCCGTGGACTCTAGACTCGGAGGTTCCTGCTGGGTCCGCTGGGTCCCACAGACGCAGCGTCCCCATGCTGCACTCCTTTCCAGCCAATCTAACTCTCCCCCATTTCCTCGTTGGTTCAGGTGACGCCTGTCCCCGAGCTGTCACTGACAGCCGTGAAGCTCAGCCATGACAACACGGGAGCACAGTACTTGCACCTGGCCCGCGAGGATGGAAACAACTTGTTCAGGTGTGTGTGCGTCCTGGGCTCACAGTCTGAATGCCCTGCAGGGGCATCTGCCGCGCCTGCAGCAGTTCAGCAGGAATAGAGGGGAGGGGAGTCTCCCCCCAGCCCCGGCTCCCTTAGGTCAGGTGGAGACGCGGCTGGCCTGCACCCTGAGGGGCTCTGACGTGCGGCTGTGTCCCCAGTGTGCAGTTCCGCACCACCCCTACCGACAGCAGCGGCGCCCCCCACATCCTGGAGCACACGGTCCTTTGCGGCTCTCAGAGGTACCCCTGCCGAGACCCCTTCTTCAAGATGCTGAACCGGTCGCTGTCCACATTCATGAATGCCTTCACGGGTGAGATGCTGGCCCGGCCAGGGCTGCCTGGTCTCAGATGTGGGGGTGGCAGCCTGGAGGCTGGGGTCGAGTTCCCAGTCTCTGTCTGGAGGCCGTTTGATGCATAATCCCTTAGGAAAACCGGGTTAATTATAAAACCTGGGATTTTAGGGAAAATGCATCTGAATTTTTTCTGGAAAAGGTGACGGCTGTTTTTTGGGGGGAATAATGCTGTAAGAGGTTGGTTAGTAGGGCTGGTGTCTGGGTTGTGGCTGCAGGAAGCAGGGGGTATGGGCTGGCGGCAGGCACCCTGTGGGCAGTCCCACCCTCCACCCCCAACGGTTGCTGCTGCCTCTGTGCCCCAACAGCATGGACCTGCTGTGAGGCTGAAACAGACAGTGCTGGCATGAACCTGGGGGAACTGCTGTGTTTAAAACCCTGCTCTTCTTTGTGTCTAGCTAGTGATTACACCCTGTACCCATTTTCCACACAAAACCCCAAGGACTTCCAGAACCTCCTGTCTGTGTATTTGGATGCAGCCTTTTTTCCATGCTTGCGGGAACTGGACTTCTGGTATGTAGCGATTGGGTCATTGAGCTTTAGTTCAGCAATAGAGTCACTGTCACCATGTAATCATCTGTCACTCTTTAGGCAGGAAGGATGGCGACTGGAACACGAGGACCCGAATGACCCCCAGACGCCTTTGGTCTTTAAAGGTGTCGTCTTCAATGAAATGAAGGGAGCATTTGTGAGTGTTTCCTTCTCTCATGCTGTGTTAAATTATCCTACTGTATAAAATGTTGGAGTACAAACAGTCTTTGCAGATGGCTGGCATCTTGTTATGTCACTTAACATCCTCGCTGTGAGAACTTGCGTTAGCGCAGACAGTGCACTGAGCTGGCACCGCTGGGCAATGAGCTGGACGGCAGTTCTCAGCGAGGGTGTGGGGACCACAGTGACCTCTGGTCTTTGGGGTTTGGCCAGATGAAAACTGTGTTCCTGACAATCCTGAGACCTTGGTTTTCCGCTCTTTCCTGCCCCTGTGTAGGGTAGGATTCACAGATACAGTGTCTCTCAAGTTACGGTCAAGACGACCACATGCAGTGAATGTTGCAGGAAGGCAGGTCATAGGGAGTTTTTGTTTCCTGACACTGTACTCTGGAGTTCATTGGTATGCAGTCCTAGGTGTGCAGTAGCATGTCTAAAAAAAAAAATGTACACGTCTTAATTAGCATTTCATGGCTGAGAGCATCTGGGTGGGTACTTGGGGTGTCAGCAGGGGGACTCGCAGGACGCGGCTGCCTTGTTGACATGTGAACAGTGTGTGTGCTGGTTTTCACTTACACGTGTATTTTTACTTGAAGACAGATAAGGAGAGGATATTCTCACAGCACCTTCAGAACCGCCTGCTTCCTGACCACACGTACTCAGTGGTCTCCGGAGGGGACCCCCTGTGCATCCCCGACCTCACGTGGGAGCAGCTCAGACAGTTCCACGCCGTGCACTACCACCCCAGCAACGCCAGGTGACACTGCCTGGGAAGCCTGGTGCCGGGTTGCTTTCCCCCATTGTCCTGCTTCTCTTGAGTTGGGCTTGGGAGGCTTCCTTCACGACCACAGGCAGTGGACGGGAGCTGCTGTGTGTGGACGCACCCTCAGACCCACAAGGCGAGACCCCTGCCTGCTGCCTCTGCAGCTCAGCCTCAGGCTGATGGTATAACAGGAAGTTGTGGTCCTCCTCTCAGGGCGGATGCAGTCCTGGAGAGGTGCCCCCAGAGAGGTAGCTGTGTCATTCAACCTCTGATCAATTGCCTGTTTCAGGTATGATTAATAATAAAACGCTGACAGTTTGCAAGGACTTCCCTGGTGGCTCAGTGGTAAAGAATCTGCCTGCAGTGCGGGAGACTTGGGTTTGTTCCCTGGGTCAGGAAGATCCCCTGAACAAGGAAATGGCAACCCACTCCAGTATGCTTTCTTGGGAAATCCCATGGATAGAGGAGCCTGGCAGGCTACAGTCCATGAGGTTGCAAAGAATCAGATATGACTTAGTGACTAAACAACAGTAGTTTACAAATACTTTAAGCAGTCATGTAAAGTCATTTGCAAAACTATTTTAAGTGTAAAATTTAAAAAATTTAATTATGAAAACTCCTAATCATCCGGGAGAGTGTAGGGAGTAGATCAGTGAACCCCACGTGTTCAGCCTGTAGCTCCGTCCTCTGGGTCTGTACATAGACACGTGTAGACACAGGTAGACACATGTAGAAACAGGCAACTAGACATGTATAGATACACACAGACCTACACGGAGACACATAGATGTTTACAAGGATGTTCTCTTATGTGAGATAACACTGTTTTCACATTTAACAGGATAAATGATTGAATAAAACCACCTATGCCTTGACCGAGATTGATTTCCAGTTGTCCCTGAGATGTTTGATCAGTCGAGGCCCACAGGCAGCCTTTCCTTGCTGTGTCCCTTAAGCACCCTTTCTGGTGGGACGTTGCTCCCTCATGGACCATAATGACCTCATGGAAATATTTTCATATGTGTATATATTTAAGACCATGTGATCACCAAATGAAATTCAAAAACTTTCTAGTGCTCAAATTGTCCCCACCACGGTGGCCTGAGGAAGTTCCTTGACACTCATCCTTGACATCTTCAGTGACTTCTGAGATCTGCCCTGGCCCCAAAGGCAGGCCTCCTCCTGCTCCAGACCCATGGCCGTTCCTCCAGGGGTCCTGGGGCTGAGCCAGCTGGGCGTGTGGGGACCAGTGTGCACAGCCAGGTGCTCCTCACTGCTGGCTTTGCACTGTCTAAGCTCTGAGGGGGAGGCTGACGGGATCTATAGGACACTAGTTCCCAGGCCCTTAATTGTAGCTCAGACTGCGTTCTGCTAAAAAGATGAGGTCTGCACTATGCTCTTTATCCCAGTAAGTAATGTGTTGTCCTAAAACCGTGGGTGATCTGAGATTTGTGACCCAGATTTGACGTTTGTGACATTTTAAATTTTGTTGTTAGTCTTGGGTTATTGTGGTGCTGTAGCTTAGGTTTTAAATATTTTAATGTGTAGTTTATTTGGTTTTTCTAACACATTTATAGTAAATTCAAAATGAAGAGCAGTTTTTGCCAGATTTTAATTAATCCTTTTTGTACAATCTGTGCTTTGTTTGAACCACATCTTGAGAAAAGAGCAGAAGCCTCTCTGTTTGGTGTTGTGGTTAAATTAAGTGAAACAAGTGTTCCTGTGTGAAGTTGACATCAGCATGGGGACTGGCGTGTTCTGGCCGTTAGATTCTGGACACCCTCTGGTTCAGACAAAGCCTGATGTCAACTAAGGTGCTCTCTCAAACTTCAGGTTCTTCACTTACGGTAACTTTCCGCTGGAGCAGCATCTGAAGCAAATTCACGAAGAGGCCCTGAGTAAATTTCAGAGAATTGAGCCACGGACGTCAGTGCCAGCCCAGAAGCCCTGGGATGAGCCGGTGAGAGCTGGGTCCGAGTCACGTGTCAGCAGGCCTGTGAGCATGTAACATGCAGGTGGGGTGTGTGTTCCTAGGGTTTCCAGCGCTGTGGGCCTGCCCTGGGTGTGAGGGTTCTCCAGCCGGAAGAGCGGTGGTCCATGCAAAAGCACAGTTGCCCTGACGAGAAGCACAGGGAATGTCCTGCATGTCAGGTGCCCTTGCCCATCTGCGCCCGTTGACACATGCCTGTGCCCTTGCAGAGGGAGTTCCAGATCATGTGTGCCCCGGACTCGCTGGCTGAGGGCCCCTCGGGGCAGACGACCATCAGTGTCAGCTTTCTCCTGCCGGAGTGAGTGTGTGAGGCTCACGCAGACCACCCTGTGGGGATGCGCCCCTGGGAGCACGTGGGTGGGGGGATTTGGGCCTCCAGTGGTATTATTAGATGTGGGGTGTCTTTAACAGCGGT
Source organism: Oryx dammah (assembly GCF_014754425.2). Lineage (NCBI taxonomy): Eukaryota > Metazoa > Chordata > Mammalia > Artiodactyla > Bovidae > Oryx > Oryx dammah. The sequence goes on along the minus strand of NW_024070194.1, from coordinate 38,400,219 downwards.
GGAACGGTTTGGGTTTAGTATTGGGGTCACAGTGCCTCTGCACGTGAAAAGAGCCTTGTGAACTCTGACCTTGAGAATCTTTGTTCACTCAAGACTGACTCCAGTGGCCTGGCATGAGGGGTGTGGGCAGGGAGGGCTCCTGCTGTGCTGTCACTGTCTGCTCATGGTGTGGGACCCCCAAGGTCCCACAGTGTAAGAGTTTTACAAGTCAAGAAATGCTCTTTTGCCCATGTAACTATTAAAATAGAGGTTGAAATGGAAGAATTTCTAGTAGAATTTCAGCTGCTTTGGAAAATAAAAGTGTTTATTGTGGTTTTAATAGTTTTGAAAACATTTCCACGGGCTAACCATTTCCCTCTCTTCCCCCCTCTTCATAAATGAAGCATCACCGACACGTTTGAAGCCTTCACGCTGAGCCTTCTGTCTTCACTCCTGATCAGTGGCCCCAACGCCCCCTTCTACAAAGCCCTCATTGAATCCGGACTTGGCACTGACTTCTCTCCTGATGTTGGGTGCGTGTCACTGTCAGATCAGATCGTTACTCCGCGGTGAGGGGCACTTCTAACACCTGATAGTGTCTGGACACATTTTGGGCTGGTCACTGCAGGGCAGGGGTTACTGGCCGCTCGTGGGATGTGGGGCTGGGGGGGATCAGTGGTATAGGTGGCTCCATACCTTGTTAGGGAGGGGCCCTCTTCCTGGCCCAGCTGTGCTTCCAGCACAAGCTGTAGATATCCCCTGCAGCGGGCAGTTGACAAAAAAACCCAACAAGGTAACTCTTCCAAGAGTGGCATGCTGCTGCCTGCTTGAAAAGTCAGGCCATTAGAAGTCCTTTGAAATCATAGCATTTGGTAAAACTCTCTAGATTTGTTTTGCTCTGGAATTTTAATTGTGGTGGTTTTTGGGAAAACTAAAAGGGTGTGAGTGTGAGCCATCGTATCTGAGCAACGGGTACCTGAGGAGCTGCCCTCCTGGCTTTTCCTGGCTGAGTCCTGTAGAGGCTCTGATCTCAGTGAAGAGTCTTCTCAACCAGCGATGGAGGGGCGTGCAGATTCTGACGTGTCACCTGTTTCCATACCAGGTACAATGGCTGCACTCGGGAGGCCTTCTTCAGCGTGGGCCTCCAGGGCATCGCAGAGAAGGACGTCCAGAAGGTCCGGGACATCGTGGACCGGACGCTAGATGACGTCATCGAGTACGTGTGGCGTCTGCAGGGCTGGGCTGGGTCCTCGTTCCCGAACACAGGCTCACATCACAGGCAGTCCTTCATGGCAGCTGTTTGAATGTCACCTTTGTGGCCTTGTTGTTGAGACATGGATTTTTCAGTGTCTGAGCTCTTGATGTTTTTGTAGGAAAGGATTTGAAGAGGATCGCATTGAAGCATTACTTCATAAAATTGAAATACAGATGAAGCACCAGTCCGTCAGCTTTGGACTCACCCTGACGTCTGTGCGTATTTTTAAACTCCTCAGTCTCTTTTTTTTTTGTTAGTTCGTGGTTTTTAAAATTTATTTGTGGCTGTGCTGGGTCTTCATTGCCGTGCGGACTTTGCTGTAGCTGTGTTGTGCAGGCTTCTCATTGCAGTGGCTTCTCTTGTTGCAGAGCACGGGCTCTAGGCACTTGGGCTTCAGTAGCTGCAGCGTGTGGCTCAGTAATTGTGAGACTCAGGCTTAGTTGCTTCATGGCATGTGGGATCCTCCTGGATTGGGGACCAAACCTGTGTCTCCTGCATTGGCAGGCAGATTCTTATCCACCGAGTCACCAGGAAAGCCCAGTTAGTGGTTCTTGAAAATACAGATTGTTATTTACAGCACCTTTCATTTGAACTGGAGAAGTTATGGTGTTTGGATCAGATATAAAATTACTGTTAATTTAGTTTTATAATACATCATTCCTGTTTTTATTTGCTTACTTCATCAGCTTTCCGATGTCTTATTTTTTAATAGATTCAGAGAGTACTTTAAGTGGTTAGGGATTTAGCATGATTTCGTAATTATATTTTCCAAAAAGTAATTTTTAAATCTGTGCTTTCTAATTTGTTAGGGGAAAAAAATCATGAGTTTAGTTATTCTAGCGAAAAAAATGATTTAATTTTCTTCATGAGCAGTTGTCTGTGGTATTTTTAAGTCTAGAAGCTGAGTCGTGATAAAAAGGCAGGCTTGGATGTTTGCTAGGCAGACACAGGGTTTGCAGGTTACTGTGGCTTGTTGTGACTCTCCTACCTGCCCCCTCAATAGTACATTGCTTCCTGCTGGAACCATGATGGGGACCCCGTAGAGCTCCTGAAGCTCGGAAGTCAGGTGGCTCAGTTCCGAAAGTGCCTGAAGGAAAATCCAAGGTTTTTGCAAGAAAAAGTGAAACAGTATTTTAAGGTAAGAAAGTTGAATTAATGTCTGTAATTTTGAAGTTGAATTTTATAATGAAGGGAACATTAGGAATATACTCTGCATTGTATAAGTCAAATTTTGACAATATGAGATTTAATTTTTTAATTGTTGATTAAAAATGTAAATAGTCATATTAGCTTTAAAAATTCTGTTTTCCAGATATTCATGCAGGTGGGTTTTTGTGTATGAGTGTGTGTGTGTGGGTTGGGGGGGTCTGTTTAATGGAGCATCTGCCTGTATTGCTTTGGTGAGGAGGGCACTTCTTGGCTTGCGGGTTCTTGGCTCCCAGACCAGGGATTGAACCTGGACCCCAGGGGGTTGCCCTGTATTTTTGTTCTGTTTTGCTAATAGATTGTATTGAACACGAGACGAGTTGCCCAAGTGTGTGAATGTTCTGGTTGTTTTTACCAAGGACTCTTTGGTACTCATTTGTCTCCACAGACTTGTGGGCTTCTGTGCTTTGTGTGTGTTCCCTGGTGGACCGTCACTGATGGAGGGGAATGCCATCTCCCCCGTTGCCCTGGGTGGGTGGGGGTGGGGAGGACTGTCCTGTGGTGAGTGGGGTCGTGGTCCGGGCACCCGCGCTGGGGTGGGGCACCTGCTGTGGCCGTTCGTTGTTCATCTCTAATCACAAGCCATTTTGCACATGGTGCTCGATGTGCTGTGGTCCTCCCGCTCTGTGGTGTCGCACTTGAGCTTTCTGTGGGCGTGTGTGTCTAGTGGCTGCAGTAAGTCAAGAGGCCCAGTGTCACCTGAGTCCTGTTAGATCAGCGTCTGTTTTGTCCTCACGGTTTATAAAATACTGATTTTAGTTTTGGTTTGAGAAGTTAGTGGTACTATGAAGACTCAGTAAAAAATTATTTTATTCTGTTATCTTCAACTTAGACAAAAGCCAAAGGTTTATTATGGTATTAAAAGGTACAGGTGGTTTCTTTGTACAACCAAGGTGTAAAGGCACCGTTGAATGTCGATGCGATTGTGGTTAAGACATAGGAACCACAGTGACTATGCCTTAGGTGGTAACAGTTTGGCCTGTGGACCACATGGTCCCTGCAGAGCAGGTGGTCTCAAGGATTGCTTGTGGCTCCCGGGCTCTGCATGCACAGCCTCGTCGGGCAAGTTCTGTTGTCATCACCGTGAGAAATGGGAAAACGGAACTGTGGGGCTAAGCGCACCCTGCTGGAGGCCGGCTCAATGCTGGATTCCATAAGACTGTGTTTTTAATTGACTTTTCTCTTGCTTTGGTTGTCGCAGAATAATCGGCACAAGCTGACTTTATCCATGAAACCAGATGAAAAGTATTCCGAGAAGCAAGCACAGAAGGAAACAGAAAAACTGCAGCAAAAGGTCACTTCTCTTTCCCCGGAAGACAAGCAGCAGATCTATGAGAAAGGTCAGGTCTGGCAGCTGCCCCACCCTCACCCAGCCCCACCGAGCTTCAGCGTAAGGAGGCAGCTGGTTTCAGCCAGTAGGTCTCTGCCGGCTGCCTGCAGAGTTCTGTATTAACCCCAACAAGACTGACCTTCCCCTCAGAAACTATACCCTGTGATTCAGCACGAGAGGCAGGTGTCTGGGAGAGAGGTGGCTTCACAGGGTTTATGCATTTACACACTTCACAGACACCTTCTCCGTACCGAGGCTGTATAGGCCACTGGGTGCGTGCTGCGTGGCAGTCTGTGGCTGACTGCAGCCGGGTCCTGGGGACTGAGTGTGCTGCGGGCTCACGGGTGGCAGGTCTCCCTTCTTCACAGAGCCCATACAGGTGCCTGTGGTGCAGGCACTGTGAACACAGAAGCGGGTTTGTGGTTTCTTACGTGGTAAACCTGCACCGCCTGTAAAGCCCAGCGGCCCTACTCCTGAGTGTTCACCCAAGAGGCGTGAAAGTGTCTGTCCACACGGGACGTGACATGCCCCACATGTGTCCACACAGAGAGGGAACTGAGGTGTCCACATGGGGGGATTCTGCTCAGCCATAAGGAGGGCCAGAACACTGGGACACGCGGGGTCTGTGAGTCTCACAGGCCATGACGCCAGAGTGGGTGGGGCTGCCTTCTGGGCCGGTGGCCCCTGCCTTCGATGGTGGTGTGCTGCTCACGCTGTGCGTTTGTCGGAGCCACTGGGTTCTATACAGCAGTTGCAGGTTGTAGCATATGGCGTTTACATATGTACACAGTACACGGGAATACATATACATCCACCCCCCCACCCCCCCACCCCTGAAAAGTTGGCTGGGATTACACGAAGAATTTATCAGGCATGTCAGCAGGTGGAGTTGACTGGCGTGACTTGATCATGCTGAGTTTGAGGTGATTTGACTTTGTAAAGACAGTTAATGTCGATGTGTAACCTGTTTAATGTCTGAATTCTTTACATATGCAGAGTTACTTTAAGGTCTTCCATAAATTTGTTCTTAATTAAAATGTAAATGAAGTATAATTGATTTACAGTGTTGTATTAGTTTCTGGTGTACAGCAGAGTGGTTCCGTTCCTTTTTCAGATTCTTTTCCAGTGTAGTTTATCACAGAATATTGAGTATAGTTCTCTGTGCTATTACAGTAGGTCCTTGTTGGTTATGTACTTTAGTAGTATGTATATGTTCATTCCAGTCTCCTAATTCATCCCTCCCCACCTCCTTTTGCCCTTTGGTAACCATAAATTTATAATTTTCTAAAATAATCTTATTTATTTTTGACTGTGCTGGGTCTCTGTTGCTGCAAGGGCTTTTCTCCAGTTGCAGTGAGCAGGGGCTGCTCTTGCATTGTGCTCAGACTTCTCATTGCGGTGGCGTCTTCTGTTGCAGAGCACGGGCTCTAGGGCGCATGGACTTAGTTGTTGCAGCCCTCAGGCACTGGAGCACAGGCTCGATGTGGGATCTTCCCTCATCAGGGATCAAACCTGTGTCTTCTGCATTGGCAGGTGGATTCTTTACCACTAAGCCACCAGGAAAGCCTCCTAATTTTTTTTTTTTAATTGAGGAGTAGCTGACATAACATCATATTAGTTCCAGATGTATAACATAATGATTTGATGTATTTATATGTTGTGAGATGGTTACCACAGTTTGTCCAGTTAATCTCTGTTGTCGTTGTTCAGTCGCTCAGTTGTTTCCAGCTCTTTGCGAGCCCATAAACTGCAGCACACCAGGCTTCCCTGTCCCTCACCATCTCCCGGAGTTTGCCCAAGTGCATGTTTGTTGAATTGGTGATGCCATCCAACCATCTCATCTTCTGCCGCTCTCTTCTGCCTTCAGTGTTTCCCAGCATCGGGCTCTTTTCCAATGAGTTGGCTCTTTACATCAGGAGGCCAAACTATTGGAGCTTCAGCTTCAGCATCAGTCTTTCCAATGAATATTCAGGACTGATTTCCTTTAGGATTGACTGGTTGGATCTCCTTGCAGTCCAAGGGACTCTCAAAAGAGTCTTCTGCAACACCACAGTTCAAAAGCATCAATTCTTTGGCGCTCAGCCTTCTTTACGGTTTAACTCTCACATCCATATGTGACTACTGGAAAGACCATAGCTTTGACTATATGGACCTTTGTTGGCATAGTGATGTTTTTGCTTTTTAATACACTGTCTAGGTTTATCATAGCTTTCTTTCCAAGAAGCAGTCTTATTCTAATTCCTTGGCTGCAGTCACCATCCACAGTGATTTTGGAGCTCAAGAAGAGGAAATCTGTCACTGTTTCCACCTTTTCCCCTTCTATTTGCCATGAAGTGATCGGACCAGATGCCATGATCTTAGCTTTTTTTTAATACTGAGTTTTAAGGCAGCTTTTTCACTCTCCTCTTGCACCCTCAATCAAGAGGCTCTTTAGCTCATCTTCCCTTTCTGCCATTAGAGTGGTATCATCTGCATATCTGAGATTGTTGATTTCTCCAAGCAGTCTTGACTCCAGCTTGTGCCTCATCCAGTTTGGCTTTTTGCATGATGTAGTCTACAAAGAAGTTAAATAAACAGGGTGACAATGTACACCCTTCTCATGCTTATTTCTCAATTTTGAATCAGTAATTTGTTTCATATAAGGTTCTAACTGTTGCTTCTTGACCTGCATACAGGTTTCTTAGGAGACAGGTGAGGTGGTCTAGTATTCATCTCTCTTTAAGAGTTTTCCAGTTTGTTACGATACACACAGTCAAAGGCTGTGGTTGAGTGGATGTTGGGAGAAATGGATAAAAGGAGTCAAAGCTACCCCTCAGTGAAACAGAAGTAGATATTTTTCTGGAATTCCCTTGGTTTCTCTGTGATCCAGCGGATGTTGGCAATTTGATCTCTTGTTCCTCTGCCTTTTCTAAACCAGCTTGAACATCTGAAAGTTCTCGGTTCATGTAGTGCTAAAGCCTAGCTTGAAGGATTTTGAACATAACTTTACTAGCAAGGGAAGTGAGTGCAATTGTCCAGTAGTTGGAACATTCTTCAGTACTACCCTTCTTGGTAACTGGGTTGAAGATTGACCTTTTCCAGTCCTGTGGCCACTGCTGGGTTTTCCAAATTTGCTGGCATAATGAGTGCAGCACTTTCATAAGAATCATCTTTTAGGATTTGAAATAGCTCAGCTGGAATTCCATCCCCTCCACTAGCTTTGTTCATAGTGATGCCTCCTAAGGCCCACTTGACTTCACACTCCGGGGGGTCTGGCTCTGGGTGAGTGGTCACACCATCACGGTTATCTGGGTCGTGAAGGTCTTTCTCTGTACAGTTCCTCTGTGTTCTGTTGCCGTCTCCTCTTGATCTCTTCTGCTTCTGCTAGTTCTTAACCATTTCTGTCTTTCATTGTGGGCACAGTAATGGACACATGCTATTATCACGCCTGGTGAGTGGTTTGGGGCACCTTTTCCTATACCCGTTGGCCATCTTTGTCTTTGGAAAAATGCCTGTTCAGTCCTCAGCCTGTTTTTTAATTGGATGGTTTTTGCTACTGGGTTCTTTGGATATTTTGGTTATCTTACCAGTACCATTAGATTTGCGAATACTTGCCTGCTGTGTAGGCAGTCTCTTCATGTTGACAGTGTCCTTCGCTGTCAGGTTTTTAGTTTGATGTGGTCCATCCATTTTCCAAGCTGTTTTTGGCACAGAAGGTAATTCCACAACCAAGCACAGAGACATGTGTTCCCTGAGTTATCAGGTGCCTGGCCTGGCCGTGGAGGTGTCTTGCGTTAAGAGAACTCGTATGTTCCAGCCCACGCCTGCCTGTGGAGGGATGGTGGCCCTGGTTACAAGATCATGGCAGAGTGGTCTGGAGACATAGGACACAGCCTAGTGCGTTTACCATTGCGTCGGGTCAGTAAGTCTTGAGTGTGGACTCGGTGCAAAGAGTCTGTGAATCGGGGTCCAGTCTGCAGATAAGCACCAGTGAGAAGCGGGAATGGCAGTTAGTTTGTTGGGAAAGTCAGTCTTCCAGTTTGGGGCCTGTATCGCGTGTGCCGTGTGCAGGGGTGTGGCTGGGCCGCCGGGGCCTGTGGTGGAGCGGGTGCCTGCGGCCTCTGCCCCATGCTCACCAGGACAGAGGGCGCGAGGGGGCTTTCTCAGGGTGCGAGGACATGTCTGAGGCGCAGTGGTTGGGGTGCTCCACTTGACTGGGGAAAAGCGGCCAGGTGGGGCCCTTGAAGGTGTCAGGGCTCCAAGAAGTATGTGGAGCTGGCTCCCTGGGCCTGCGTGAGGCCAGGTGGGGAACCCGATGTTAGCGACTCAGGGTGGGGGTGAGGGGACTCAGGCTGACAGGACTTCACCCTGTGACACCCCCTCCCCACGGGTTGCCTGGTCTGAGCAGGAACTCAAGGAGAGGCTGTCTGTCCATCCTCCGTCACCCCTCCCTCACATCAGTGTAAGATCAGGCCCTGAGAGTATTCACTCATTTCTTTATTTGTGAACTTTATGTGATCACACAGCATATTGCCAAGATGAGTGAAAATGAAATACAAGTAAACAAGTACAGAGTTAGTGCACTTCAACCCACAAGCTCAGTCTGTGATATAAAATGGGGGTGGGAACTGCTTGCACAAACTCCCCTCCCCCGGCAAACCTGTCCTCTGAAATCACTGAGGATGAGCTGGGGAGACGACTGCTGCTGGGTGCTTACTGTGCTGCTTTCTCTGGTTCTGGCAACCTCCGACCCCAGTGGTGGTGGGGCTCCCTGCGCCCAGGGGAGACTACAGAAACTAAAGGACAGGAGAGGGGCTGAGCAGGGCCTTCTAAGGGCTGGCTTGGATGCTCACTGCTGCCGCACCCCTGCCCCGCCCCCCGCCATAGGTTTGGAACTGCAGGCTCAGCAGAGTCAACCTCCGGACGCTTCATGTTTGCCAGCGCTCAGGGTGTCGGACGTCGAGCCCCGCATCCCGGTCACGGAGCTGGAGGTGGTGCAGGCAGGTCAGTGGCGGGTACTGGTGTCCCTGGGAGGAGAGTCACCAGTGGATGTCTTCAGAGGACGTTTGAGCCCCCGTTTCTAGTCCTGGGTCCAGCAGTGCTGAGCCCCTGCTTCTGGGTTCCACTGTGTGTGTACACATGGCTCTCAAGGGCATGGGGTCCGGAGGCCCACAGCGCTGGGTGTTGCCTTGTGGGATGCAGAGGGGTCGCTGCTGCTCCGTTGCTCGCTTCCCCTGGACACTGGACCCTCGCCCGTGGCGCTGAGCTGCTCCCCGTGGCCGTGACGTGACAGCCCCTCCTGCCCGAGCAGGTCTGACCCCAGCGCTGGCCTTCATGGTGCCCATGTCTAGCCAGGGTTCTGGCTGTGCGCGAGCACCCCTGACTCATGATGTGTCTGTTGTTACTCGTGTGTGAGTGTCGGCAAAGCCCCTCCTCTGGCCCAGGCTTCTGGGAAGCCAGGTCAGCGTCCCCTTCAGGTCTGGTTTATCAGTGAAGTTCATTGAGTCAGTGTTGTAATTCATCATGAGTGGTGCTCAGCTCCGCTGCAGGTCAGACACTGCGCTCAGGATGTGAAAATGAGAACAAAGGGTAGTGCCCGAGGGGCCTGGGGGTGAGTAGTGTGTGGGGTGCATTGTGGGAGGGGCCGCCAGTGTCCCCCCATGCCCAGGATTTTAGTGCAGGCGGTGGTGTTGGACCGCAGGTGGTCAGACACCCCACAAGGGTCCCTGCTCTGCTCTGGTTCCTCACAGAGCAACTCAAGACTTCCGGGTTCTGCTGTAACGAAAGTACAGCAGGGAAAGTTGTCTGATGATGTGCGGCGAACGAATAGCGTTTTTTTGCTAATATAATATAAAATTTAAAACTCCATCCTTGAAAAGCTTTAGTGTTTTACAAATACTACATGATGGTTACATGGTTAAAACTTTGCTGGTAAGAATATGAAGAAGTACCCTTGTTCCCACAGTTGGGGACACGCCAGTCCAGTACTGCGCACAGCCCACCAATGGCGTGGTCTACTTCAGAGCCTTCTCCAGCCTCAACGCCCTGCCCAAGGAGCTGCGGCCCTACGTGCCACTCTTCTGCAGCGTCCTCACCAAGTAAGGGGCTGCATGGGGCGGACGGGCGCCTCTAGAGCCCAGCACGTCTCCCCTGGTTACTCGGGGGTGTTCACTGTGTGTCCTGTTTCAGTGCATCAGTGTCACTTGTCAGTGAACGGTTTTATTTTTCAAATCTCGTAGTGTTGTTACAGAAAGGTGGGTGGTGTGTTTGTTGAGAAATTTCCTCCTGGACATCATACTTTCTTACTATAATGTAGTACATTAAAATACATTTATAAACTGTGAACATAATACACAGCTATCTCAACTAGATTCTTTCTAAAATGATAAAGAGGATAATTCTTCTCATCAGAAGCTTTAAGCTTTAAATGTGACATGTAGGCCTGGGGTCACCCGCAGAACCTGTCCACTGCTCCCCGCCCTCATTAGTACAGCTCCTGCTGCCTGCCTTCCATGGCAGAGGGTTCCGGGAGAGCCCGGTCGTCACCTTGGCTTCAGTTAGTTATTCATTTATTTGGGACAGTTAGTTAATATTGCACTCGGGGCAGCGATGAGGGTGTTCCCTCCCAAGGCGTCATCCGTGTTGAAGTGACTTCTTGAGAGTGCAGAGAAGCTTGTTTTGCAGGTCCCCCACACCCAAGGCTGCCTGTACCTGAGGGGTTACAAAGCTTGGGGTGGGGGAGCCCAGCTACTGGGTGGGCATTGCTGTGGGTGGGGGCCCAGTCGGGGGACTCCCTGCCCAGAGGACCCTCTGCCTGTGACTCCGTGCTCTCTCTGCACAGGCTGGGCTGCGGCAGCCTCAACTACCGGGAGCTGGCCCAGCAGGTGGAGCTGAAGACGGGTGGCCTGGCTGCCGCCCCCCAGGTGCTCCCCGATGACTCACACCTCAACACCTACGAGCAGGTGACCATTTCCTTGGGTGCAGGCCGGTGGGGGTTGGTTTTCCCCATGCCTTTTTTTCTTTTTCAGAAGGTCAGAATTCTTTCTTCCCTCCTGGTTTAGGGTGTGCTGTTCTCCTCTTTCTGCCTCGATAGAAACCTTGCAGACATGATGCATCTGTGGAGTGAGATACTGAATGAGTAAGTATTTGCCAAGACGTGACCCCAGACACAGGGACCCAGTCCTATGAGCACCGTGCCCTGTTGTGACTGGTCGCAGGCCTGGTCCTGTGGTCCCTGCTGGAGTCTCGACATTTCCCTCCCCTGAGAACTTGCCCTCGGCAGGTTTCCCACTGGGGACGGGGGCATGGCTGTGTCCCTGGCGCTCATCACGGCTTTCTCCGCTGCAGCCCCCACCTTGAGGAGGAGGAGCACTTCCGTGTGCTGGTGAGGATGGCCGCCCAGGAGCTGTCCAATGGGGTCCCCGACTCGGGCCACCTCTATGCGTCCATCATGGCGGGCAGGACGCTGGCACCTGCGGGGGAGCTGCAGGAGATCTACGGGGGGATGGAGCAGGTGAGGTGCTCAGGCTGGCTGCCTCTCCGGGGCTCTTAACATTGGCCAGCATGAACTGGCCAGGTTTCAGGGGAGGGGAGGGAAATGTTCTCACTCACCTTATTTTCTCAAGCCCACAGCTCCCTTCCCTCGAGCTGGGCAAGTGCGAATCCCGTGCGTACACACACACACACCCGTGACCCCGTGTCAGGATGTCTGGTCCAGGCTCTCCCTATGGGCTCTCTGACTCAGGTGCTGCTGATGAAGAGAATTGCGGAGATGACTGACCTGCAGCCCATCCTGGGGAAGCTCCTGCACATCTGGAAACACCTGCTGAGCTGTGACAGCCTGAGGTAGGGCCGCGCTGGCCTCCAAGCTGCACTTAACCTCCTTGTTGCTGAGTGTGGTGTGGAGAGGCTTTTCAGAGGGAGTGCTCGGGGGCGGCCACAGCATGCAGAGAAGAGCCCAGGTCTTCTCAGTGTTTGTCAGACGCTTTTTTATGATAGTGTCTGATTCAGTGGAGGTTGGAGGAACCACAGAGAAACGTTTTCTGAGAGGGTGGAGAACTACCACCACCCTCTGACTACTTAACAGTGCTACTTGAATGAAAGTTTATCTTCCTCTCAACAGTGTGTGTGCTGAGACCATGGCCCCGAAAGCACTGGGGGTGGGTTGTTCTCTGCACCTCCTCCTCCTCAGGGAAACAGAGCTCTGAGCCGGCCAAGAGCAGGGTCAGGCTTTTTCGTACCCGGAAAGCATGTGGTGAGAGAAGACAGCTGTGATGTTTGGCTTTTGGTTTACTCACCTTTTGTTTGTACATTTACACGTACATGTCTTTACACTTTGGTAATCTTGTCACAGTAATGGTTCTGTGTATACACTGTTTTAAACAGATGTTCTGTGAACGCGACTGCCCAACAGATGTCGCAGGTGGAGGGCTCAGTGGAGGCCTTCCTGAGGAGCCTCAGCTGGAGTGAGAAGGAGCAGAGGCCCGTGTGCCCACACGTGGTGGAGGTGAGGCTAGGGGACCACCCTGGGGCCCAAGGACGAGGGGACTTCTGCTCCTCGAGCTTCACGATGAAAGAATACTCAGGCCACAGAGCCTATACTGCCTGAACCCTAAGCATCCAGGCTGTTTCCGGAATGTACCTGACCCGCTCACGTGCGTTTCAGGGTTTACTCATTTCTCTGGGAAACATTTCACTTCCAGAAACCTGCACCCAAGGCATCCAGCGGGAGCTGCCCAGTCATAAGGAGGCTGGTGACGGTGAGTCCCTTCCTCTCGTGCCCTGCCCACTTCACCACCCCTTCCATGGCCAGCCTGTGTCTGAGGCCTCCAGGTACTGTGTGGATGCCTCATGTTCAGTCCACCTCTGTTCAAACATCACTGCTGTATCGGGATCACTTCACCTCCCACCCCACCCCCCACCCCCCACCCGATGACCCTAGGAAAGACAAAGGCGCTTATCCCAGGAAAGTGACCAGACGAGGCCACACGCTCAGGGCCCTGGGAGGGAGTGGGTGAGGTGAGCCAAGGTCTCTGGGCCGGCTGGGATGTGCCACCTCCACCCTGCAGAGGTTGTGTGGGGTGAGCTTGCCAATGCTGTTATGTGTGGACGGGGTTACTGCTGCTGCCCAGGGCATCACGGTCAGGGCTCTGGGTCCTCGAGGGTCCTGGCCATGTGGCGCTGACACCGCCTGGCCTCTGCCCCAGGACCCCACCTTCGAGCCCTGCCAGATGAAGACGCACTTCCTGCTTCCATTCCCCGTGAACTACGTTGCCGAGTGCATCAGGACCGCCCCGTATACAGCCCCGGACCACGCCAGGTGCATGGGGCTGGGCCCTCAGGAGCAGGACTGTGTATGGCTCTGATGAGTAGCAAGATGTGGTTTTAGAAACAGACAGGGACCACCTTCCCTGGATGTGAGGACTTAACTTCCCATATATCACAGAGAAGTTCCTGAAAAAAGACGTGTGGACGGGTAGATTCCTGCCCTCCTCCACACCCCTGTCCCTGCCAGGGAGCAGAGCCGTGCGCGGCCCGCCACCTCTCCCAGGAGCTCAGGCTCACCCTCCACATGCCCCCCGCCTCCGCCATAGAGGAGACCCAGGGCAGGGCGGCATGCTGTCATTGCTCACGGTTCATGTCATGGGGACACGGAGGCCTGGTAGATTTTCCCTGTTGGAGTGTGTTTTCTAAGGGAGGGACGCCTCATGGTGGAGGCCACTCACCTAAGACACCCAAATGCTGCGGCGGGGCAGGAGGGCGTAGGCTCGCCCCCATCCCTCCCGTCACCCAGGCCTCACCTTGCTCGCGTCTTTCTTGCCCTCGTGGATCATGCTGTGTTATGTTCAGTCCTGCCCTGCCAGCTGTGCTGTTGTTAATGTGCATCTTTTTATCTTTTCAGCCTCAAGATCCTGGCACGGTTGATGACTGCTAAATTCTTACACACGGAAATTCGAGAAAAAGGTGGTGCTTACGGCGGAGGTGCCCGGCTCAGCTACGGCGGGATGTTCACGCTGTACTCTTACAGGTGGGTCTGAGCGCACTGCACACTTCAGAAATACGTTCCCGTTCTCACCACACCAGCAGTGGGGACAGATAATCCCGGGAACTCTGGGCCTGAAACAGCTCTGGGGTTGGTGACCAGGGTGCGTGTGAGACAACCTGTAAACTCTCGGGGCCGGGCTGGGTCCTCGGGGCCACAGACTCTCCTGCCTGCTCACGTCTCCATCCTGTGGCCCTGCTGCCCGAGGGCAGGACTGACACCCCAGGGAAGGAGAGGCTTCCCTCCTCACGGGCTGGACGGGTCGTGCGGGGGCCATGAGTTTCCAGAGGGATAGAAACCAGGCATTTTTCACAGATGCCCTGGGGACCACGTGCCTATGTGAGGACCTTGGAGGATTCCGTGCTCAGGGAGGATGCAGGAGATCGGCCTCCGCAGGGGCCATTGTTGCGTCTAGAGCATCTCACATGTGTCTTCTGTTCCCTCTGGCCAGTCCCTGTCCTGGTGGCAGAGGTGTAGTTAGCGGGGTGACAGGCTGGGTCTCCAGGGATAGTGTTGGTGGCTTTTGTGGTCACTCGTCAGTGTCCAGAGCACTGGGGTGTCTACCATGTGAAAACAGCCGCTGATGACCCCAAAGTATGGACAAACTGCATCATACTTGATTGTTCCTTGTTGATAAACATCAGTGTCTGACCCCTCTGGTCTCCAGGGATCCACGTTCCACGGAAACACTGCAGTCCTTCATGAAGGCCATCGACTGGGCCAAATCCGGGAGGTTCACCCAGCAGGACATTGACGAGGCAAAGCTCTCGGTCTTCTCTGCTGTGGATGCTCCGGTGGCACCTTCAGATAAAGGTGCGTGGTGTAGCAGACACACCTGGAACTCTGGTGCCTGAGCTCGTCCTCCCAAGACTCTGCTTCCTCCTTTGCCCAGCGTCTCAGCCGAGTCGGGAGGAGCGAGCCTGAGGGCCAGTGCTGAGAGCTGTGGTGGAAGCGGGGCGTGGAGGCTGGGGGTGGCTGTGTGTCCCAACAACCACCCCATCCCATCCCCTGTACTCACTCTCAGGCCTGGACCACTTCCTGTACGGCCTCTCGGATGAGATGAAGCAGGTACACCGTGAGCAGCTCTTTGCCGTCTGCCACGAAGACCTGGTCGATGTGAGCAACAGGTGAGTGGGAGCTGGGTGCTTAGCGTTCAGTCCCTGTGACCCCATGGTGCCTGAGTGACCACTGCCCCCCTGCCTCCAGGTACTTGGGCGCCGGGAGAAACACACACTGCGTGGCTCTGCTCGGACCAGACAACGCGAGCATTGCTAAGGACCCGTCGTGGGTCATAAGACAACGGTGACTGGATGATGCGAGCATCACCAAGGCCCTGTCGTGGTCATAAGACAGCGGTGACCCTGCCTCCTGACTCCGAGTGCCTTGCTTTCCTCACGTTTTAAGTTATTTAACAAGACTCTTGATCATATGTATATATTATTTCTATATTAAATATATATGATTGTACATACATGATATCATTTGATATCATTCTTAAAATTTTGCATAAGGTCTTGCCTGGCAAGTCAGATGAAAACTCTTCCATCTTGAAGAAGGAAATAGTCATCACAAAGAAGTTAACTGAAATCATCGCTCACTAAATGCCAGAGATGCACAGAGGATATAGTCTTGAGACTTTCTAAAGCTTTAAGTGCTGTTTTACTTTACTGTCCTAGTGCATGCCCTTTAAAACTAAAAGGTGACTCTGACCTACCTGCGCTTTAGACATTATTTTGAATGACTATTTGCTGAAGTAGTTTTTAGGGACTTTAAGGAGAAATGCACGAGGTGTCCCGACACTGGCCTCCACTCACTGGCTGCGGGGCAGCTGTGTCCAGTCAGGCTCTGCTCCTAGGGGCACTGACTCTCCCCCATCCCCCTCCTCCTCCAGGCACACAGGGTGGGGGCGGGGGCCCCTTCTCTGCAGACGCGGGTGCATGCCTCCGTTCCCCCTTGGCACCATCACCTTCCCTGGTCCAGGGCCATCTGTGCGCTGGGCATCACCCACGTGTTGCAGGTCAGAGCACTGCCTATTTCCTCCGGTGACTTTGCCCTTGCCTGTGGCCAGCTCCAGTTCCCTAGAAAACACCTGTCTGTTTCTGCCAACAGAACCCTGACAGCCATCCACACACACCGAGGTCTTCAACTCCCACGTAAAATAAAGACACTGGGCACAGTGGTTGGAGTTGTAGCAAACGTTTAATTCTGTGGGACCTGCAGGTTGTGAAGCAGGAGACAGGACAGCACAGGCGGCCCGTACGCCAGGGCCTGGGGTCAGGCGTCACGTGGACGATGCTCGCGTAAAGTGCTCATAAATAACTGGACCACGACAGCCAGCGGGCGGCACTAGATGGCGGCTGGCTCCTCGGCGCCACGGGGCTGCACAGGCTCCAGCTGGCTGGCATCTGACACCTCGAAGCTGACCTTGTACTTGGCCAGGATCTTCATGAGGGGCCGCAGCTTCAACCACCACTGCTCCTTGGGGATCCGGTGCCTGCGGGGGGGACCAGGCTGAGCAAGGGTAGGGCCCACCCGGGGGGCCTCCCCCCGCCCTGGCCTCAGGTGCTTACTCAAAGTCTGTCTCCTTCTTCAGCTCTGCCACGGGCTGGAACAGCAGTGTTCTCTTGCTGATTCCCAGCACACACACAGAGTCCTCACTTAAAAATTTTTTTCCTATGAAAGGTAGAAAGATGATGTAAGAAAACAAGAGGTGAGGTCTAGATATTGGCACAAATTACCAAGATTTGGAGAGCTGTAGGAACTCCAGAGAAGAGGGTAAATTGTGTGTTTTCATGCCAAACTTCACAGATTCAGACAAAAGCAGGTCTGTAAACATGGAAGACATGCAGCTGTCACTCTCCCTACAGCAGAAGCACAGCCAGGACACAGGCAGAGGTTTATCAAACATCCAAAATCAGGACTCTTAGAAACGCTCTCCCCAGGGAACCCCCAGGCCTCTAGGATGCTAGAACAAGTCAGCCCTCTACACAGAGAGGAACAGAGGGGATGCAGCCTAGGTGCACCCCAGGGAGACAAGGTGAGTGTAACATGAGCAAGTCAGCTAAAGAAAATTCAAGGGACCATCCATCTCATTCAATGCAAAAGTGTGTCCTAGCCTTCATGACTGAAACAATTCTTAGCGAACATCAGAGCATCCAGTATCCACCAAAGACCATCAGCAAATAAGTTGCAGAAAGACTTCACTTAAATATTAGGGAGAATTCTGAGTCATGAAGCACTGAGGTGTTTGCTGTGTTATCCAGGAGACAAGACAGGAGTTCTGTCACTACGCCTGTTGGGGTTTCTCTGGAGGAAACTCCTCCACAAAAAGTCAAGGAAGAAAAAGATGTGCATGCAGATGCTGTGTGTGAGAAAACCAAGAAAAGACATCCATGCGGATGCTGTGAGAAAACCAAGAAAAGATGCATTTACACATAATTACTACAATTTACATCAGTGTATAAAAATAAGTTGTATTTCTGTACTCCAGCAGTTAAGAAATTGTAATACCCTTTACAGTGATTTTATATTTTTAAAATCACTAAGTCAGGAATAAACTTATAGTCTATAGCTTTATGGAAAACAATGCTTTAGTAGCAAAGGGTCTAAAATATATGGAAGTTAAATTGTTCATGAATTAGAAGATATTTTAAAAATGTCAATTCTTCCTTCAAATTACTTGTTATTTATGTAATTTGTTATTTACATGTAATCCCCACCTCCAAAAATCCAACAGAACTGATGGACACAGAGTCAGGAATAGCTGGAACTGGGAGAAAGCCCAGATAGGACTACTGATGGCAGTGATTGTTGGCCAAGCTGGAATATCGGCACGACTGCTAACTGCCCAAAAAAGAACCGAACAATCCAGAAACAGGCCCTTAAGTTTCTGGGTTCCTGTTCTTGGATGGAGATTAATTGTCCTGCAGATTGGGGGGAATGGATTTTTCAGTGGCTAGCACCCAAGTAATTATTCACATGGAAAAAAATTAGACCTTAAATATTACACCAGTTCAAGTGAGCTAAAAACCAAATGGAGAAGGTGAATATTTTAGTAACAAAAAGCTCAAACCTTCAAGGACAAAGTTTAAAAAACCGACTACATTACTAAATTAAGAGTTCTTCATAAAAAGATAACAGAAAACGACAGGGTTTGCCAAATGGGAGATACATATCTGCAACCTGTGACTCAGAATATAAAACATGGACCTTTTCCAACATACAATATCAAAAATACTTAAAATGTTTTTAAATTCTAGGAAATAACAGCCCAAACAATCAGATAACAGGAAGAATTAACAGAATAAATGAGTGCTGGACCAGCAGGAGGGGCCTGGCCGTCTCCCTGCTGACCTGGAGGGTCAGCCTCTGGCAGCCACAGGCGGACAGGATACCCACCATCACAGCAACAGCTCAGAGGTGACACAGATGGGTGAGCCCCAGGGAGGGTGGGGTCCCACCAGTGAGCGTGTGGTGGGCAAAACTGGTCTGGGGAACTGGCCTCGCTGGGCCTGGGCAGCGGCTGTGACCCTGGAACCACTTGCTCAGGGCCAGGTGGGTTCCAGGCCATAGCAGAGACCAGCTCCCCTCAGGTAAGCCACAAAACCAGAGCCTTTGAAGGTTTAATCCTGCAAAGTCAAACCCTGAAGGAAGGATCGCAGGCTGCTGCCCTGGGGAGGGGCTCAGAGGTGGAGAGAGGACCTGCCGGGGAGGAAGCTGTCCAGGTGCCTCCCCGTCCCTTGCTGTCTTCCCCAAAAAGAGAGGCCATAAAGGAATAATGGAAGGTGCCAAGCGTCTTAGGTAAAAGCCAACTCGTCAGCACAGCAGAGAAACAGGGAAGGTCACAGTAGGTCTGGGGCCCTCAGAGTGGGCAGTTTCTTCCTACGTGAGCGGAGTGCCTCCTGCAGTAATTAGCATTCTGTTTCCTTAAGTACATTTATTCCTAGTTATAACCTAAGTCAAAAGCAGCAGCTGCAGAAGTCACGTGCAGCCCAAAGCCAGATGGACATGGGGCAGAAACGCGCCTGCGCAGAGCACGGCCCTCCCAACCCACGCCGCCTGCCACCAATTGGTACCTTTCCCCGCGGACTCCCTCAGCTTCGAGCTGATCCACTGCATGGCTCTGGCGGAAATTTTGGTTCCAAAGTTTCTGTCGAACGGAGAAGGTGCCCCACCCTGTGGTTGGTCAGAGTTACACGAGTTAGACACCAGCACCTTCCTGGCTGTTAGCTTTTAAAATGGAATGGAAGTTACAATAACTAACAAAATTCACGTCCTATTTCTAAGAAACTCTGTAGTTTGTAAATACGAGTTTGGGGGTCTATCTCCTTGTACGTGACTGGGACCAAACCAACCACAAGAAACCCTGTCACTCCTGCAGCCAAAATCCCCAGTCAGGTGTCGCTGCTTCCTGAGGAGGTGGCTTTTAATCAGCCAGACCCTGAGCACCCTCCTCACATCAGCATCTTCATCAGGACCTCTTCAGCTTGTTGGGGAGGCCATGGGGAAGAGTCATTCTCTTAAGAAGCTGGTCCACTCTGTGGGCTCGCTTTCAGAAAGACCTACACACGCCTACCACACACGCCATCGTGTAACTTGAGGGCAGTCAGTGAGTTTGTGGACCCTGCACTACAAGCTCCTGAGACAAGGACTGAAAGGAGGTGATGGGCAGGCCTGCTGTCAGGGGACCAGGTCCCGCGACTCCACCCCAACTGCCTGCCCTGTCTGGGGTGCGCTGACGTGCATACCCCAAGATTCTGTCCAAATCGCTCTGATTTCACGCAGATCTCAAAGAACTCATTTGTCTGACACTCTAGTTTAAATGGGTATGAAAGCCTGATACTGAATCAAAGTATACTGAAGAAAAGTTATGACCAACCTAGACAGCATATTAAAAAGCAGAGACCTCACTTTGCCAACAAAGGTCCATCTTAGACAAAGTTATGGTTTTTCCAGTTGTCATGTATGGATGTGAGAGTTGAACTCTAAAGAAAGCTGAGCACCAAAGAATTGATGCTTTTGAATTGTGGTGTTGGAGAAGACTCTCGAGAGTCCCTTGGACTGCAAGGAGATCCAACCAGTCCATCCTAAAGGAAATCAGTCCTGAATGTTCATTGGAAGGACTGATACTGAAGCTGAAGCTCCAATACTTTGGCCACCTAATGCAAAGAACCAACTCATTGGAAAAGACCCTGATGCTGGGAAAGATTGAAGACGGGAGAAGGGGACAACAGAGGATAAGATAGTTGGATGGCATCACTGACTCGATAGACATGAGTCTGAGTAGGCTCCAGAAGGTGGTGATGGACAGGGAGGCCTGGCGTGCTGCAGTCCATGGGGTAACAAAGAGTCAAGACAGGACTGAGTGACTGAATTGACTGACTGAATCAAGTACTTAATTTGAATGCGTCTTTCCACTTAACTGGTGTCACTATGTATATGGAGGTGGACCGTTTTCTGACAAAGCCTGTCTGCTCAACTGTCAGAACAGAAAGTGTTCCTGAGGCTGATGATAACTGGTTTAACAGCATACATGGTTCAGATGCCGATTTTAATCACTGTGGAATTGACTTAGGAATACATTTCCTTTTTGCAAAACGGCTAACAAAGACCATCCAAGTGAGATAAGGCGTGAGGCCATGCCCCGCCCGCGGCCCACCTGCTGCATGTGGCCCAGCACATTCTTCCTGCAGTCGAACACGCCCTTGCCCTCCTCGGAGTAGAGCTGGTAAATGAAGTCAGTGGTGTAGTTCTCGCTGCAGCTCTCGTTCCTGCAACACACAAGCCCAGGGTCGTCCCGCCCCGGCAACCATGCCACCCTCGCTCCTTTATCGCCACGGCGTCATTGTGACAGAAACCACTGAAAGAATCTTAAGAACAGAAACTGACGACCAAGCAAAACTGGATCTCTAAAAATGGCCCTTGAGTCATTTAAATGCCCGCTGGTCTGAACACGGAGCGAGCGAGACCATGCGGAGGAGGAGCAGCCGCGCTCGGGGACCATGGGCTGTTACCTGAGCACGAGCCCCCTCTGGATGCTGGTCTTCATCTTCTCCGTCAGGTGCTCCACGTTGGACTAGGAAAGTCAGGACACTGTGATTAGGTGCCTGCTGTGTGCCGGGCACTGCCCCAGGTGCGGCCGGCATGGCTGCTCTCAGCTGACCTCGTGGCAGAGGGGACAGTGGACAGGGACGTGTTGGCTAGTGACACCCACTGTGGACAGCGGCACGTGGAGACCACAGCTGGGGCGGGGGGAGGGGGTCATGGCGTCAGTGCACCGCTCGGGTCCGCAGGTGATGCCTGAGGGGTGAGCGGTCCCCTGGACACTTCACTGTGTGCTCTGTGTGCTCGCCTAAGGCTGCTCCCCAGGGCCCCAGCCAGCACCCGCGCCTGCTATCTCAGAGGAACACGGCTGTCACCTGGCTTTACACAGAGACTCCTGACCCTGCCTAACAGGCACGTTCAGGCAGGAGGATTTTCTAAGGAAGGACACGGCTTGAGAGAGGACGTGTGCGAGAAAAAGGGAGCGAGGACACACGAGCACAGGTTCCAAAGGAGCCGGCTGCAGAAGAGCAGGCGGACTGTGAGTTTCCTGTCCTGATTTTGGGGGCGACACTCCCCCGGGCTGCATCCTGGCCAGGGCAAGCCTCCCCAGGGAGCGCTGGGCAGACCTCCCCATGTCATCCTCCCCGTGTCCTGGGCCACAGGGGACCAGGGGCTCCTCCAGGCGGGGGTCTGTCCTCCATTGCTGCACAGTTCCCCTGGCTCAGACCCACAGGGACCCCAAGCTCTGGCTGCCTGTGCACCCGAGGCCTGGACATGGTGGCCATGAGCCGGCAAGGCCCCAGGCGCCTAGCACATCCGTGTCCCTGCAAGTGTAGGGCCTCCAGGGAGGGCGTTAACTGCTTCCCAGGTAAGCATGTAAGAGACACAGTTACAAACTCGGGGTACGAGCAGCAGGTGCCCTGGAACCTGTTCCAGGGGTCACCCTGTCCCTGCACATGGAGCTCTAGTGCCTCACTGGTGTCTGTGATGTGGCAGGGGGGTGGGGTGGCTCCTGAGACCCTGGACCTGTCGGTCAGCGACCCCTGGGGCCCTGTGTCCACGCACCTGCAGGTCCCGGATGTCGAAAGGCTCCTCGAAGATGTAGGCAGCGTCTGCACCAGCCGCCAGTCCCCCCATGTTGGCCAGGTAGCCGCAGAAGCCCCCCATGGTCTCGATGATGAACACGCGCCGCTTGGTCCCGCTGGCCGACTGCTTGATGCGGTCGCATGTCTGCACGAGGGGACACGGTCAGGAGACGCGGACACCGCCCCATGGCTGGCCCTGACCTCGGGCGGTGTGCTGTGCCCTAGGCCCTGGCCTCTCAGGGCTCGTTAGCAGGCATGTCCCTGCTCTGTTCTCTCCTGAAACACTCCGGGGACACGTGGGGGGAAGAAGACTTTGTGCACCAAAGTGTACCACCACCAGTGGGGAGACCTTTGTTCCAAGACTTCGGATTAAACATGAACAAGCACTGTGATCACCAGACCGGCCCCATTCCGTCACCCATGATGACCCCTCCAGCATCTGTGATGGATCACCAGCCTCCCCCAAAACAGACTGATCTCATCCAAACCCAGGGTGTATTTCAGCAGCTGGGCAGCTCCACGTTCTCCAGGAGCCCAGACAGGAAACCATGTCAATGCGCCCGTCTCCTCCTCTCGGTGCTCAGGCCTGGGGGTGCCCGGCCAGGTGGGGAGACACACAGGACCGTGGTGTCCATGGGTCCTTCATGTGGTGTTGGAGCACCAAAACCTGCCTGCCTGGCCTCTGTCTCAGGAATTCAGCGTGGGGGATGCACAGACCCCCTGGGCTGCAGGTCTCGTGGGCTCCCCTCCTGACCCAGAACAGCAGCTATCACCACCAGCCAGAAAAGCCCCTCTCCTGTGAGGCCCAAGCACCCAAGTCTCACCCCAACCCAGATGTGCCCGTTGGCCTCAACGGCAGAGGTCCCGGTGACAGCCTCCTTGTCTAACCATCAGCTCAGAACCTGTGCTCAACTGCCATTTACCAGGGCTCTTTGCCCAGCTGAGACGGGAACCCACCAGCACAGGGGGTTCTGCACCTCTGGGGGTCCCCAGTGGGGGAGGACACGGGTCCCACTGCCCACGGCACAGGCCAGGCAGCCAGGGTGCTGATGGGTGAGGGTCAGTGCTGATGGATACCAGGTGGGCAGGGCTCAGAGACACTGGTTCCTTGGAGCCTGGGTGACACCGGCCTGCTGGGGCCCCACTCGGATGGGGCTGGGAGGGACTGTGGGTGAAGGCCCCCAGGAAGGGCATCTCCTCCCCGCCTCCCTGTGACCTGGGCTCCACTGGATTCTCATACCCCCAGCACCGGGTCCCTCTGCCCACCCCCTTGCTCTGCGTCCTGTCTCCTCCAACACCACACTGCCGCTGATCACCTGGGGGCAGCTCGGGGCTTTTGTCCTGGTAGGCAGGAGCAGGCTCACCCAGAGCCCCCGAGGGAACAGCCCACCGAGAGTCAGCACAGGTGGGCTCCTCAAGACAGGCTGGGCGGAAACTGTGCTAACCCAAGCTGATGAGAAGCAGGGCTCCTTTGCCCTGGAAGATTCAACAGGTTCCCCGTTCCGGTTCTCCTTGAGTGGGAAAGACAGACCCTACGGGACCCCTGACGGGCCGTCTCCTTGAGCAAACGCAAAGATCTTACCTCCACAATCACGTTCAGGCTTGTGTCACAACCTATGCTCAGGTCTGTGCCTGGGACATTGTTGCTAATGGTGGCGGGCACCATACAAACGGGGATGCAAAACTCAGGGTGGCTGTCGCGGTTCTTCGACAGCTCCAGCAAGCTCTGGAAAGCCTGAGCAGAGCGGGGGCAGGTCAGCAGGGAACCCACATCCATGACGGCCAATGGGGAGGAAGCTGCAGGGGGGGGGCCACCGGCGGGGGGGACTTGGGGTGCAGGGTAGACCAGCAGTGGGGATTCAGAGCACAGGGGAGACCAGCAGGGGGCTCGGGGTGCAAGGGGAGACCAGTAGTGGGCACTCAGGGTGCAGGGGGAGACCAGCAGGGGGGCTCGGGGTGCAAGGAGAGACCAGTAATGGGGACTCAGGGTGCAGGGGAGACCAGCAGTGGGGGACTCGGGGTACAGGGGAGACCAGCAATGAGACTCGGGGTGCAGGGGGAGACCAGCAGGGGGACTCAGAGTGCAGGTGAGACCAGCAGGGGGGACTCTGGTGCAGGCCCAGAGGATACAGGCCAGGGCAGGCGGGCAGCAGAGCAGGGCCAAGGCGGCACGGGGTTAGTGGTGGACGAACAGCCAGGCCTTTCTGGCATCAGGAGGAGATGTGGACGGCCACTTGGAGGGACCTTAGGGGCCAGGCTGCTGGGACCCCTCGGAGAGGTAATGCCGGATGGCTGGGGAGGCAGACGCCCGCGCAGTCCCCTTTGCCCGGGCCATGTGACCCTCACGGAGAGCCCTAGGGGGTTCGGGATCCCCGGGAAACAATTGGGCTCTGATGTCAGAAAAGCAGGCTGCTCTCAAGCACACGACCAGGGCCCAGACCTCCCGCCTCCGTGTTAGTGCAAGTAACTTGTTAGTGTCCCGGTCCACCACCCGCCCCTGAGGCCACAGCGCCCCATAGCCAGATGCTCGCAGAACCCGGGCTCTGCCCTGTCTTTATTCCTCCCGCTTGGAGCCACTTCCCACGCCTTGCGCGGGGAAATTCCTGGCAGGATGACCTGGGCTTTCCTGAGAGCATGGCTTTCTGCCGGCCCTGCCTCTTCCATCCCCAGACTCCCAGACAGGCCAGGTTCTGGGGTCTATGGCCCTAGGACATGTGGACGGTGAGCCCACGCTGGGTGAGTCCAGGGAGCAGCCATGAGGAAGGTCAGGGGGTTGCTCACCTGCCCCGTGCCCCACCACCATCCTCAATCACCACCCCACCCAGTACAGCCCAGATCCCCACGGGGTACCTCCCCAGCCCCCATGCAGCTCAGGGCCACCGTGGGGCTGCCCGGATGCCTGCTGGATGGAGGGGTCGTAAGCTCCGTGGTTAGACGGGCTCCCAGGCTGTCTGCACCCCCCAGGACGCTCTGGGTGGGGTCACCTGGCATAGGGGGCGGGCGGGGCGCCGGCACCTTGAAATCTGACGGCAGTTCTACACCTGTACATTCTTCCCACCCTCTCTCTGACTGCCATCACTCCCTGCTTTTCCTCTGATCTCTGGAAAATGAGACAGACACTCAGAGCCAGGAGAACCCTGCCCAGGACATGAGCCCGGGGCCCTGGGGGCAATGCTGAGTGAGCCAGCCACCTGGGCAGCACCGAACTCACGTCAGCTGAGGCTCCGAAGGGGACCAGCACGTGGCCCAGAGGAGGAGACGCAGCCCCCTCTTTGGCTTCAGACTCTCTGAACCCAAGCCCTGAGGACCAGCGCCTCCCTGGGACCCCGGGACCTCGTGATGGCGTAAGTTCCCTGGGATCTGTTTCCAGGAACGCATCTGTAAGCTCAGCACCCAGACTGATGAGGAGGGCACGTGAGGACAAGGGTTAAGTGTCCAGAGGCTGTGCCACCTGACGACAGCAGGCCACCTCGGGGTTCACCCCCTCGGCCCCCTGGGATATTGTGGCTGAGGGCCCTAGGCTGCAGGGTCATCCTAACATCATGCGGTCAGCAGCATCCAGGCCGATACTCACCAGACACCATGCCCCACCTCCCCACCCCCGGCCACCCAGTTCTGACGGCCAGAGTGTCCCCCAACGTCGCAGACGTCCCCTGGGGACAAAGTCACTTCCAGACCACCCTGGCCTCTGAGCGGAAGAAAGCGGCTGGGGCAAGAGGTGCCTGGGGCTGTCCCCGAGGCCAGGAGGTGGCACTCCCACCATCAGGACATCCAGACCCCAGATCCCAGGCCACGGAGGCCTGTCCTGAGAGCACAGCTGACCGGACAGACGAACAGACCCTGCACTGGCTCTGGAAGCTGGAGAGCCTCCTGCCTCCCGGGGAGGCTCGCGAACGATGACCCTCAGGCCCTCCCCCAGCACGGTCCTGCCTGCCGCCCCCTTCTTCAATGTGCCCGGCCCAGCCGAGGGCCAACCAAACCCAGGCCTCCTGAGAGACTCAACTGCACTGCGGCTCAACACACACAAGCTGGGGAACCAGTTGGCCTCCCATCCCCCAGCTCCAGGACCCACTGAGCAGGCCCAGCGCAGGGGCAT
The DNA here is from genome assembly GCF_014754425.2 of Oryx dammah. Classification (NCBI taxonomy): domain Eukaryota; kingdom Metazoa; phylum Chordata; class Mammalia; order Artiodactyla; family Bovidae; genus Oryx; species Oryx dammah. The sequence goes on along the minus strand of NW_024070194.1, from coordinate 38,374,203 downwards.
CTCAACCACCGCCTGACCACTGGGCACGAACTTAGCAGCAGAGCAACACCCCCAATTTGTGGGGCAGCCTGGCCCATCACCAATGGTGACCCTGGCTCCAAGAAGCTCCAGTAAAGAAAAGCCTGAATGTCAAGGGCCATGTAATAAATCTCAAAACCTCTTGAAGGGAAGCAGGATGGACCACGTGGAATTTCCCCAGACCTGTCCTGGTTTTCAGATTTTCAACAACCCATGTGTAGAGAATCTCTATCACTTGGAAAAGTAATTCTTCGTAGCAGAGGAGCCTGGGATTAAGAAGTGGGAGCACCCTGTCCTGCTGAGAGTGTGTGAAAGGCCACAGGGGACACACACCGACCCTGGTCAGGACCCACCGATGACGGCCCCTGGAGTTCCTGCCACCCCCGGGGTCTCGTTAGGCGACAATCAGGACACGAACTCCAGCTGCTTCTACTGCAAGCGTAGCGAGAGCATCTCAGACCCAACCACACGGGAGCAGAAGTGACACACGACCTTTCAACTCAGACCTTGAGCAGCAAGCAGTCAGAGGTTGAGTTAGTCCCATGGCAGCAGAAGCACAGACGGCATCCCCGGGGCCACAAGGGGTGGGCACGGGGGTGAGGAGGTCCAGCATGTGGACACCGGCCAAAGCCACACCAGAAGGCTTTTTAGTACAGAAACTGCAGAAAGTTGAAGAGGTTCAGGAAAGCAAAGAACCAGCACCAAGCACTGCTTATCGCATACATCCTGCTTTAAAAGCTTTTCTTTTATTTACCGGCACTGGAGACAGATTTGATGCCCATTAGTTTAAGGGGAAAAAAGCTAGAAATACAGCCACGAGGCCTGTGTCTCCCAAGGAAAATAAAATGTGAGAATTTACCAGAAAATTCTAGACACTGAACTGAAAAAAAAAAAAAAAAAAAGGAGTTATGCATTCTGATCCTCACTGATCTTCAAATGCCCAAGTGATTTCCCAAGTGTGATTTAAATTTTTGATAATTAAAATGTATTTCTATACTTTGTATGGACTTTGCTGCTGCTGCTGCTGCTAAGTTGCTTCAGTCATGTCTGACTCTATGCAACCCCACAGACAGCAGCCCACCAGGATCCCCCGTCCCTGGGATTCTCCAGGCAAGAACACTGGAGTGGGTTGCCATTTCCTTCTTCAATGCAGAAAGTGAAAAGTGAAAGTGAGTCGTATCTGACTCTTAGTGACCCCATGGACTGCAGCCTACAAGGCTCCTCCGTCCATGGGATTTTCCAGGCAAGAGTACTGGAGTGGGCTGCCACTGCCTTCTCCATGTATGGACTTTAGGGGGATAAAAAATCATTCAAGTACCATCAGTATTTTTTTATATACGGTTTATTGTCCCCAGTCCACAAACAGGAGGAGGAGGACAATTGTTTAAAAGGATCCAGGTCAGTGAATGAACTCACAAAATCTTCAGTCCAGCTTCTACCTTCAGACAGCACAGCACAGGGCCCTGGACCCAGGTTTCATCACAATAACACAATAATGTGTTATATGCTTGGGGGAAATTTAGCCAGAAAACAACGGGGGTGGGTTTAATCGAATATCCACATCACTGTCACTCAAAACTAGCTGAAGTACAGATGATGTCACCCTGGCTGCAGCAAAGGGAAACGGAGGTGAAAATCTTTGGGGCCGAATTGTAGATTGTCAGGCTTTTTTTTTTTTTTTTCCTCTTTTTTGGCCGTGTCAGCATGAAGGACCGTAATTCCCCCCAGTCAGGGATCAAACCTGCACCCACTGCCTCGGGAGCATGCAGTCTTAGCCACTGGGCCACCCTTTATTTTAAAAAAGACAAACTTTTCAGCAGACCCCCAGCCCAGTCTGTCTCGAGCACACGGTACATAAAAGCGGGCCGGCACCCCAGGTTAGTTCCGCAGCCCCTGCCCTGCTGCCCACACTCACGTCGGTGATGGTGTTGAGGGCGGTGTCCGCCCCGATGCTGAAGTCGGAGCCGGGCACATTGTTGGAGACGGTGGCGGGGACCATGACCATGGGGACACAGAACTCCTCGTGCTTCTGCCGGGCGGCCAACAGCTCCAGCAGCCCCAGGTAGGCCTGCGGGTGAGTGTGTGAGTGGGAGGCGGTTGGGTGGTGGGTGGCTATATATTGCCATCTGGGCATCAGCCCAGGGCGAGACTAAGCCACTCACGGGCGAGCGTCTGACTCAGACTTTGAGTATGACTGCTTGAGGTTCTCACGTTTTCTTTAAAGGAAACATCAAGGTCATCGTGAGGCTAATATTAAAAACGAAGGTGGACAATCCAACAGGTAGTTAAAAGATAATAATCTGGCCCCATAACTGCCCTCTTCTCTGAGTAACAAATGGGCTTCCAACTCGAGAGAGAGGGTCATCTCCACAGACCCAGCAGACATGAGCACTCACTGAGCAGACAGCCCAGCCATGGGGTTGGGGGGGCAAGTGGCCCCGAGTCCTGCATCGCCAGTGCTCAGTGGCAGCTGGGCCCGTGCTCCCAATGAGAAGCAGACGGCAGACGCGGCATCCCCTCTCAAACCCGCAGTGCCGGCCAGCAGGGGAGCAGACGTACCTCGAATCCACCGATAATCAAGAGAGCGCTGATGCCATGGGTTCGCATCTGCACCGCGATGTCCTCCAGGTATTTCCCAGGGAGGGTGCTGGGGAGGTTCAAAGGGGTGAGCTCAGGCAGGGGCCCCTCTGCACCCCACCCTCTGAGGCCAAGTGGCATGATACTCAGGGGCAGGAGGCGCCCCGGGCCACGTGGCTGGGGGACAGCATGGCTGGGGAGCCACCCACAGTGGGCGCAGCCAGGAGTCAGGTCTCAAAAGAGGGTCTTTTCAAAAGAAAACGGGAAGAAACTTTGCAGCTGCCTCACAGCTGGACCTCAGAAAATCCCAGCGCCTGGGTTAGGGACATGGTGAACCACAGAAGCTATTAAACATTCACAGCGGTAATCGTCTGGATGGAAATGTCCAGTTTTCAAGTCACGTATAGACTACACACACCTCATCTGGAGTAATCTCACTCAAAGTCACCTCCACACACACCTGCTCACCTTAACCTGTTTCACCCTCTGTCCACACATGGCTGCAAGCAGAGGAGGCAAAGCCTGCTCGGCCATCGAGCGAGCCCACCCAGCACCCACCCCAACCTTTCTGCTGTACCCCCTGGGCATCAAGGATTCACTTGGGATGGGCTCCGCTCAGGGAAAGTGTAAAGAAGTCGTAGGGCCGGGTGCTCAGGGCACACGAGCGCATGTGGAGTCAACTAGGGGGTTCCCCAGTACCTAAGCATCGTGAGAACGTGCTGCCAGCCACCCCTCCAGCCCCGCCGCCCCCAGAGCAGCCCCTGGGGGGCTGGGGCTCATGAAACAGACGAGTTGGGCAGTCACAGTCGGTCTGAAGAGGCCCAGGAGGCAGCCAGGGGGCACTGTCCCCTGCGTGGAGCTCCACCATCACAATACCATCCCCAAGGGCGATGGGGGGACAGGACCACGAGAGCTCTGGACACCTAGGTCAGCTCCGCGGAGTGCTGGCGGCAGGGTGCCCAGCTTCAGGGCAAGGCAGAAGCTGGGACGATTCCCGTGGATGACAGACTACCACTAGTGCGGAATCCAACGCCCCTTTGAGCCCAGGTACCCACACTGTCCTTCCATATAACATGAGACAGGCAGTGATGGCTGCGCCCAGAGATGAGAGAGCAAACAGCCTCGTGTTAAATCAGCGCCTCGGCGGGAACACATCTGGGCCCCACTGTATCCGCAACAGGAACAGCCACGGTTCAGAAACCTGCGGTTTTGCGCGGAGCCCCTTGGGTCCTCCCTTGGGCGGTGGGGATCTGGTGGCTGGGCTCCCGGGATGGTGAACCACATCTAGCCCCTCTGCAGGGCGCAGTCACTGCCGCTCACGCACCTGTGTCTGCACTGCCCCACAAGGGATGAGGGCTTTCTGCCACCACAGGCTTGTTCTGACGAGGGAAACAAGGAACCAGCGGGGAAGCCCTCCCAGGCCCTCCGCTTGGTGTCTCTTTGAGGCCGCATCTCACAGGCTCCCCACACACCTGGCCTGGGTCCCCCCCCAGAGTGTGGCCCGGACGTGAGCTGGTGCCAGTCCCTTCCCTCCTGGATCCCGGATGGGACATGAATGCCACACAGTTCCTCTCCCTGCGACGTGGCACCCTGCTCCCAGAGAGCAGGTCAGGATCAAGATGAGAGAATTACCGTTTTGTCCCAAGGATGGAGCCGCCTTGGCCCGTCCAGCCTCCAACATCCCCCCAGCCGATTTCCTTTATCTAAGATGCAAACACAGAGAGAAACAGCTGAAGTGAACAAGTAAAGGGAAGGAGAAGGTTTGACAAACAGCTCAGAGTCTGCGCCTCTGACAGGTGGCGTGTCTGTAAGGATTTGCCGAACATGAAGAAACAGCTTTCCCTGAGAGGGGGGAGGAGCCGGGGCCTGAGCTGGACCCCAAGGTCCCATAGTCAGGGGTGCAGCATCCTGAGTGCACCTCCCCACTACCTCGCATGCATCTGCTCCCCTTCCCACCTAATGTCCCAGTTCTGGGATCCCAGAGATGCAGTTCCCCCCACCTCAGAAATCCAGAACCTGCCTTTCACCGAAGCCCTTCCCCGTGGGTGCCCCCAGGACCCACCTGGCCTTTGGCAAAGCCCTCGAAGCCATCATACACAGCAAACATCTTGTGTCCTTCAGAGATGCCCACGCGCACAGCGGCACGCACAGCCGCATTCATGCCGGCCGCGGGCGCACCCACGTTCACGACGCCCACATTGCAGTTGCTCTGCAAGTCAGGGGGTGGGGGTGGGGGTCACCGGCTAGGTGCACCCCGAGCGCATGCACAGGTGAGAGGCTGGCGCGGGGACTCCAGGCCGTGAGATCCGGCTGGGCTGGGGTGGGAGGGACGCACTGGAGGGGCCCGGGGTGGCCTCCACGAAACAGGGACCAAGCCAGGCAGGACGGAGGCATGGCCAGAAGCAGGGGAGAGGATGGGGGCAGGGTCTCCTACCTTTGGGATTTCGGAGTCTGGCAGCTTGATGGCCAGCCGCTTGTAGGTGTTGAGATTGTTCTCGAAGCTCCTGGAAAAAAAGGCCGGAGTCGGACCACAGGCTAGAGAGCAGGACAGGGCAGATGGGCTCTCCCAGGGAGAAGGGGCCCCAGATGATGCCTGCACGGGGTGTGGGTGGCTACAGTGCGGGCTTCATGACCGGAGAGGAGCCTCGGGCGGCCCCAGAGACTGGGATGGATGCTGTGTGAGGGGGCTGAGGGGGCTGCATCCAGGATGCAGCTAGTTTCTTTCCTGGAATGCTAGCAGCCACATGTCAGGCTCTCTCTCATCTCAGCTTCTGAATGACCCCCCCCCAACAAAAACAAACACATTTCCCTCTAATTAGCCGCCCAGACCATCCACCAGCAGAAGCAGTGCCTCCTGTCTCATTTCTCGCTTCTCATGTTGAGACAGAAGCAGCGCGACCTGGGCACACGCTGACAAATAGAGGCTTTGGGGAAACAGTTTTCAGAACAGTCACCTTCCTCGGAGTTGCACGGCATCCTTAAATCTCCTCTCATCCATCGCCTTTTGTACCTCCTGGGTCTGTAAGGAAGAAAGAATGTGTCAGGACTCAGTGTGTCCCCGGATCTGGCCCGGGGACACAGAACCAGCTGGGCCCTTCCATCCCAGGTTCGTTCGGGTTTGACCTTGCAGCCGGCAGCTGGGATCAGCGAGCCCACACCACCTGGCCACCACCCAGCCTGCTTCGTAGAAAAGGACTAGAGGCACCGCCCGGGTAAGTGGGTCCTGAGATCTCAGGGATCCTGCCGCTGAGAGCAAGGCCAGGAGGTGAGTCTCCCAGGCCAGGCTCTAAACGATCCCCTTTGACTCTGGTGAGGAAAGAGCAAACAGAAACCAGCCGGCTCCCCGGGAGCAGGGGCAGAGGGACGGGGCTGGGAGCAGGCTGTCCTGGAGCCACAGCACTTGGGGTCCAGCACCGACTCCCCCTTTCAGCCCCAGGATCCCAGGCAAGTCACCCCTCTCTCTGAACTTCAGTTTCCTCAGCTGTGCGGTAAGAAAAATGCCCCCTAGTTCTGCTGTCGTCTGTCATGATGACCACACGCCCGGCCCTTAGGAAGAGACCCAGCAAGCAGCAGCTGGTCAGGGAGGGGCCGACTGTGGCCTTGCGACCGTCAGCCTGAGACACCATGACGCACGGTCTTTGGAGGACAAGCCAGTGGTACCGGCCGCCTCCGTCTCTAAACAGACAGAGACTGGACAGAAGAAATGTGCTCACAGTAAACCACTGCACGTCATTCCATGTTCTGTTCTTCTGAGCCACAGCCTCACACTCCACACACGGCACACGCACAGACATGCACAACACGTGCACACACTCATACATGCACACATGACATGTGCACCCTCATACACAGGCTTGATGTGTACACAGACACACATGCATGACGTGCACACACACAGGTGCACTCACACACACACATGATGTGCACACTCACACGTATGCATGACATGTACACAGACACATGTGGACATGCATTCCCACATGCACATGTGCACACACAACACGTGCACACATACAAAAAGGCAGAGCACATGTACACAGACACATGCAGGACACATGTACACAAGCATGCACATATACATGCCACATGCACACACTTGTACACATGTGCATACATACACACAACACATGCACACTCATACACATGCATGACATATGTACACAGACACAAATGTACACAAATATCCTCATGTGCACACACATGCAGGACATGTGCACACTCATAAGCACATGGCATGTGCACATTCATAAACATGCATGACATGTGCACACACGTGCACACACATGCACAACACGTGCACACACACATGCACACACCGACTCACATGAATGATACATGTACACACTCAGACACAGATGCACACACGTGCACACACACAGGATTCATTTACTGCCACAGGCTTTTGGAAAGTACGTTTCTAAGGTTTCTTTCAATTAGTCCCTTGACTTAATCACCTCTCTGTACACATTATAAAATACATACACCTCAGAGCCACTGAGAAGATGAAATAAATCCATAGTCATGAAGAGACTTTGAAAAATAAATGGTAACAATTTCTAATGCAACTCCACGGCCGCCTCTCCTAGTGGACAGTCCACTGGGAAATGGGCCTCAGGAGGTACTGCACGTCGGGGTGTCACCTGAGAGAGGCCCCCCAACCCATGTCACATCACAGATGTGAGGGTCTCAAGGACAGGAGGGCAGGAGAGGCTGACCCTGGAGAGGCTAGACGGTGTCCCTCCTGCCCTGTGAAGACCCTGGTCCCTGCAGGGCTGTCTCCGGCCTCATGGGAAGTGCACAGGTGCCCAGAGGATGCCCCCCCATAGGATAAGCTAGACTCACCGTGCAGGCGGCTTGCTTGTGTCACAGGACCAAGACAGGAGCTGACACCCCCATCCTGCCGTCCACCCCCCTGGGATGGGGGCTCCTGGGGAAGTTCATTCACTCGTGCAGTAAACTCGGCCTGTGCCCGCACTCACCATCTGTACACACTCCATCAGTGGCAACCGCACTGCCTGGTTCCCGCTCAGCGACACCACGCAGGCCGGGGTCTCGGGAGTGGCCTGCAGGAGGGCGACCACAGCCTCCACCCCCATGCGGCTGGCCTGGAAACAACGTCACAATGGTCAGAGCTGGCCCTCCGCCTGCCTGGAGCCCAGCTTGCTGTCCTAGGCAGAGGGCTGCCTGGTTCAGACAAGACCAGCTGCATCCTCAGCTTCCCCCTAGCTTCTCCTGCCCCGAGTCTCTGTTAGTCACTCAGTCCTTCCCGCTTACTTCTAACCCCACTCCAACAAAGAGCTCAACTCCAGTAAGAACCAGCCATTGGGGCTGGGGGCTCAGAGGCGTGCAAAGCAGGAAACGGAGACTGCACTCTGGGTCTCTGTGGCCCCTGGGTCCATTTCTAGAACCTGCATATGAACATTGCCTTTCCATCTTCTGGGTGTTGTACCCCATGTTTGGTGGGGTCTCCCAGTGGGTGGCTGGGGGCCAAGGAACCCTGATGGTGAGCAGGTCTCCCAGGGACTTTAGGGAAAATCCACCCAGCACTGTAGGCAGAGACGTCCTTCACTGATGGCTCCACCATGTCACCCAGTCTTCATAGCAACCTGGTCCCTTTGCTTTCCTTGCCTTGGGACATGCCTGGCCAGCTCCAGCCTCACTCACCAGAATCCTGTCAAAAGCTGATGGCGTCCCGCCTCTCTGCACGTGTCCAAGGATGGTCACTCGCGTGTCGTAGCCCAGCTGCGTGACCACGAGCTGAAGGGAAACAGGACATAGCCAGGCATATCATCTTGTCCAGGACAGGGGGCTGGGAACTGGAGAAGGTCTCTACCCTGTATGCACATCTACGTGCAAGAATGTCCTAGTTTCTAGATTTTACTTCCTGAAAGAATGTTAACAGCTTGCCGAAATCACTTTAAAAAAAAAAAAAAAAAAGAATGCTTTAACTGCAGGTAAAACCATTGTCTCTCCTACTTTGGCAGTGAACATAACTAAAACAGGTTTTTAAAAATACTATTTCTATAGCTTGTATTTAAAAGCATGGATACTTTATAAAAATGTAAACTTTTCCATGAATCGCCTTAAATTTGTAAGGTTGTATTTGAAAAGCACAGCACAGTAACTCCAGGCATCCGCTCAGGCCAGGGCCACGAGAACCCAGCTGGGTGGCCAGGCCAGTGTCCCCAGTGGCCCTCATTTACTCTATGAAAACGTCAGGGCTGGGGCATGGGAATCCCATGGTCCCCCCTGGCTCTCATCCTCCACAGTCCAATCTCAACTTAAGTGAGTAGGAAAATCTTTGCTCCGATCGTACTCATCACTTCTGTAAATACCAGCAGACAACTGTCACAGATCTCTTGATATTTTAATCACCAGGTGAACAGCTGGTCGGGGAAACAGAAAAGGCAGAGATGCCAACTTGCAAAGCCACACTGAGAACGTGTCTCCCCTGATGGGCAGCTTCCACCAGAGCCCATGGGCGTTTCCCAGCTCTGTGTCCAGAACCTGCTGGGTTACCTGGGTGACCGGGAGCCCAGTCAGTCCCTCCCAGGCCGGACAAGCCAGCGGCAGACAAGCAGCCCTGCAGCCACAGGAGCATGGGGTCAGCCCCCCACAGGGTGGAGGGGCGGTCACTAAGGCTAGCAGAGCACTTCCTCCGTGAGTAAGGCTCAGCTGATGCTCCAGCAGGAGAGAGGATGACTGTGCTGACCCCCCGGCTCCTGGAACCTTCTAACCCCGCCCAATCTCATGTCCTCTGTCTCTGTCGGGAGAGCCTGGAGCCTTCGGGAATACTCCTGACAGTATTCCAGAGGCATGGGCTCCCTAGAAGGCAGGAACTGTGAGATCCTCATGCCAGTGAAGCCAGTCGTCATGAAAGTATTTTCAACCATTAAGAAGAACAGGAATACTTACCTAACAGCACCCCACTCCAAACTTCACCACACCCAAGTGCTGGAACCGCCCACTGTCAGGCAGGTACGGCGTAGAGCACACTCACCTCCTTGATCTGCTCCGAGGTGATGGGCTTGTTCTGGGTGTCGATGGCCCCTTCGGCCACAATGATGATGTTCAACCTTTTCTTCCGGGCACGGTTCTATGAGATGGAAGAAGAAACCCTCAGACGCCTAAACCACTGTGAATGGGGGCCTCTGCTCAACTGATTGGGCTCTCTCCAGGGACACACAATCACCCAGTTTCATCAGCAGCGCTTCCTAAGGACAAGAGCAGGTCCAGGCGCCTGAGGTGAGAAGGTGGGACAGGTTGGCAGACGCAGGAGGTCAAAAGCCCCCAGTGCCTCTGACCCGGACCCCTAGATAGTGATGAGTCCCGAAGCTGGACTCCTGGGTCTCTCCTGTAGACGAGGCCTGCCGGCTCCCCCAGAAGACAGCTTCCTGTCATCTCCCTGGGAACCCGGCCCCAGCCTGGCCTTCATGAAGCAGAGAACTACCCACATCCCCAGGCCAGAAGCAAGAGACAGTGAGCTCACGGGTTACTTCAGTGCTCACGGTCACCCCCGGACCTGTGCAGCTGCCTCCAGCCTCAAAGGGGTGAGTCGTCCCAGTTGTATGTGCATGCGTGCCAAGTTGCTCAGTCATATCCAACTCTGCCACCCCGTGGACTGCAGCCGGCCAGGCTCCTCTGTCCATGGGATTCTCCAGGCAAGAATCCTGGAATGGGTAGCTTATCCCTCCTCCAGGGGATCTTCCCAATCAATGCTATAATTCAAGAGCCAATGCAGACTTTAGAGTATTGCAAAAAATATATCTTAGGATTGTAGTCTTCTCTTCTCCAGGGGATCTTCCCGACCTAGGGATCAACTTCCCAGCCAAGGGATGGCTTTACCAAGTCTCTTATACAGATTTTTGAGTCAAACCGTATTTCATTAGTTGCTGGAAATCTGCTCTTGGAAACCATCACCTTGAAGGCGACAGCCATGTCTCATGGATTGTGGGTCCTGGTCGCATGCAGTGTTTATGTGCTTGCTGAATATGATAACTGGCCTCTGCCATAGGTTTCCATTTTTTGCCTACAGAACAGGATGAGATGGTCATGAAAATAAGAGAAGAGAAAGTCCACACACTGGGGTGGGGTTTCTGTCCTGAAAGTCACCCTTGTTTTCTGTGAGGCCTCACAAAGGAAATCTGCCTGACACCAGTGACCCACGGTGTGAGACGAGCACAGTCCACAGAGAAAAGAAAGGTCTGAGCCAAACCCACAGTGAGGCCAGCGCTGGGAGGGGGACCCTCTCCGGGGAGCTAGCTGTCAGGGCCGGGCCTGCTGAGAGCTGCGGGACGCGGGGAGGAGTCGACTCCCAGGCCTCCTGCCCCTTTTCCAAGGGGACGGCAGTGCTGTGTTCCCCAGACCCCGGCTCTCACATGGCCTCTTCCAGGGATGGCTGAGCGCCCGCTTTGCACGACAGGCTCAAAAGCTCAGCTGCTTCTCCCTCGCCTGTCTCTGCCACAGCAGGAGGTGGACAGACGGGACGCCCCCAGGTCACAGCCACAAGCCCGAAGCCACTCTGAGCAGAGAGCCTCCACGGGCCGAAAGCTCCTTGACATGGGACATGCCCACGGTCACCACGCCGCAGGCCGGGCAGTGCGACCAGAGGCCGGCAGCCACGGGGGCAGAAGGTGAGTTACCTCTGAGAGCTTGACGCACATGTTTTCCTGCCAGCCTTCCTCTGGTGGGGACTCGGGAAGGAAGACCCAGTCGGCCCCGCAGGCCAGAGCGCTCACCAGGGCCAGGTACCTGCAGGCAGAGAGCGAGGGTTTCACAAGGCATTGGGGCTGGGCGCCCCTGCCCAGGACAGCCCCACAGATGGGACATGCCCCTCCTGGGATGCTTGAGCTGGGGTGTGGGGCTCCCTGGGGACCTCCCACCCTGACTGCGTCCATGTGTCCATACCCGCAATGTCTCCCCATCACCTCCAAGACGAAGGTCCGCTGGTGGCTGGAGAGAGACAGAGGAGCGTCCACTTAGCACGGCCGGGCAGATGGCAGGGCCCCAGCTGTCCCCCTCATACGACCCACTCTGCACACAAGCAAACACCATGGGGAGTGTGTTTCAGGCTCTCCTGAGTGAAGGAGCTGCAGCAGTGAGCGCCCCTGGTTGTGTTCTCGTGCCAGGCACGCTCACGCCACCAGGACATGCATCGAGGGCTCCATGGGGCAGAGTCAGGCTTCTCTGGCCGGAACCACAGGCCGGATGTCCCTGCATCAGCTCAGGAGACGAGAGCGAGGGAGTCAGGTCTGCACCCCGGGACCATGGCCTTTCCACAAACAGGAAACTAATTGCCACCAGTAACCCTGGGAACCCAAACGGGGGCTGAGGTTTGTCTCCAGCCACGGTTCCCCAGGCGTGGCTCTGAGAAGGTGGCAAGTGGCTTGTCCACCACAGAGGCACATGTTCCACTGTCTCTCTCACTTGACTTTCGTGAAGGTGCTCTGGAAGCCTGAAGGAGCCAGGGAGGGCATAATGGGAAAGGTCCAGCCCTGAGCCTACAACCCAGAACATGGGGTCACTCCTCATCCATCGGTGGGAACCCCAGGTGAGGAGGGCGCAGGGTGGGGGCTTGCCCAGCTCTGACCAGGGCTGTGCAAACCTGGGGCTCTACAGTCCGCCATTCCTGTAGGGGAGCTTTGTGCAGGACTTGACATAATCATGACTTGTTTTTTTCATTTTTCTAAATTCTCTGCAATAAATGCGTTTCTTTTACAAGCAGAAAGCAGTGACTCTTAAAAATTGAAAATAAAGAGTAAACAAGGAAAACCACTGATTTCACCAATACAAAATTGTTTCTAATATCAAGCGACAAGGCTTGTGGAACTTTCCGGAGCTGGCTCTGAGGTCTACACAGCCCCTCCCGCTGGTCCCCGCGTCCCCCACCTCTGGGCAGTTGTCATGATGGCGTCCACCACCTCGATGATGCGGTGTAGGGCCGAGTCTGTGCCGATGGTCATGTCGGTGCCGCAGAAGTCGTTGTCGATGGAGCCCACCATTCCCACCACGCTGAGGTGCCCGTGCTTCTGCACCTGCTCCGCGCTGATCTTGCCTGTGTGGGGACAAGCCGCAGGCCCGGGATGATGCAGGGGAGCACATGCTCCTACACGCATCTCCCACCCACCGTGTCACGCCCATGGGACCTAACCCTGCACACTGACGGACGTAAGAGCCAGACGGAGGTGGAGGCGAGGACACAGAGGGGAGCAGTCACCTGACACCCAGACAGGAGCGCCAGTCCAGGAACAGGAGCTGGAGGAGGGAAGGAGTGCACACAGAGATGGGGGGAAAAGAGGCGACTTCTGTCTGACAGTGGCCTGGCTCTGACTGTGGCAGGTCACCATGCCAGAAGCCCGTGCTCAAGGACGCGGTACAACTGGTACCCTGACTCCTGACAGGCCTGTGGGGCCCCATTATTTCATAGATGTACTTGGCACTCTCAGGACAGACCACCAGGGTTGGTAGAGCTGCTTAAATGGACCACAAAGGTCAAGGTCAAGGCGGGGGCAGCGATGTTCCCCCCACCCAAGTCACCACCGTGGCCACCTGCCTCACACCAGACGTGGTGCAGAAGCATCACGAGGCCCCTGGTCCTGGCGTGAGAGCACCCTCCATTCCCCAGACAGACTTCACAGAACGTGTGGGTCGTCACTTTAGTTCAAGCTTACGCCTTTCACAAGGTTGCTATTAATATTACTTCAGTTTGCTTCCACTGGTCATATTTTAAATTAAATTGGAATTACATAAAGCCACATTTAAAAGATAAAAATCACAGGATATATAGGATTCTTGAACATTCTTTGCTACACAGCTTCGGAGGTGATAAAGGACCAAGTCTTGTACCAGTGACTGGAGGGACCCCAGGGGAGCTGGCAGGGGCAGCTGCAGGTGTCTGAGGGCTGGTGTGAGTGAGGCCACCCTCGTGGCCAGGTGGCTTCACCGTGAGCCCCGACGCTCCTCTGTAAAGCGGGGATCGGCACAGAAGCTCCAGATGGTTATCCTGAGCAGGCACAAAACCATCAGGGTCAAAGTGGAGCCATACCTGGCACATAGGACATTGGAATAAATGTTATTCTTATAATCACTTTTGTTATTATCTGAGCCACAAATCTGAGTCCTGAGATGGCAGCTTTGAGGTCTGCAGCACCACCAGCAACAAAAACTGTGGGACAGTTCATGAGGCAGGATGTCAGCAGTGGGAGTGCTGACGGGGAGGGGTGGGTGGCAGAGACGCACCATCACGGGCCAGCTCTTCCAGCAGCCCGCTCCACTCCGTCTGGAAGATGTGGGCCCCGGTGAGGCTGCCGTCCCCGCCGATCACACACAGGCTGGTGATGCCCAGCTGAACCAAGTTACATGCGGCCTTCAGGCGGCCTTCCCGAGTACGGAAGTCCTGGCAGCGGGCACTGCCGATGATGGTCCCTCCCTGGAAGAGAAAGAAACCTGTTTATCTGTCTCCTCGCAACTGCACAGACCCCTGAACACTGCGTGCTGGGTACAAACACAGGACTTGGCGTAGACTTCCTGCCTTTTGTCTTTTCAGCTGATCAACCGTAGAAGTTTGGAGTCTCCATTTTTAGCTCCGAACTAGAATTCAATGGCTAAATACGCAGGACCACTCCCACAGGGGACAGAGTAGGGCAGGAAAACAAGGATGCAGCCATCAGCTAAACGCACAGAGCAGAGAGAAGTCCACAAGAGGATGACGGCCATCCCATGGGGAGGGGGGGACCCCGCACGCTCTCTGAGCCCAAGGCGGGCCAGGGCCGCTCACAAGCCATGGCCAGAGAAACCCCATGTCCAGCAGCCCCAGGCAACACGGCTGCCCTTCTTAGTCGGGCTCACCACAAGTGCCAGCGAAACAGAAATCTGAGTTCTGGCCACTCCCCACAGGAGCAACCAGAAAATTACTGCTTAGGGACACTTAATAGCCACACAGAAGGACTGCTGGGCATTAAATAATACCTGCCCTCAAAAAATCCAGGGGTAACTGATCAAAAATAATTAAAAACAGGGCAAACTGTCAAGAAAAAAATATCAGCTACAATGTCAAGAAAAAAAATCAGCTATCAGTTCACAATGTTAAAGCACATGAGGAATGGCTCAATATGGGAAATTATCAGAGATGAGAAGATCAAAATGACAATGAGGTATCACCTCAGAGAAACGGAAAAGGACACTTAAAAATCCACAGAAGTACGCCGTCGGGGTAAGAACGGCGGACCCTTTAATGATGCTGGTGGATGTAGCTGGTAACAGCAATATGGAAGTGCATTTAGAAGGCATTACTATAAACAAACAGAGCTGCCCTGTGATCCGGCTGTCCCACTCTTAAAAGCATCTGAGGAAAAAACCAGACTTAGAGAAAACCATGCACCCAGGTAGGCACAGCAGCAGCTTTACCACAGCGAAGATGAGGAAGTAAACAAACTGTGCCCAGATGAATGGATAAAAACAAGTGATACATGTACACAATGGAATATGACTCAGCCATGAAAAAGAACAAAAGCATGCCATTTGCAGGAGCACGTACAATCTCAGAATAATCATACTAAGTGAAGTAAGAATCAGAAAGACAAAACTCCAAGGTACCACAACCAAGCAGAATCTAAAAATGGTGACGAACTCCTTCAGAAAGCAGAACCAGCCTCACAGATTTAGAAACGTATGGTTATCAAGAGGGAAAGGTGGTTGGCAGGGAGAAACTAGCAGGTTGAGGTTATTTGATAACTAATGGTGTGTATATATTAATCAAAAAAACCCAACTGTATAGTGCAGGAACCCTATAAAACACTCAGTAATTACTGATATGGGAAGAGAACCAGAGAAACACACATACATATGACTAAGTACAAGTGAGTTTGGGTGAACTCCGGGAGTTGGTGATGGACAGGGAGGCCTGGCGTGCTGCAATTCATGGGGTCACAAAGAGTCGGACACGACTGAGCGACTGAACTGAACTGAAGTACAAGTGAATCAAGTGGCTGTACAACCACACAACACGGTACATCACCTATATACTCCCATTCAAAACAAACAGTCAAAGAAGAAAGAAACGCGGGCTCTGTCCCCCTCAGGCCTTGGTGACCCAGGCTGGGGTCACACCCCGGAGCCTGAGCACCTGGGTCCCCAGGCTGGACCGTCCTGGGCTGAGGGAGCGGGAGGACGTGCCGGTCCACGAGCCCTCCCCAATGGACCCTCTGCACGAGCTGCGGTCTCAGATGCGGGGGGTGGTCCCTCGTGCAGAGTCCAGGCCTCCTGCCCCCACAGGAAGGGGCGGCCTCAGGGCTACAGGAGCTCTGGACAGTCCCCTGGGCTTCATAGCTCTGCTGGTGGGGTTCCCACCTCCAGCCTCCTTCCTGAGGGCCCCGCCAACCCACGGATGACAGCACCCTCCCCAGTGTTGCAGGAATGGGGAGGTGTTCGGGGGACAAAGGGTAAGGGGGAGAAGTCAGGAGACACAGCCTTGGGTGTTTCCTCTGACACATTCACTCTAAGCTGACCAGGTCAGCTTCCTGAGAAACCAGAGTTGGGCGTGGAGAAATGCTGCCGCCCTGTGACCCTTTTTGTAACAACACCTTGAAAATAGGCCCTGCTGCTGCTGCTGCTAAGTCGCTTCAGTTGTGTCCAACCCTGTGCGACCCCATAGACAGCAGGCCACCAGGCTCCCCCGTCCCTGGGATTCTCAAGGCAAGAACAGTGGAGTGGGCTGCCATTTCCTTCTCCAATGCATGAAAGTGAAAAGTGAAAGTGAAGTTGCTCAGTCATGTCCAACTCTTGGTGACCCCATGGACTGCAGCTTACCAGGCTCCTCCGTCCATGGGATTTTCCAGGCAAGAGTACTGGAGTGGGGTGCCATTGCCTTCTCCGGAAAATAGACCCTGCTGAGCTCTTAATGTTCTAGAGGGGCTTGGGGCTTGAAAGGACACCTGCCCTCAACAAATGCCCTGGAGTAAATCATCAGAAAAGATTTCACAACAGGGCTGGTTTTCAAGAAGCCAATGTCAAGAGGTAAACTGTACTCACACAAATAAAAAGAGCATGGCAAGATACCCCACATCAGCTATCAACACAGAAATGCAAATGAAAACTACAATGAGGATTCGCCTCACATCTGTCAGAAGGGCCATCATTAAAAAGATCTACAAAGAACAAATGCTGCAGAGGGCCTGGGGGAACGGAGAATCCACCTCCACTCTTCGTGGGGTGTAAACACGTGCAGCCTTTATGAGAACAGCATGTAGGTTCCTTAAAAAACCCTACAGGAGCCAGTAATCCCACCCCTGGGCTTAGATACAAGAAATCGCCATGCAAAATGACACGCGCACCCTGTCTTCAGGGCAGCACTCTTTACAAGAGCCAAGACACTGAATCCACCAACATGTCCAGCGACAGAAAAATGAAGTCTAAGTGCCACCTCTGTACCATAGAGTACACTTAGTCATATAAATGAGGAAAATGCCATTCGCAGAAGCAAGAATCAGCTGAGGGATGAGTTGATGTAACCCAGAGCAGGTTTGCCCTATGTGAATTCTATTCACATGTACATATGTACATGTGAGCTGATGTAACCCAGAACAGGACAAGCATTCTGTCTTTTACAAGGGAAATGAATAAATCCATGCAAGAGCACTAACTTACAGAGAAAGACAGCATTAAAAAACAGACTTATGATTATTAATAAAAACCTAGGTGGAGGGATAAACTAGGAGGTTAAGATTCACACATACACATACTATGTATCAAATAGATGATCAAAGACGACCTATTGCAGAGCACAGGGAACTGTTCTGGACACAGTACAACCTACATGGGAAAAGAACCCCATAGAGAACAGACACAGGTCTGCTGCTGCTGCTGCTAAGGCGCTTCAGTCGTGTCCGACTCTGTGCGACCCCATAGACGGCAGGCCACCAGGCTCCCCCATCCCTGGGATTCTCCAGGCAAGAACAGTGGAGTGGGTTGCCACTGCCTTCTCCAATGCATGAAAGTGAAAAGTGAAAGTGAAGTCGCTTTCACTCTTAGCGACCCCATGGACTGCCGCTCACCAGGCTCCTCCATCCATGGGATTCTCCAGGCAAGAGTGCTGGACACAGGTCTATCTACTACTAAATCAAGGTCCTGTACCACCTAAAACCAATATCACATCAACCCTACTCTAACAGAATATAAAAATGAACTTACCAGGGAAAAGGAAAATAGTGTTGGGCATGAAGAGATGCTGCCACCTGGTAACAACAACTTCAAAACCTGTGCAGACGGGCTCTTAGTGACACCGGCCTAAGGGGCTTGCCCAGTCCCCATCTCTCAGAGAGAGATATGCTTCATCTAAATTATTTCACCTGATTAATGATTGTCACTTATAACTTTATTGCTACTTCTGTCTCGGGTATTCCTTTGGAAATGGTGCATGGGTTCATTAAATATTCTAATGTACTATTGATGATAAGATAAAGTCAAGCATGTATCTGCTGATACTTTTTTAAGTTAACCTGTCTTTATACTTAGAAATGTCTTCCCTGGTGGCTCAGAAGGTGAAGAATCTGCCTGCAAAGCAGGAGATCCACGTTGGATCCCTGGGTCAGGAAGACCCCCTGGAGAAGCAAACGGCAACCCACTCAGTATTCTTGGCTTTAAAATTCCATGGACAGAGGAACCTGGCAGGCTACGGTCCATGGGCTCACAAACAGTCAGACACCACTGAGTTACTTTTACCTCAAGAGGCTGTTAGTTAAAAAAAAATACCACCTGCCCTCCACAAATGTCCTGGGGGTAGTCACTGAAATAGAATTCACACAGGGCAAACCTTCAAGAAGCCAATTACAAGAGGTAAGGGTCACGCACACTGTTTAAAAAAATCACAAGAAAAGATTTCAACATCGTTTAAATTTTTTGAGAAATGCACATCAAAATTACGACAAGGCATCACCTCACATGGGTCAGAATGGCCACTGGCAAAAAGCCTGCCAAGAAGAACTGCTGCAGAAGGTGTGGAGGAAACAGAGCCCATCTACGAGGAAGCTGGGAACCTAAACTGGGAAGAGTCAAAGGGCAGACAGTGTGCAGGTCCTTAAACAGTTACAAACAGGCTGAAATGAGAGGATTTCGTAACACTGCATACAATAATTAACTTGGAATAGACGCAAGATCTAAACATAAGGATCCTATAAAAACTCTTGAGAAAAATACAGGCAACACACACTCTGAAATTTATGGCAGCAAGTTCTTTATGAATCCACAACTCAGAATCATGAAAATAAAAATCAACATACAGAACCTAATTACCCTTCAAAGAGTTTGCACAGGACGGAAACCATAAAAAAGACAACCATCAAAATGGGAAAAACATATTTGCAAAAGGATATTACCCCCACAGAATTCATCTCCAGCACATACAAACAGTTGCTGCAACTTACTAACAACAAACACAACGCAAAGAGAAATGGGCCAAAGAACTAAAGGGACATTTCTGCCAAGAAGGCATACAGATGGCCATAAAGGCAGGGAAAAGATGGTCAGCATCACTGATTATTCGAGAAATGCAAGTCAAAAGTCCAATGAGGTATCACCTCACACCTGTCAGAATGGCTATCACAAAAAACCTGCAGAAGTAAAAGAGGGTGTGGATTAGGGAAACCCTTCTACACTGTTGGCGGGAAGGTAAATCAGTAT
Organism: Oryx dammah; assembly: GCF_014754425.2. NCBI lineage: Eukaryota > Metazoa > Chordata > Mammalia > Artiodactyla > Bovidae > Oryx > Oryx dammah. The sequence continues at coordinate 38,354,934 of NW_024070194.1, read as the reverse complement.
TTGAATTACGGACCACAGGGAAGGTCTTTAGAAAGCTGAGCACTGAAGTCCTTTGTGATGCAGTTTTCCCAGGCCGGGGCGCAATCCAGACAAAGACACCTGAGCCCCAGTGATCAGGGCAGCACTCTGTACAGCAGCCAAGGAAGGGAAGCAACCTAAGTGCCGACGGACAGACACACGGACACACGGAGGGGGTACAAACACAGAATGCAATGTACTCAGCCACAGGAAGAGATGAAATATGGCCACGTCTAGCCACGAGAAAGGAAGTAGGGCTGACCATACTAAGTGAAGACAGAGACAGGGAAAGTCATACGCCATGTATCACTCCCAGGTTACATCAAAACGCAGATACGGATGACTTCTTCACAAAACAGAAACAGCCTCACAGACTTACAAAAGCAACCTATGGCTGCTAAAGGGAAAGGTGCTGGGCAGGAAGAAATGAGGTTTGAGATCATTTTATAAATACCAGTGTGTTTATGTTAATCAGCAAAAACCAACTGATCAGTACAAGTAACTCTACTCAACACTTTCTAATAGCAGACATGGGAAGAGACGCAGAATAACACGTGCACAGCTATGTACAAGTGAATCAAGTTACTGTACACCGTAAAAAAAAGCCATACAACATTATAGATCACCTATTCATTAACGTGAAAAAAGGAAAAAAAGAAAGAGAAACGCAGGCTCTGTCCCCCTCAGGCCTTGGTGACCCAGGCTGGGGTCACACCCCTGGAGCCCGAGCACTTGGATCCCCAGGCTGGACCGTCCTGGGCTGAGGGAGCGGGAGGACGTGCCGGTCCACGAGCCCTCCCCAATGGACCCTCTGCACGAGCTGCGGTCTCAGATGCAGGGGGCGGTCCCTCCTGCAGAGTCCAGGCCTCCTGCCCCCACAGGAAGGGGCGGCCTCAGGGCTGCAGGAGCTCTGGACAGTCCCCTGGGCTTCATAGCTCTGCTGGTGGGGTTCCCACCTCCAGCCTCCTTCCTGAGGACCCCCCCCCAAACCCACGGATGACAGCACCCTCCCCAGACTGCTGTTGCAGGAATGGGGAGGTGTTCAGGGGACAAAGGGTAAGGGCAAGAAGTCAGGAGACACAGCCTTGGGTGTTTCCTCTGACATATTCACTCTAAGGGACGACCAGGAACAGGACTTTCTCTAAGGTCACCTTCCCGAGAAACCAGAGTTGGGTGTGGAGAAAAGCTGCCGTCTTGTGATCGCTGTTTGTAACAACACGTTGAAAATAGGCACTGCTGGGGTCTTCATGTTCAAGAGTCATCGGGGCTGGAAATGAGACCTGTGCTCAATATATTTCCTGGAGAAAATCATCAGAAAAGATCACAACAGGGCCGACTTCCAATAAGCCAATGCTGCTGCTGCTAAGTCGCTTCAGTCATGTCCGACTCTGTGCACCTCCATAGACGGCAGCCCACCAGGCTCCCCTGTCCCTGGGATTCTCCAGGCAAGAACACTGGAGTGGGTTGCCATTTCCTTCTCCTGGAGAAGAAGGAAGCCAATGATACTCACCAAATAAAAAGAGCATGGTAAGATACTCCACATCACTGATTATTAGAGAAATGCAAATGGGAACTACAATGAGGTGCCATTCACACCTTTCAGGACTGCCAGCACCAAAAAGATCTATAGAGAATAAGTGCTGCAGAGGGCCTGGGGGATGGGGGTCTGCCTACACTCTCAGTGGGGTGTAAGCAGGTGCAGCCACTAGGGAGAGCATGGTGGACGTTCCTGAAGAAATGAAAATCAGAGTTCCCATGTGGTAGGGCAATCCCACACCTGGGCGTACTTGGGGAAAAAACAATAATTCACGAAGAGACACACGCTCGATTTTCCTTGCAGCAACCTAAATGTCCATCTACAGAGGAATGGATAAAGATGTGGTACATGTATACAATGGAATATAGTGAGCCATAAGAAGCAGTGAAATAATGTGACTTGCAGATAAGTGGATGGACCTAGAGATTGTATTACAGAGTGAGGTCAGAAAGAGAAAAACAAATACAGTATTGCTTATACAAGGAATCTAGAAAAATAATACAGATGAACGTATTTGCAAGGCAGAAATAGTAAGAGGTGTGGTGAACAAACTTATGATTACGGTGAAGGAGAGGGAGATGAAGTGGGAGGTTGGGATTGACCTATATACGCTACTGCTACCATGTTTAAAATAACTACTGAGAACCTACTGTGTAACACAGAGAACTCTACTCAGTGCTCTTGGTGACCAGAATGGGAAGGAAACCCAAAAAAGAGGGGGTCCTTGAATACATATTATAACTGATTCACTTTGCACAGCAGAAACACAACATTGTAGAACAACTGTATGCCAATAAAAATTCTAAAAAACTCAAGACAAGTCACAGATTAATATTAACACATACATTTCAAAAGATCAAACAGCAAGTAAAACACTTGTCATGAAGTCCATTCTTTCCACGTAATCTCTTTATTTCTTAATCGACTTGGAGCCTTCACTGAGCTGCATTGTTCCTGGAATTTATTGGGCATGACATATTCGGGCAGGCTTCTTTACAATTCCGTGTACGAGCTGTTTCGCCTGCAGTCGTAATTACCTCATCGTTGCACATGCCAAGGAAGTCAGCCCTGAGTCAGGGGAGATGCTGTGTCCCCACTAAAGCCACAGCCCTCAGAGGCTGCTGGTCAAGGGCCTTGCCAGGCCACGGTCACTGATGCCAAGTGGCACCCCAAACCCAACAGGCAGAGATGCACCACTAAACACACAGCACCAACAAACCAGAACTGTCTCAACACTGATCTGCTCTAAAAAAAAAAAATAAGACCCCCACAAGTACCACTCGCCATCAAACACAACTTGTTCTTGCAAGGATAATCCCTCAGTGTGCAAAGCTTTTTTCGAAAAAAAATTAAATGGAAAATTAAGGACGTATTCTTTTCATGATGCCAGGCAGCACATTCACCTGTTTTAAGTGCTCCTGGAGCACAAGCAGGAAAGGTTTCAGACCGGAGAGAACTCAGAACCGAGCAGGACGAGCGCAGCACATACCACTTGCAGGATGCTGGAGACGCTCTCCCAGTCGGCTTCCACAATGTTGCTGCCGCCGTCCACCATGCCCTGGTAGCCCTGAGGAGGGAAGGACAGCGTGAAGACCAGGTTCAACTGAGTTGACACATTAACCGATCCACGAGTGACGTAAAACAGAAACGCCAGTGACAATGGAGCTGAGTTTCTAGGAGCCCGGAGCTCAGGAGACGGCGTGATACGCGTTATAGGGAGATGCTAATGCTCTTCCCAGGGGCCGAACTGTGAGAGAGCCCCTCAAATGCCATCTCCAGTAATGAGAATGTCTGCCCAGACTAATCCAGGGCGCTACAGACAGACGTATTCTGCCTGCTGTCCTCTGGCTCCCGAGAGATTGAAAAGGGACGGAATGACCCCAACACCATTGGTGATTCCACACAAACTTGCTGAGAACAGTGGTGTCAACCACACCGAGTACAGGAACACATCCGCTCGGTAACCTGGGAGGGCCTCCAGCTGCCGGGTGACCCACAACTCTCCAGGCACCGGAAGAGGGTCTGAAGGCACAACTGATGCCACCCACCCCCATCCTCCTCACCTTGGGGCTGGTGCCAGCTCAAGACCCTGAGCGAGGCTGCAAGCAGGTCTGGACAGCCATGAACGCTTGGCCGGAAGCCCAGAGACAGTGACCTTTCAACTCTAAATGCAGCCCATTTCCCCCACAGAATATATAAGATCAACAACGATGGAATTGTTCACTTGCGTCTCTGTCTATGTGACTCACTTTCCAGGGCGTTTTACCCCTGAAAAGGAAAAGGTATTGGCTGTTTAGAAAAGTTTATAATAATTATTGTTGTGGATTTCTATCCCCTGGAGAAAGGAATGGCAACCCACTCCAGTATCTGTGCTTGGAGAATTCCATGGACAGAGGAACCTGTGGGCCACAGTCCATGGGGTCACAAAGAGTCGGACACGACTGAGCGACTAACACTTTCATTTCATTATAGACAGTATAATTACACACATTATATATAGCACATCATACATCAATATTGTACATAAATACATATACACCTGCATGTATATGTCTAGTCTAGGGTTACACACATGACCTCAGGACAGGCTGGGTCAGGGGTACCCACAGCCCTGCCTTCCCACTGAAGAAGTGGCATTTGCTCCACACACATCTCGGGCCAACTCCAAGGATCACTTTTATCTTTTTGTCCCCATCGCCCTTCTTTCTTTCTGGAAACCACAGAGGGTGTACGTTTTTAGCCTGCTCCATTGAAAGCCCTGAGCCCAGTGTGGCTGTCACCCTGGAAGGCGAGGGTGATAAGCCTGAGTGTGATGCGATCCAGGCCTCCTCAAGGAGAGGGAGCGCTTATCAGAGGTGCTATTTCAGTTTTGTCCTGGTATGTCAGCTACCTGAGGCAGGCGCTATCCTGCAGGGCACCCTGCTACTCCAGGAGCGGATGAAAAACCAGGCCCTCTCCCCTTCTGAGGGACTCCAGGGAGTTTGTTTCCACAGAATATTAAAAACAGAGGACAGACAGGCAGCTAGCAGATGGTGGATAGATCATAGATGGCAGGTGATGGGTGAGCTAGGTAGGAGATAATTGATAGGTGATAGATGAGAGAGGTCGGTAAAAGGCTATGGTTTGGTTTTTCCAGTAGTCATGTACGGATGTTAGAGCTGGACCACAAAGAAGGCTGAGCACTGAAGAACTGATGCTTTCTAACTGTGGTGCTGGAGAAGACTCTTGAGAGTCCCTCGGACTGCAAGGAGATCTAACCAGTCAATCCTAAAGGAAATCAGTCCTGAACATTCATTGGAAGGACAGATGCTAAAGCTGAAGCTCCAGCACTTTGGTGGTGTGCTGCTGAAAACTGCTCTGTTGGGAGTTGATGATTTCTGAAAATTTAAATATGGATTTAACTAAAAAAAAAAAAAAAAAAAAAAACAAAACCCTGCAAATCCTTCTGCTCCTAGAGTAAGAACATGGAAAACTGTTCTACAGACCATAACACTTATTCTGAGACTCTCCAGAAAGAGTTTGGTTATTTTGTGCAGCCTAGATACACACAATAAAGAAAGTGACTAAGGAATAGGGGATGAGCTTGCCAGTGTTGCTCTCCAAACCTCTCATTGCACCCATGGGCTGGGCCATAGGAAGTGACTCACCCTGTTAACTGCAAACTTGTTAGGCCCGTGGAACATCTGGAGAAGAACTACCTACTGCGGTTTTAAATCGTCTTTTGCTAACATGGAAGATGTTCCTGAGACAGGAAGACTAGTTTTATACAGATGTTACTATAATTTATCAATTCTGATGAGCTTTTTCAAGTCTCCTTACAACGTTGACTACTTATTCCAACATAGCCAGAGCCCAAAATATTTTCTAAAATTCTCTTTTGGAATCCTCCTTTCCGAGCCAGTTCTATGACTCACACAAGAAAAACAAACTGTAAAACCTTTGAAGCTCGCTTAGTTTTGGACCAAAAGTAATACCATCTCATTGGTGCTGGTCATAAGATGACCCAGGAGACCCTCCGCTGTCTGATCCAGCCCAACACCAATCACGCCCAAGGCTCTGAAGCCACCTTAACTCACTATCAGATCAGTTTGAACAAAACAGGCAGTCTCCCAGCTGGTTATGGAGGAGATGGTGCCACATGTACGGGTATTTTTCAGCATCTGTTAAATCTGTTCTAATAGTGTAAGAGCTGGTCACCTGGGTGGTTTTCTTAAAAGAAATCTCATGAGTGCTGTTTAAAGACCCAGAGCGAAATTCCAATCTTGGGCTATGACAAAGTTGGCTTTTAAAAAAATTATTTTTTGGTCATGGCTATATTCGTGCCAGATTTTGGTTCTCTGACCAGGGCTTGAACCTGTGCCCCCTGCAATGGAAGAGGAGAGTCCTAACCACTGGACTGCTAGGGAAGTCCCTAAAAATGTATTTTTAATTTATCTTATTTTCTGGGAGGTATAATTTCTTTGGTGTGGGGATGGTATCACTTGTGTTTGCATAAGCCCAGACTCAAATTTTAGATATTCACTATCTAGAGTCCTTTGTGTATCAATTGCATCTTAATAAAACTTTAAAAAAAGAAAAGATATTTGCAATAATTATACAAATTGAAGACAAAGATGAAAGTGAAAGAAAGTTACTGGGATTTTAACTCTCCCTGGTGGCAACTTGGCCTTCATTTTTCTGACTACTCTTAAAAGAGAAGATGTCTAATAGTCCCTTCTACTTGTAGTCCACTGAATTAGCTGGCATGTTTTATACAGAAGATTTGAGACCAATTCTGCACTGAAGCCAGGTAAGATGCTCTGCTCCGTTCAGGCTAGGCTGTTTCTTTTCTAAAAGAAAAGTGTCACATGGGTCCTCATGTCTTCCCAACTTGGCAGTGCTTTTCCTAAATCCTAGGTTCTTTGGGTAGCAGCACGGTTTGGATGGCAAGCCTTTCAAGTACCAGAGGAAACAACTGCTAAAAAGCTTACCAAGCTTCAAAGTATTTCCTAGATACTGTAATCACCTACATTCAGAGGCTTCTCCAGGGGTCCCGAGCAAACACCCACATTTGTTTCCCACAGAATGAATATTTCCCAAGTCAATTCGTCGTTAATAAAGCTTCTCGTGTATAGCATTTGAGAGCCAGCACACAGGTCGGCTCTGAACTGCTCAAGGGCCAGCAAGTCCGCGGTGCTGGACCAGTTGTGGGTGCCGAAGAGGCGGACGGCTTTAGAGGTGCAGGAACGATGGTTCTATTCATCCACAGGAGAGTCAGTGCCAAACCTGCGACCACACACTCCCCACACCCAGGCCCAGGGCCTGAGAGGCCCCACCAGGTTCTAAAGGCACGGACACTCCAGTCCAGAGGACCAGCCGTAACCCCTGCTTGCTGACTTCATGGCTTCAGGGAAAACGCCCTTGGCTTTGTCCTCGGTGAGATGTGGTCGACTCCAAAATTCTCAGCAGCTTGGAACACGACAGTCACGGCACAGCCCTGCACTTTGTGCTTTTGAAACCCGATAACAAACCAACATGATTTATTGAGCCCTCTGGCGTTATTAGATTTCTAAGCCAAAGCTCATAATACACAGTTCCTGGTAAACCAAAAGTCATAGCAGGATAAAGCCAGCCCTCTTATCTCTGTGACTTACATGCTTAATTAGTGATATCAGTGGGTGGGGCAGAGGCAGGGGGAGACACGATCATTTTTGCAACTTGAGCACTAAAATGAGAGCTAGCCCTCGACGGTCCAAGGCCGCGGGAGTGATGCCGACAGCGTGAGGGTCAAGCCAGGTCACACACGAAGGATTCTGCTCGAGCCGAGCGGGGAGCAGCATGTGGTTACGGAGGTGCCCCTCGTGGCTCAGACAGTGAAGAATCTACCTGCTGATGCAGGACACTCAAGTTCGATCCCTGGGTCGGGAGGGTCCCCTGGAGGAGGGCATGGCTACCCACTCCAGTATTCTTGCCTGGAGAATCCTATGGACAGAGGAGCCTGGTGGGCTACAGTCCATGGGGTCACAAAGAGTCGGACACGACCGAGCGACTAACCCTTTCATGCTCAGGGCTGTGATGGGTCACTACTCCAGGTGGGCACAAGTCAGCCTCCTGCCAAAAAGGTGGGTTTCCCTCTGCGTCCCCCAGGTCACCGGCCTGCTGTGAATTAAAAATTAAGGAGTTGGACTGACCTGGCATGGGGCACGTTGGCCAAAGGGCCAGGCGGCACTGCCTCCCTCTCAGCCACCCAGAGAAGCTCCTGCCTACCTCCCAGCACCACTGTGGCTGTTTTTAGTTAGTGGTTAAGGAGTTCTGTCTTTAAGGAAGTTAAAATGCAGAAAGCAGAAGTGTAAAAACCTCAAGGAGAGGAGACAATGGGACTCTGGTCACCTCCTTGGCCTTCAGGGAACTGTTGAGGGGGCAGGCAGAGGCAGTGACCACGGGTGAGAGAAAAGGACAGGCGTGTCCCCAAAGCTGACCTTCTAACCTGCTCTCTGTGTGGGTGGTGGCGTCACCATCTGCCGTGCCCACATGCCTCGGGGCCACAGGACACCAAGACAGCCACCTGCGTCCCCCTCCCTCCAGCTTCGAATCCCCTTCGGGGTGAGCCCCCGGCTACAGAGCACAGCCTGGGCTTCTGGGCGGGTCGGCCTGCTCTGTCCCCCCTGGAAAGTGAACTTTGTTGCTATTTGGTCACAACGTGACAATTCTCACTTGAAAAACTGTGAAAGTGGACAGTTTCTCATATCCAAGAAGAAAATAAAGTGTCCAAGGGAGGCGAGGAAGGGAGACAGGGGTCCTCTAAAGCTTGTTCATGCTCCTACAACATCCGGCTGGGAAGCTCAGGCCCCAGGTGAGTGCAGTTCAGACTCCAAGCTGGTCTGAGGGGCCTCGAGCTCTGGTGAGAAAGTCATTCACTGGACCGCCTCTGACAGCCGGCGAGACGAGAACATTAACTCCTGGTCTTGCTCCGATGTCACTGTTCTTTTCTAGTTCAAACTCCTGACTCACCTAATGCACTTAGACTGTATTGTCTGTAATAATAAGATCAGCCACTTAAAGTGAAGCTCCACATTCAGCTTGTCTTCAATATGTGGAGGATGATGGGTGAACCCTGATATTCACAAATGCTGCGCTTGAGCAGGGCAAGCCGCTAAGAGTTCCTTTAAAGAGGAAGACTCTTGCGTTAGTCATAGTTAAAGAGCTATAACCAGAACGGTGACTGTTTTTAATCTTCGGTAAAGTGTTAGTCCCTCAGTCCTGTCTGACTCCTTGTGACCTTGTGGATTATAGCCCTCCAGGCTCCTCTGTCCATCGCTTCTGGGACTCTCCAGGCAAGAAAACATGAGGGGGCAGGCATTCCCTTCTTCAGAGGATCTTCCCAACCTGCTCGAACCCAGGTCTCCTGAATTGCAGGCTGATTCTTTACCATCTGAGCCACCAGGAAATCTCTGGGAAAAGTGAAAGTCACTCAGTCGTGTCTAACTCTTTGCGACACCGTGGACTATACAGTCCATGGAATTCTCCAGGCCAGAATACTGCAGTGGGTTCCCTTCTCCAGGGGATATTCCCAACCCAGGGATCAAACCTAGGTCTCTCGTATTGCAGGTGGATTCTTTACCAGCGGAGCCACAAGGGAAGCCCAAGAATACTGTAGTGGGTAGCCTATCCCTTCTCCAGCAGGTCTTCCTGACCCAGGAATTGCACCAGGGTCTCCTGCATTGCAGGCGAATTCTATACCAACTGAGCTATCAGGGAAGCCATCTTCGAGAAAACGAGCATCTCGTTTTGAGCTCATATATTAAATGAAAAACAACTAGACCATTTCCACAGCCAAAACCAGAGCAGCAGGCAACATACGGACTCTCCCTGCTCCACTTCTTACCCACCTAGACCTGGGACGGTCCACCCTGAGCACCGCACTACCTCCAAGAAGCTGAAGGCACCTGTATGTTTCTAAGGAAAAGTCCTATCTTAAGAAGGAAAAAACACAAACAAATCTACAGCAGGCTCGGTAGAGAGAATGAGTTAATCCACACCCCGCCCCATCCCTCCCAGAAGGCGCCCAAGGGCTGGCATGCACCACACGTAGACGCGTCCCAGACTTACAGCAAGCTCGGTGGCAGCCAGACAGAACACGTCCGTGCCAGACCCTCAGCAGAAATACCAGCGTTTTCTGGTCAATACGCTTCCCACATGCTTTCTGCCCAAGAAAAAGCCAAAGCACCTTCATTTCAATAATTGCTGTGGACCTGTTTAACTGTTTTGATGTTGGCAACCGCCAAAGTTCCAGCTAAACTTAGAAATTCAACTAGGGATGGAAAAATATGTTGGATAAGTTACCAAATGATGCTTTAAGAAAACAAACTCATTCTCTAAATTTGAGCCCCATTGGGTACAGGGTGGTGGTCCCCAAGCAGGGGACAACTGCTGACTTCTGGAGACATTTCTGGCTGTCACTGCTGTGGACTGGGGGTGGTCCTGGCTTCTGGGGGGCTAAGGCAGGGATGCTCTAACCACCATACACAGCCCAGCCATGCTCCCCACACCTAGATCCTGCAGGTGCCAAGAGTGTTACAGCCAGGAAGGAAGCCATGTCTGTCGGGACATGACCCACACAGTGGATGTCCACAGTCCTGAGATAGTCCACAGGGAGGTGAGTCCCCCGAGCCCCCCCGAGCCCCCGATTCTGCATCTGGCCACAACCAGCAGTCAGCGGCACCTGGAACATGATGACCCCTGCCTGGTTTGTGCAGAAAGTCCTTCCAAGTGCAGAAGGTGATGGGCAAGGAAACAGGCCCAGAAGGTGAGCATGTGGATCTCCCATCACTTGGCCACGGACGTGGGCCCTCAACCGCTCCCCTTAGCCTGCAGGTCAAAGATGTGTGGGTCTTAGAAGCTGGGGTTTTCAGCAGCAGCACAAATGTTCTGGTCACCTGGTGCCGTCAGCAGCATGAAGAGGCCTCACCTGCATCCTGGGACAGTCATGCTAGGCGGCAGGCATTGTCACAGGCAGCCCCATCAAGGACTGCTGCCCAAATGAACTCAGGCAAACTTGAGAGATTTTTGGATTCAGAATTACAGATGCAGGGTCCTCACACCTGCAGTGAGGGATGACTGGATTCAGGGGAATGGTACTGATACCATTTGTGCCCAGGCCCTGGATCAAGGCCAACTGAGTACTCTGGTCTCAAGTGGGCCCTGAGGGGAGGCTGACCCCAAGGACTCCCTTCCAAGGGGTGGAAAGAACAGGCCCTGTTCACCAGGATAGCTCTCCTTTTGGGGTGGCATGAGAAGCATGGCATCACCTCCAAAGAGGAGATTTCTGTTCAACCACACCCACCTATTTCTATTTCCTTTTCTATTTCCTTCCAGAATGTAAGGCCCTCAAGTTCTGGTCATTTGTAGTGCCGACCCTGAAAGGCAGCACTCAGCTGGACACCGAGATGCCCATAAAGTGATTATTATGAGAATCAGTCACCAGTGCAGCTCTGCCCAGGGTTCTCTCTGACTTCTTCCTGACCGAAGAACTGCAGAATGCCCTGCTCCTGTGAAGAGGGTCTGTTCAGACTCAGGAGGCCTTACGGCCCTCCCAAGGGCCCACCATGCCCTTGCGCTCCCTTATCCCCACTCTGAGAGGTCATGAAGAGCTCGGCCCAAGGGCGTCAGCAGGAGGACCCCGTTACCCATGAGGAACACGGCTTCTGGGTGCTGAGACTCCTCCAGAGAGACCCTACACATTCTTTGAAGGAAGCCCAGGTGTGTAAGCCCCGGGCCACCTGATGTGCCTCAATTCCTTCATTAAGCAAAGTGCAAAGTCTGGTCGGTGTACGTCTGGATACACCAAAATATCCCCTGAATACAGACACAGCCACAGGACATGGTGCCAATTAGAAACAAACACACAATGAAAACCTTCAGCCTGAGAGGGGCGACTTCAAGCTGACCAGTTACAGTGTGCGTTCCAGTATCCACACCGGCCCTCAGCATCAAGCTCTGCAGACGCGGGATGTTGAGCAGCGTCCCTGGCTCACGAGATGCCCCTCAACCTAGGAGGACCCAAAACCATCTCCAAGGAAACAAAGCCTGGGGGTGAGACACGCCCCCACCACTGCTTTGCTGTACATGCCAGCTCCTGTCCCAGCCCCGCCAGTGACTGAGAAGTGACACAGAGGAAGTGTGCCGCCCACAACCCCTCAGGTTCTTCAATGAAGTAACTCAGCTGACTTCCCTCACCTACCGGCAAGGCAGTCCTAAAGACCCCAGGAGGGACGGAACTGCACCCCCCCACCACCCCCACCAAGGGAGGAAGCAAGCAGGGCAGCTGGCCAGGCAATCAAAGGCTTCCTGGGGAACATGCTGGAAACCGGAAGCTGGAGGACTGTTCACCTCCAGTGAGTCTGAAACAACATTATTACACGTAACAGAAAAGCCAGATCTGAGGGGGCTCCGCCCCAGGACACATTTAACCATGGTGTTCACGTATCAGGAACTCCTATCAGCCCAGGCTGCGGGACCCACACTCAAGTTCTAAGGCACACAACCCCACCTCAAAGTGAAATAAAACAAAAGGGCAGCGGGTGTGAGCGGAAACAAAGGAACACTGGCAGGACCCATAAGAGAACCATCCCTTTTAACTTGGCCGGATGCTGTATCTTGGGATCACAACAAGAAGCAAAGTACAGAGCGGCTTCAAATATTAATCTAGGGCTTGCTGTGTCAGGAAAGCTGAAAAATGGGTGGTGATCTACATGTATTTCAGTGCCACGAGAACACGAGGTAAATGATGAGACATCAGGTTGATGGAATTTTACAGACATAGAAAACTATTACAACATAGTGGCAGATGAAACATATGGTACACAAAATATATTTGCTATGATGTTAATAATGTAAATGTTTCCTTCCAGTCTTTAACATACATGATATTAGAAGGAATCAGAATAAAATGCTAACAGTGATTCGGGAAGAATTAAGCAATCTTAAAAAACCATTCTCTAATTTCCATTTTTAGAATTTAAAAACTAATGATAAGCTATTTTTTCTAATAGTTGCTGAAATAAACCTTGTGGTTGAAGCTACAGGGGTGCCTTCCCAACAAACACAACTTACTTCTAAGCTGCCAGGACCTCAAAAGCGGGATAATCAACCATCCCTGCTGTTTGCTTTCAGAAGCTCCATTTTGAAGTTAAGGCATAAACAGACACTAGGGAGGTAGCCTGGGTTTTACATTTATGATGAAAAGTTCAAAGAGGAGGCTTTCTCCTATTTACCTTAATGTCTATTCACATTCAAGCTGTATTTTCAGTGAATGTATCTATAGGGATGGGAACTACAAATAAATACAACCAGCTTGAGATCCTTATTCTACTAAGTTGATGTCAAAATGGCATTTTGAGCCCTGTTTCATTTATTTATTAGGAGCCCTGCTCCCTAAGACAAATCTCACAGACGTGCATCTAGACCAGGGGGTGTGACCCCAACATCCCCAGGAGGCTCTCCTGGTACCTGGTACCGTATGCCCGTCACCCCTTGCCTGTGGTCGGCAGCCTCGGGCAGGCATGAGGCCCGCAGAGAAAGGGGGAAGAGATGTGACACTGACCTCATAGATGAAGTACACCTTGGCGCCCACGTATATCCCCATGCGCACGACGGCCCGGACAGCAGCATTCATGCCTGCAGAGGAAGGCAGACAGTCATTACTGATGAGGCCCTAGTTAACTAACCGTGACAGTGGGAAAACCATGCAACCCCTTGGAAGGCTCCTCTTGTGAACAACAGTCCCGACGTGAACCCCCAGGACTAGTGCAGGGAGCCGGGGACAGGAGTACAGAGACCAATGTGTTGCAGGCTGGACCGCAGGGAGCATCACAAGGGAGCCAGGATGTTTGTTTTAAATTTCGCTGCAAACACACTCAGGACATGGGCGACCTCAGTCTGGTATGAATCTGCAGGTGATTCCATCCAACTGCAGAACAACAGAGAGGAGAGGTGCTTTCTTATAGGTAATCAAAGAAAACAGGACTGAAGAGGCCCATTGGTCTGGGGAGGAGAACACTGTCACCCGCTGCCAGTGTTAAAGAGTAAAATTTTAATCAGTGGCCTTAAACACAAAACAAATCACACAATCCTATTAAAAGAAAGCTCAAGCTAAACCAACATACTATAAGTAATACCTAATCAAGATAAAATCTAGGCCATTTTCTATATTTCCCCAGAGCCTGAAAGGAAATCAAAAGTGCAAAGTATCCTTGTATAAAACTGCTACACCCCATTTGGCTGGCATCATCGACTCAACGGACATGAGTTTGAGCAAACTAGGGGAGATAGTGAAGGACAGGGAAGCCTGGTGTGCTGCAATCCATGGGGTCACAAAGAGTCAGACACTACTTAGCAACTGAACAACAAAACCACATTCTGCTTTCCACTGAAGCCCCATTTCTGGGCAGCCATCTGTGAAATGGACCATAATCTAGACCAACGTGAACAGGTCAGGATTTCGTGTCTCATCACCCCAGGTGTGAAGCCATCAGGAGGACAGTGAGAAGGGAGGACCATTCCTCCTTGAAAGGAAGGAGCCTTGAGTCTCAGAAAACTCATAGCCTCTGGGCCCCCAAAGGTTTCAATCTGAATCCTTCATAAATTTAAATTTCAGGGTCAAACATCAGGACTAAAGGTGTTGGAGAAGGTGGACGATCAAGTAAGCGGTGCTATAGGTAAACAAAGCAACAAATGAAGGCAGCTGTGGTCCCAGGAATACACTCCACAGACAAGGAGACTAAGTTTGTATGTATTTGGAGGGTAAACTGGCTCAGAAGACGATTACAAATTTTCAAATTTCTTTGAACCAGGTCTGGAAATGTGGAATAAGACTGCTGCCTCTGAAAGGTGACCATTTTGAAAGGTTACTAGGTTCATGGAGCTGAAAAAGCTGGAAATAAATCCATGTTAAACAAATAAATGCATGTTAAATAAATAAATGCACGCTAAATGTGGCTGCCCCACTGCTCCCAGCTGGGCGCTCACACTCGCCCATCTCACCACAGCCTCGGGCCTCGACCCCATGGACAAGCGTGCCTCCTTGTGCCCTCCCCACAGACCCTGTGATTCCAGAACTTCATTCTATGGCCTTGGAATCGAGAGCCTGACTGCCAAACGCTGGGGCCCTGCCAGCCCTTCACGAATGACAGACTCCTGCCCACCCCGCAACTGCCGTCGCTTCTGAAGACCTCCTGAGGCTGGTGGCGGGTGTTCTAAAGGCAGGAATAAAGAGGACATGGGAGATTTTAAAACATGCAACTGGGAAAGACAGGGCAGGAGAAATGGCAAGCAGGAGACTGTTAGAGGTGACCCTGGGGACCCCCATGGGAAATAAAAACAAGCTGGAGTGACCCCTGCCCGAGAGGCCTAACCACCTTCATGCTAATGGCCTGAGTTCCTTCCCCGCCCAGAGGGGCTGACCCGGATTCACCCGGGAACCCGACCTGTCCCCTCAGCCTGCAGCAGGCCCCGTGAGGGGGGTCCTGAGCACCCATTTCTAGCAAGCTCCTGGGAGAGGAAGCCCTGGCGT
Source organism: Oryx dammah (assembly GCF_014754425.2). Classification (NCBI taxonomy): domain Eukaryota; kingdom Metazoa; phylum Chordata; class Mammalia; order Artiodactyla; family Bovidae; genus Oryx; species Oryx dammah. The sequence continues at coordinate 38,339,830 of NW_024070194.1, read as the reverse complement.
CTGAGAAGCTCAGTGCCCCTCCCCCAGGGCTTTTATTCGAGGGCAGTTAATCTGCTGCAAGGCAGGCTTTTCCCAGCAGCCCCCATGGCCCCTTCTGACTGGGCCCTGAGCGGAGCCATCCTGCTTAGAGCTCAGTGATGACCAGGGCTGAGTGCTCTGCACACCTGGGCGGGTGCGCCCACAAAGCCCTGGGGACTTGGTCCTCCTGGGAGCCCAGGGAGTCAGCCCCTGAGTGAATATATTAATAGCGGAGGGAACAAAGCGAATAAAAGGCAAAGCTGGGGTGTAAGCCCTACTCTCCCCCTTATTGTAACTTAAAAACCATTGTACTAATAACTGCCTCTAGAAGGAAGGAAACTTAGAGGAAAAAATGCCCATTGGGCCCGGTTTCTTGTGTAAATGTTTGTGGAAAGGCCGGCTGTCCGCTTGAACTTGGGGCCCACAGGGCAGAGCTGCTGCCTGGCACTGGCCCCACAGGTGGGTGCCTTCCAGAAAGTGTCCAGAGGACAGAAGCAGAGGGCAACAGGAAAGGCTAGTTTCCACCGGCCGTCTCTGTGACACACGAGTGGGGTCCAGGCTGGGTTTGCTGTCTGAGGCCTCCTGGGTGAGCAGCCCCAGGTTCCAGGGCACTCCAACAGCTGTTTTTAGTAAACCTTCAGACACAGTCAGTTTCCTTCCTTTTCCTTTTGGTTTTGTTTTGGCAGCCAGGCCCCGTAATTTAAACAACCTCCATAACTGTTTCCATGGGAACCATCATCCTGCTACCAAGAAAGTGCCTTAGTCTTTGGAGAGTAACCTCTTCATCCCTTGCAAAAATTAGAACCCTCGTCCTCAGGGAATGACTGGACTTGTTACAGAAACCAAAAATAAACCTTGACAAACCCAGGGAGCAGCTAAGAGGGAAATGTGAGCAAATTAGGTGTGATAGAAAGAAAGGATTGTTAGACTGTCTTCCTGCTGTGACAGATCCTCAAGTAGCTTCTTACTAAAAGCATGGTGCATATAAGACAGTCATTAAGATAACTTCTTCCTTCTGACTGGGGAGGCCAGCGACCTCTAAGGGAGGCTTCTAAGATTCTGTTCTGATAAAATTTAAACTTCGAGCAATTTGTAAGAAATGAGGATTGTGTTGCTTCTAATAAAATAATTAGAGCTGTTTTATTTCCCCATGGTCTGAAAAGCCTAATAAACATACTTGCTAGGCCCTTTTGGTCCATGTTGAGCCATTTCCCCTGCATATTTCTCAGGGCCTACAACCACTCCCTGACTAACTTCAACATTTAAATTCTCTTTTGAAAAATAAGATCCAGTACTTAATCTTACTGGCTTCTCTCTGATACCATGGGGTTTTCACCTTTGTTCCAAAGGGAGGACGTCAGCACAGATCAGAAAACAAAACAGTTTATCTTGCTCTTGCTACTGCTGCTGCTGCTGAAGTCACTTCAGTCGTGTCTGACTCTGTGTGACCCCATAGATGGCAGCCCACCAGGCTCCCCCGTCCCTGGGATTCTTCAGGCAAGAACACTGGAGTGGGTTGCCATTTCCTTCTCCAATGCATGAAAGTGAAAAGTGAAAGTGAAGTCGCTCAGTCGTATCTGACTCTTAGTGACCCCATAGACTGCAGCCTACCAGGCTCCTCCGTCCATGGGATTTTCCAGGCAACAGTACTGGAGTGGGGTGCCACTGCCTTCTCCACTTGCTACTGCAGCCCTCTACAAAGCTTCCCTGTTTTAGTAAATCAGGTGTGGGAAGGACAAACAGTCCACAGGAGAAAGTGTCCCTGTGACCAATTACCAACCTCGCCTTCTCAGCACCCTGCCGTGTCCAATCATCGAGCCCTGTGTCAGACACCAGTGATACAAATCCCTGAGGGGTGTTGACTGTCTGTCCATCCAGGACACATGGATGGGTGTCTTCTCTCTGCCGGCACTGCTGGGCAATCCACTGACACAATGGTGGACCTACTAGCCTAGTGGGCTTCCCCCCTGGCTCAGCAATAAGAATCTGCCTACAATGCAGGAGCGGCTGGAGACACCAATTCAATCCCTGGGTCAGGAAGATCCCCTGGAGGAGGGCATGGCAACCCACTCCAGTACTTGACTGGAGAGTCCCATGGACAAAGGAGCCTGGCGGGCTACAGTCCACGGAGTCACAAAGAGTCAGACACGACTGAAGTGACTTAGGACACACGTGGTAGCCTAGGGGTTAGGATCCCAGGCTTTCACTATGCAGGACCTGGGTTCAATCCCAGGTTGAACTGAGATCCCACAAGCCACGTAGCAAGATACAAAAAAAAAAAGTGCATTTGATTACTGAAGGCTTAATTCATCAAAATGACTTCATGAGAAAAGACAGCCAGAAGACAGACAGACTAATCACCTCCATCTTGCAGAAGGAAGCAGTCCATTATAGGTGAGGTTCCAGGAGGGAGATTCAACAAACATCTGGGTACCTGCCAGGTGCCCCCAGTACTGCCCTGGGCACCAGAAACACCCTGGTGAATGGACACACATCCTGGGCCACTACTTCCCACTGTAGCCACTTGGCCCAGCCAGCTCATCTCAGAGCTCACTTGCTCATGTGTGAAACATATGAGTTACTGCATGGAAGCGCTGGTGGCTACTGCTAAGCAGTTCAGTTCAGTCGCTCAGTGGTGCCCGACTCTTTGCGACCCCCATGAATCGCAGCATGTCAGGCCTCCCTGTTCATCACCATCTCCCGGAGTTCACTCAGACTCACGTCCATCAAGTCCGTGATGCCATCCAGCCATCTCATCCTCTGGCGTCCCCTTCTCCTCCTGCCCCCAATCCCTCCCAGCATCAGAGTCTTTTCCAATGAGTCAACTCTTTGCATGAGGTGTCCGAAGTACTGGAGCTTCAGCTTTAGCATCATTCCTTCCAAAGAAATCCCAGGACTGATCTCCTTCAGAATGGACTGGTTGGATCTCCTTGCAGTCCAAAGGACTCTCAAGAGTCTTCTCCAACATCACAGTTCAAAAGTATCAATTCTTTGGCGCTCAGCCTTCTTCACAGTCCAACTCTCACATCCATACATGACCACAGGAAAACCATAGCCTTGACTAGACGGACCTTAGTTGGCAAAGTAATGTCTCTGCTTTTCAATATACTATCTAGGTTGGTCATAACTTTTCTTCCAAGGAGTAAGCGTCTTTTAATTTCATGGCTGCAGTCACCATCTGCAGTGATTTTGGAGCCCCCAAAAATAAAGTCTGACACTGTTTCTACTGTTTCCCCATCTATTTCCCATGAAGTGATGGGACCAGATGCCATGATCTTCGTTTTCTGAATGTTGAGCTTTAAGCCAACTTTTTCACTCTCCTCTTTCACTTTCATCAAGAGGCTTTTAAGCTCTTCTTCACTTTCTGCCATAAGGGTGGTGTCATCTGCCTATCTGAGGTTATTGATATTTCTCCCGGCAATCTTGATTCCAGCTTGTCTTTCTTCCAGTCCAGTGTTTCTCATGATGTATTCTGCATAGAAGTTAAATAAGCAGGGTGACAATATACAGCCTTGACGTACTCCTTTTCCTATTTGGAACCAGTCTGTTGGTCCATGTCCAGTTCTAACTGTTGCTTCCTGACCTGCATACAGATTTCTCAAGAGGCAGGTTAGGTGGTCTGGTATTCCCATCTCTTTCAGAATTTTCCACAGTTTATTGTGAACTGCTAAGCAAATGATCACTAAATGTTAGTTACTCTCTCTTTTTTTTTAATTTTATTGGAGTATAGTTGATTTATAGTGTTTTGTTTCAGGTGCACAGCAAAGTGATTCAGTTACACATATACATATCTCCACTCCTTTTCAGACTCTCTTTCTTTACAGATTATTACAGAATATTGAGTAAAGTTCCCTGAGCTATAGAGCAGGTTCTTGTTGGTCATCTATTTTATATATAGTAGTCTGTGTATTAGAGAAGGCGATGGCAACCCACTCCAGTACTCTTGCCTGGAAAATCCCATGGATGGAGGAGCCTGGTAGGCTGCAGTCCATGGGGTCTCGAAGAGTTGGACACAACTTCACTTTCACTTTTCACTTTCCTGCATTGGAGAAGGAAATGGCAACCCACTCCAGTGTTCTTGCCTAGAGAATCCCAGGGACGGGGGAGCCTCGTGGGCTGCCGTCTATGGGGTCGCACAGAGTCAGACACGACTGAAGCGACTTAGCAGCAGCAGCAGCAGCAGTGTGTGTATGTTAATCCCAAACTCCTAACTTATTACCCGCCCCCCTCATTTCCCCTGAAATCTGTGGGTCTGTTTCTGTTTTGTAAATAAGTTCATTTATGTATTTTTTTAAAAAAATTAGACTCCACAAGAGTAATATTGTTTATTTGTCTTTCTCTGTCTGACTTGTTCAGTCACAAAGCCGTGCTTAGTATGATAATCTCCAGGTCCATCTGTTGCGCTGCAAATGGCATTATTTTGTTCTTTTTTTTTTTTTATGGCTAACCCTTCCTGTTAGTATGAAGGCTTATACAGACTCCATCTACATGTTGTTGTTGTTCAGTCGCTAAGTCCTTTCCAACTCTTTTCCACCCCATGGACTGCAGCACACAGGCTTCCCTGTCCTTCACTATCTCAGAGTTTGCTCACACTCATGTCCACTGAGTCGGTGATGCCATCCAACCATCTCATCCTGCCGCTCTCTTCTCCTGCCCTCAATTTTTCCCAGCATCAGGGTCTTTTCCAGTGAGTCAGCTCTTTGCATCAGGTAGCCAAAGAACTAGAGCTTCAGCTTCAGCATCAGTCCTTCCAATAAATATTCAGGGTTGATTTCCACCAGCTTTCTGTAAACACTGGCTTACTTTGCTATAGGTCAAAAAGGACTCAGTCTTCCTGTTCAGTCTACACTGTAGGTCCATTTCTCTGCACTTTCATCTATACCGGGCCCTCCAGAAGCCCTCAATTTGAGTCTAAGGCAAGGAGTCATTTTCAGCATATGACACAGTCTTGCTTCGGGGGTGGGTACCTTGTTAGGGTAAGTCTGTGCACTGACCTGAAACTTATTGTAGGTTAAAGTGAAAATCAGCTGAAATTTGCAGACATTCCTTGTGACAATGAAAGCAATACAAAGAATGAAAATAATAATAATTAGCCTTAGAAATAGTCTTCCTCTGTGGCCAGGGCTGGGGGAGTCAGGAATATAGCTGGAGGATTTTCGTTTTGTTCAACAATCATATAATATAAATTCCATTGGAAATAAGCGCTTCATCACTTTAGTCTCAGTTGTGACATCAATTTAGCCACCCTGATGCTCTCATTGGACAAACGGATTTTATGTTCTACTTGCAAAGCTGCTTAAAAATCATGTGTATCATCTATGTAATATCTTTCTCTTTGGACTGGTAAGTAGGGCAGTTAGTCTCATGTTTAAGTATCTATCTGAAATTTTAGGTTATTTCCTTTAGATGACTATAGTTTACTTCTTCATTAATTTCATCAAGAAATCATTAAAACATTTTATACCAATTAAGTAGTTTATATATTTTTAGTAAGAGAAATTTCACACAGTGATCCTGTCTTCCAATGTACTTTGTTAAAGCACAGTCTTAAACTCCATTTGAGTCTTTTAAAATTTTTAACTTCTTTTGTTTCTAATCTGAGGGAAATTTTTAAAAAAATACTTCTTTCTAATTTGAGGGAAAATATTTTTACTTGTGGCAAATTAATTACTTCTTCATAATCTGCAAGATAGAAAGAAAAATGCCATTTGCCTTACTAATGAAAAGTCTGGTGTTATTAAAAAAAAAATCACCTGTATAATTTTGAGCAAACTTGGCTTCTGAGTATTAATTAGATGTTAGAGCCTTAAGAGCAGGGCTTACTGGAAAACATTTGGGATTGAGACTGAACTTGGTTTAAATCCTTCCAAGGGCCACCTAAGAGCCTGTAACCTTAAAGACGTTACTTCTTTCCCTACCTCCAAAACCAAGACGGTAATCAGGCCTGGAGATGAAAACCACAAAGCTCCTAGGACATGAACTGTGCCCAGGAACCAGCAGCTATAGCCTTCTCCACATGAAATTTTATCTTTGTTTCACATCTTAATAGAAAACTATCCTGAAATTAAGACTTGTGGTTATTCTCCTTGGTCTTTAGCTTCCAGCAAACCTCTCTTATCTTAGGGAAAATCAAGCATGGATATCAGAGTCAAGACAAAATGGCAGAGCACGGGAGAGTAACGTCATCTCTAGGAATCACCTCAAGGAGCTTAAGTCCGCTACCTCGGAGGCCAGTCCCCTGGTGCACACAGCGAGGCGAGCTTTCTCAGAAAGAAATGCATGCCCCTGTTCAGTCAGGTAGGATCGAACAGGAGGTGGCACTTGGCATGAAGTCCAAGAAGAAACAGACAACAGGCTCAGCTCTGCCCCAAGGAAGATGCCCAAATGTCAGGCCACCGGGGGCTCTCCAGCAGATACCACCCAGAGGAGCCAGTTCAGGGCATCAGGACAACTCCCATCAACCTGACCATACACCGACCAAGCCATCTGACCTTGTCGTATAATTTTGATTCTCAAAGTATGCTTTTCCACTGAGAAGAGGTGTGGACTTACTGACCTCTATTATTCATAACTGCTCACAAGTGACAGAGATAAGTAGCAGGTATGTAGCAGAGAAAATGCTGATTCTGTCTATTGCATCATCACCTCAATTGCCTTTACACCAGCTACCAGGTAGCTGAGCAAATTTATGGAAAAGGATTCAAGTGAATGACCTACATTTTTTTTTGAACAGACACAGCACCTTAATTCTAAATGACTTTGCAACTCTGACCTTGAAAGCTGGAGGATTAAGAGACCAGTTCCTTTTTCTGTGCCAGCATTTTATTCTTTTTCCAAGCCCACGGTAAGAGTTACTCAGGACGCTTCCTAACTTGGGTAGCCCAAGTCCCGGGACGCAGTTGCTTTTTGAAGCGCGTTGACCGGGAAGCCCTCTTAGCCCAGCAGCGACTCGCCGGGACCCAATCCAGCACATCAGGTGAGTAACGTGGGCTATGTCATCAATTTCACTCTGCCAATTCCCCACCCCCAGTCTTTGCTGTATCACGTTTTCTCTCTTCACTGAGGCCACTTTACTAGAATACCAAATTAGACCAGCCTGCTCGGGCTCAGCCGGCTTGTGGGGCGGGGGCGGTGACAGATGCGGCGCGCACCACCTTCAATAGGACAGGGAGGGGCTCTCCAGGGACCCGGGGTCCCCTGGCCTCTTGCCGGCCGTGCGCAGGGTGTCCGGGGTTGGGGGCGCGGGGCGCACGGGCGGCAACGGGCCCGGCATCACGTACGCGCGCGGGGCAGGCGGGGCTGCGGCCACAGCTCCCCACCTGCAGCCCCCCCTCCCGGCCCGCCCCTCTCAAGGGCGAAGAGAAGGTCACCAGCAGCGTGGGCGGAGGCTAGGGCGCCGGCCAGCCACTTAAGCATCCCTGCACCGCGCGTGGTGAGATGAGGTGAGAACGAGGCATTGGGGCCTTTCAGCTCATCTAGACAGGAGGAAGGGGGTAAAAAAAACGCCAGAAGCTGGCACGACAGGCGTCCATGGCCTGCGGTCCTCCAGGTTCCGAGCGCATGGGCAGCTCCCCGCTCCTTTCTAGCGGTTGGCTCGCCCCACCCGGGAATCTACGAGGATCAGGAATCCCCGGGCCCCCACGTGCGCCCGGCGCTACGGGCGCGGTCGTGTCATCTCTGCTTCGGTTGTCCGCGGGCCCCAACCTTGGGGCCCCATTTCCTCCGAGACCAGCTTCCAGGCTCGCGGGTGGAGGGCGGCGCCCGAGACCGCTCTCCCGGCGCTGGCAACACCCCGGAGTCCCCGCTTCCTGGTCTTTCCCATCCAGGGGAGGCTGGCGGGGAGGGCCTAGTGACCCGCTTCGGTTTTCGGTTTGGTGACGAGCCGGAAGGAGACAGGAGATGAGGGCGGCGGAAAACCGTTTTTAAAATCTCCCAGCGGAAACGCGAGGCGGTGCGGGTTGGCCCAGCTACCCGGGCAGGGATCCCTGTGCGTTCGCCGCCGCGCGCCGCGGGACAGCAGCGGGGACCCCGCCCGCGCCGCGCGGGGGTAATGGGGCCGCAGACGCGTCGCGGGGACCCAGCGGTCTTCCTCGCGACCCCAGGTGTGGGGAGTCTGGGATGGAGCCAGGGCAGCCGCAGCGGCATCGGAAGTGGCCGCGCTGTAGCCAAGCCTTGGAAGGGAGTCCGGCTTTCATCCCGCCTCGCAGAAGCGGAGGGACCTCCGAACGAGTCCAGGTGACTCTGTCGCCACTCGTAATTTAGGAAATAAACGTGGAGGTGGAAAACTGACCTTCCGGGTAAGGGACCCCCGCACTCTCCACGCGGGTCGCGCAGTGACTCCTTCCGAGGCCGCACCGGCTCCGGCCCTGGAAAAGCACCTCCGAGGTTCCTGGGCGCCGGGCTTCTCCCCACCGTCACTTACTCCTGGTACCCCTCTCCTCCTTGCTCCTCTCGGGCCCCCCATCCCTTCTCCCTGACACCTCATCCTTTCTATGGCGTCCCTTCTCCCGGGCACCCCCATCCTTTCTCCCCGGCACCCCCACATCCCTTCTCATTGGTCCCCTCCCTGAGCCCCCAGCCCGGGACCGGGGACCCGGTGGCGCACCTTGGGCATCCCCGCCGCTGGTCAGCACGCCGATGGCCTTGCCGGCCCCGGAGAGTTGCTCCAGGAACTTTCGGAAGGAGCCCTTGGGGGTCTGAGGGCTGTCGTGGCCGTCCATCGTGAACAGGCCGGAGACCGCGCTCTGGAGGGCGCTCGGTAGGCACTGCGCCCCGCCCGCGCCGCCGCCACGGGAACCGCCGGCCACGCCCGCGCGGCGCGCGCCAATGGGCGGCCTGGGGCGGGCGCGGGGACGCGGGGGCGGTGGCGCGGGCGGGGCTGCGGGCGCCTGATTGAGGGGAGCTCCGAGGGGCAGGGGAGCCTGGTCGGCAGGAAGGACCACTCCAGGGCGAGCCACATGGTTGGGGGGCGCGGTGTGCATCGCAGATGGGAGGAGTTTTACGAGCCGGAAGCGCCTCGGAGGGAGGGGACAGCCCGCAGGTGGGAGGGGACAGCCCGCAGGTGGGAGGGGACAGCCCGCATGTGGGCGGAGCATCCCTGGTAGGCCGCAGGGACAGCACCGCCGGAGTGTTGGCCACGAGGTGGGCGGACTGGGAGGGGGAATCCCGGCGACGGGAGGGTTCGGGGGGCAAAGAGGAACTATAGGTGGGCGGGGTCACCGTGGTCGCGGGAACGCGGCAGGTGGGCTAGAGCATCCCGTAGGGGGAGCCTAGGAGGCCGGGTGGGGGTGCGGGGCGCCGCACGTGGGGCACCGGGTCACTGGCGGTTGTGGGGCCCGAACCGTAGCCGAGGCGCGCGCCCGTTCCCACAGGGTTCCTGCCCGGGTGGTTCTCGTGGCCCGGGCTCCCCAGCCTTTCCTCCGGCCTCCGGATCGTCGAGTCGGTGGGCGTCGCCTGCTGGCGAGGAAGAAGCGCGGGCTCCGTCCCCACAGTGGCTCTGGCCGCAAGGCGAGGAGGCGGACTGAGGTCGTGGAGGATGCGCGGGGACTCTGGCCACCGCTGGTGCCGGGCTGGGCGCTGGAAGGGAAGGGGTGGGGGAAGGGCAGGAAGGTTCTGGCGAGGCGATAAGACCCAAGCCGCGGTGTCCGGGGTCGCCGGCCGGATGTTCGCTGCACCGCCAGGCACTCCCGGACCGATGCGCTAGTGTCTGGTCCGCTGGGTGATGGATGAACAGGGAGCTTGGTCCCCGTCGGTTCCTGCCGCGGGTGCAGACGAATGCGCAGTTTTTCGGAGCGCACAGCGCTGAGCTTGGGGTATGGTCACCCCCAGAAAAGAGTTTCATAAGCGGCCGCATCATCAGTCCCTTGTGGGGACCGCACGGTATCCTCTTACTACTTGCGCAGCAGATGTGCGTTGAGTGGACACAGGGAAAAGAGGTTAAGTCAAGGCCGTCCCTTCCACCCGGAGCAGCCTGACAGTGGTTTACTCCTGGCTGCCCTGGACAGAGCGGTGTGTGCGCTATGCACTTCTATCTGGCACTTGGCCTTATCCTCCTGTCCTCTCTCTGAGCATCACAGTTTTTTTGCAGAAAAGATACAAATACCTGCCATGAACAAGGCCAGACTTCTGATCTCTACCCTGGACCAGAAGTGATGGAGCAATTTCTAAACCCCCCGTGGTCATTTGAATCACCTGGCCTGGTTTTTCCCTCTCCACCAGAACCGTAGAAACCCAGTTTCTGGGAATGCTGCTTGGAAAGATGTATTTTCAACAAATCACAACACATTCTGATGACTGCAGAGTCTGAGCGCACCTGCTCCGCAGAGTGAAACTGAGCAGCGATACTGAGAAGATATTGGGCCTCTGGAGGCTGCCCTTTACTGTCCTGGCCCGGGAGCCAGGTTCCTGTTTCTCCAGCCGAAGGTTTTCCCTCTCCAGGGTTTGTGCTCCAGAATCATCCATCCCTTTCTGGAGCATTCTGCACTTTGAATTTTAGCCCCAAAGTCGTTATATTCTTATAAAATTGACATTTTTGTAATTTAGAGGATTGGCCATTTGTCATTGTTGTCTGTAATGTATTGAGTTGGCCAAACAGTTTGTAAGATGGTATGGAAAAACCTGAATGAACTTTTTGGCCAACCCAGTAAAAAAAAAAGACGCAAACTAAGAGTCCAATCAATGGGTTAAGTACATTTAAATGCAAATATACACATGGCCTTCTATTGCTGGTATGATTATGAAGACAAATGTCCATTTACATGGAAGTGTATTTAGGATATGTTAATAAATGAAGAAGGAGATCAGAAATACCATTAAACTGTGTGTATGCATGCGCACACATGCATATGTAAATTTAGATATTTTATTTTCCTTCTGCTTATTATGGGACTACCACACTGTGCAGTGGTAAAGAACCCCTCTGCCAATGCAGGAGATATAAAAGACTCTAGTTCCATCCCTGGGTTGGGAAGATCCCCTGGAAAAGGGCATGGCACCCTCTCCAGTATTTTTGCCTGGAGAATCCCACAGACAGAAGTCTGGTGGGCTATAGTCCATAGGGTTGCAAAGAGTTGGACGTGACTTAGCATGCACACAGTCTATGGAAAGACACAGCCATCTCTCCCTTGTTTTTCTTTTGCAGTGTGTTTTAGCATTTCTTCAGCTGGTGTTGGGTTTTTTGTGTGGTTTTTTTTTTTTTTTTTTTTGGTTGTTTGGCCTTAGAAGAGGCTTCTCTGATACAAGAGGCCATGTTGAGGTCACAGCTTACCTCCAGTGTGCTGGTTCTCCACTGCTGCCTAAAAAATTACCCTGAGCTTCTGTGGCTTCTATGACCACTTACATCACACGTTTATCATCCCAGAGAGGGCTTGCAGGAGGGTTTTGCTGGGCCCTCTGCTTGGGGTCTCAGAGGCTGCAGAGGTGTCGCCGGGGTCCTGATTCTCCCCTGATCCCTCATCTTAGCAACTCCCTTCTGTCCCCGCCCCTGAGCCAATTTCAAGCTAATCTACAACCACAGCTCCACCACCATCTGCCGTTTTCCTGGTGCCTCATCTTCTCGCCCCTTCTCCCCTAGACTTGGGAAAGTCGAAGATTAAATGAAACGGCTTGCTAAACAAGGAAATGCTGCCTTCAACCCCTGTCCCTCCTCCGCTGTACAGTTGTCTTTCAGTGTCCTTGTCCAAACTTAAAAATAATTCTGCTTTATGTCCAGCAGATAAACTAAATTATATATAAAACAGTTGGATGCTTTCCAAGACCTTGACGCAGAACCATGTTGTCCTGGACCAATTAGAGTCAATATCCAGACACTGGGGGAAAAAAATGGAAAGAAAGCCAGACTCATTTATTTCTGCAGAGTATGTGGCCATTAAGAGTTTAACCGCTCCGGGAAATGTCACTGGTGATGTGAACTGGACCGTCTGTCTCAGAGAACAACTATTTCCTTTTCCGAGCGGTGTTGAAAGCTGGTTCATGGAGACTTCCTCAAACTTCCAACACTTTTCCTGCAACAGGAGAGCACAGGTTGTGATAAGGTGGAATAAACTGATCTTCGTAATTGTCGAGCTACTTCAGGAAAAAGAGGAAAGGAGAGATGGATGGTTCTTTTGAAAAATGAGTTACACAGGGATTTCCCAGTTAGGAAAGGAAATTATGATTTTGGCAGTCTTGCCACGTGATGGTTAATCTTAGGTGTTAACTTGGCCAGATCATCGGTGCCCAGATAGTTGGCAAAGCATTGTGTCTGGATGTGACTGTGAAGATCTTTCCGAGATTAACATTTGAATCAGTGAACTGAGCGAAGCTGATCCCCTGTCCCTGTGGGGGTGGGGGGGCCTCAGCCAGCCCGTCGAGGATCTGAGTAAAGGTGAGCTTGTGGTCTTTCTCCCTAGATGTTATCAGATGTATCAGTATACAAGTCCCGCTGGTTCTGCTTCACTGGAGAATCCTGGCCAGTCAGTCAGCTTAAATGCATTCGTTCTCTGTTTTAGTTGTGAAATGCTGTTGTCCACACACAGGCCTGTGTCCCCAGTGGCATTTTACATGTTCAAGTTTGTAGTGATGGATCTTAAAGCACCCTTCCTCCCACATCAGAACTGAAGTGGTTCATGGCCAGCAGTCAAGGGCAAACATGCCGAAAAACCCAAAACCACAGCCATGAACTATAGTGCTTTTTCAGTTTGCAGACGGGCCCACAGTGACCATGCGTGTGGCAGTGGCCGTGCCGGCTTGTAGCAGGGGTTTTGAGCTTTTTTGGTGAATAAAATGTCTGAGATTCCCATATAAACTATGCACCTCTTCCTCCACCCAGACATACACATGTACGCACACAACCCCTGCATGTTGCATAGTTTAGGGAACTCCTGAGCCTGGTGACTCAGGCAGACAGAGGGCAGAGGATGGAGTCTGGCCCCAGGTCCCAGGGGCAGAAAGTTGAGTCCTCCTGAGCGGCCTCCCTCTGGCTGCTCCTTGTTCAGCCCTGGGGCCCCATCTGAGCTCAGAGCCTAAGCCAAACCCAGGCCAGATGGGGACTGAGCACCAGTTCCTGGGGTTTCAGTCCTGCATCTGGGGGAGTCTCCCTGAACCCCCCACCCCGAAATGCTGTTTGGAAAGCATCATTCAGAGCGCCAGCTCTCCCTCCATTGATGATGTGGTCCTGTGATCCTGCCTGGGACAGACTATTATTGAGTCTATAAAACCTTGTTACCAGAATGGGCCATCCATTTAGAGCCATATTTCGGCAAATGAGGCACCTCTGCCACAGACAGGGCTGATCATTTCTCACCTGGCTTGTTCTGAGTCCCTTCTGCCCTGCAGTCCGCTTCTCTGTTCCTCCCTCTGCCCCAGGCCCTGGTGGGGAGATGGTCACAGGAGCTGCGCTCCAGGTCTTGTAGGGACCTTCCCTCTGTCCAGGTCACCAGGGGCAGAGGACATAGCCCAGCCCTCAAGACTACCCCACTCCAGCCTTTAACCCGGAGCCCATTGGAAGGATCGTTTCTGGAGTCATTGTGTCATCAGGGGGAGAGAGTTTGAGCTGTGAAGACAAAGGGAGCTGAGAGATGCGGGCAGAGAGACAGAGACACACAAAGAAGGAGAGACATATAGAAAGGCAGAGAGAGAAAGCAAAAACGCAACATTCTTTATGTTTGCTTGTGACAACCACCAAAAATATTTAAAATAGTCTCCATTCCCTCAGGTTCCCCAAGTCTGCCTCTGAAACTTCTGAATGTCATCAAGTGTCGGTCCAAATAACCAACGAATAAAACAGCTTGTGAAACCAATTACTCGACTTTTTCTTGATATGTTTCTGAACTCTATGGTGGTATTTCCTAACACCGCCTCCTAATGCCCTCTGTAAATTGGATTTTCTTGGTTGCGAACAGAGAACACAGATAACAATGGTGAGTGTAAATGAAGAGAATATGAAGCCCTTCAGGAATGTTTTATTCATAGAACTGATTTCTATCCTCCGGGGCTCCTCCTTATGGAGAGTGTTGGGGCTCCTTTCCTCACAGTTACAGTGAGGACCTTAGCATTTAGACTTTCTTTGTGGCAGATAAAATGCCAGATAATAAGCATGTATTTCAAGGTTTCTCCTTGGATCCAGATGGTCCGTTTTTCAAATTTTTATTACACTGGTTTGGTGCCTTCTATGTCCTCTGTCTCAGAGATTCTGGAAGGAAGAAACTTTGGGAACTCTGATTAGTCCCATGCCATCTGTTCCATGCCCTTTAGCATACTCTGACTCAGAATTATTGACTCGCAGGACTTGACGCCCCTCAAGGATGCTCCTTGCCCTGCCAAGTTCTGAGGGGCTGAGAATACCTGCCAGCTCACAATTTAGACCCAGTAGGAAGGGCAGAAAACAGCCTGAAGGTGGAGTCCCTTAGCAAAGAAGGCAAAACTTTTCTAGTCACTAGAAACATGAAGATAGTTCATCTAGCCATGGGGGGTTGCTGAGGACTCGGTTTTAATTTTTTTTTTTAAGTCACTCAGTTGTGTCTGACTCTGCAACCCCATGGACTATACAGTCCATGGCATTCTCCAGGCCAGAATACTGCAGTGGGTACCTTTCTTTTCTCCAGGGGACCTTCCCTTCCCAGGGATCGAACCCAGGTCTCCTACATTGTGGGCGGATTCTTTACCAGCTGAGCCACAAGGGAAGCCCAAGAATACCGGAGTGCGTAGCCTATCCCTTCTTCAGCAGATCTTCCCGACCCAGGAATCAAACCGGGGTCTCCTGAATTGCAGGTTCTTGAGGACTTGGTTAAGTACCAATATTCAAAATAGCATCTTCTGGGAGGAAGGGACAGTTAGACAGGGCATCTGGGGAGAGCATGTACACCCTGCCATATTTAAAATAGATAACCAACAAGGGCCTACTGTGTAGCACAGGGAACTCTGCTCAATGTCAGGTGGCAGCCTGGTGGGAGCGGGGAGAATGGATGTGTGTATATGTATGGCTGAGTCCCCTTGCTGTTCACTTGAAACTATCACAACAGTCTTTATTAATTGGCTGTACCCCAGCACAAAATAAAAAGTTAAAATAATGCCAAAATAGCGTCTTCAATAAGCCAGCACTCACGGAACAGAGGAGAAGGGCAGAGTCCCCCCTGCTTCGTGTGTCAGAGCCTCAGATCCGCCCAGGAAGGTGATCCTGAGGATCCCAGCTCTCGCTTCCAGGCCTGAGGGGCCCACGCCCAGTCCCCAGCGGGCGGGCAGTGAGCCTCACCTTACCTGGCCTCCCAGGCTGGAACACACTCACTTCCCGAGGTTCCTGCCCCCAAGCCACACACAGAAACCTTTGTTCCCACGGCTGTCACTTCTGGGGCAGGAGGTGCCCCGCTTCTGTCTCCCACTCTGCCTCCAAGAGTCTGACCTTAGTGTAGAGTTAAGAAACTTGCTTTTTAAAACTTATCCTCAGAATTTTTTTTTTAAATCAGGCAACTAGGAAAAAAAAAAGGACATATCTAAAGTAAGGTGAGTCAGATGCAAGTGGGAATTTCAGGTGATGAAATATGCACGTGGACAAACACGCCATGCTCGGGGCGTGTTGAGCAGTGAGCTTCCCCGCTCACCGAGAACCACGTGAACAAAATAAGGGTAAACAGCAAGGAAATGCTAGGATTCTCTGTCAGCTCCTACTTTTTGATAAATGCGTTTTACAGACTTTCTTTTTATTTTTTATTTATTTTTATTTTTAATTGAAGGATAATTGCTTTACAATGTTGTGTTGGTTTCTGCCATACAACAGTGTATAGACTTTCTTCTAGAGACTGGGGGTCATGGAAGTAAGACAACAGGACCTCTTGCGAGCAGTGTGGGCTTTCCCAGGTGGGCAAGAGAATTAGAAGCCCGTTTGGTATAAATGAAATGAGTAGGAAGGATGATGGATTATCTGAGCAGAATTTTCTACCGAAATATGAAATGGAAAAAGGGCAGGGAGAGAGAGAGACAGCAATTTATCACTCCCATCCAGAGACCCTGACTGGTTGACCAGAAGCCCCTGCACCCCACTCCCTCCCCACCTCCAGCATTCTGGGAAGAGGCTGGTGCCCCGAAGCTCTTTTTCTAGAACATTCCACCCTTGGGCTATAATTAATCAGCTCTTTGCTCTCCATTTTGAAAGCGAGGCCCTGTGATAGGAGCTTGTTTTCGTATCTTGTTAGCTATGTCCTGGTGACGTTCCAGGAATGACTCCAGTCTTATTAGCAAGTGGTACTTAGATCTCTTTCCCTGAGACAGGCTCCTGGAATCTTCCCTGGAGGAGGCTGGTTCTAGGCTGTGTTTATGAGTTCCTGAGAGCGCCTTCAGGTTCACTCTTCCCTGATTCCTGTCCCTTCAGTACTGTGTAAGCGTGTGCAGACACACGTACACATGAGTGCACACACCCCCCAGGGGGCTCGACAAGGTTCCTGCGTCCCCAGCTTTCAGGGGCTGAAGCTGAGGGGGAGCTGTCACCCCTTGTTCTGCTCCCAGCCACATGCCAGCCTGTTTTCTGGGAACGTGGGACCTTGTTCAAGGCCTTGGCCTCAGGCCTCTACCTGGGCCTTGGCCTCCTCCGCCTCCTGCTGGCCTGCCGTACTTGCAGCCTGCTGGCTGCAGGTGTTGCCCAGTCTCTGCCGCTGCCTCTGGATCTGCAGCTCAGGAAGAGGACCATGCTGAGTGGTAGTGAGTTTGGGGATCCAGCCGGGGCCCTGGGGCTTCAAGCTGGCTCTCAGGAGGGTGATGTGACCTGTGACTAGGGGACAGGTAAGGGCTGGGGACGCTCTAGCCAGACGGAGGCCATGGGAAGGAAGGATGTGAGTGCGGACAAAGCAAGTGAGGTTTGTGTGGGTGCTGTGCTGGGGGGAGACCCAAAGCGGTGTCGGGGAGCTGGAGGAAAGGCAGCCAGCAGGTGGAAGGGGCAGATGGGGGAGGGCAAAGGGAGGGGGCAGGCAGGGAGAGTGGCTGGCAGCTGGGCAGGTGCTGGCCCTGGAGGGACTCTGAGCATCTAGACTTCAGGGAGCTGCCCCTGGGGTTCCCTTGTAGACAGGAGGGACTGTCCTTGTGCTAGGCTGGGTGCCGTGGAGTCAGGGCTTCTTGGCAAGGCTGGAACTGTCCCCACACACCCCTGCTGGTCGCCCTCGGGGCCAGGACAGACCTGGGTTGTCAGGTCTGCAAGTACTGGGTGTGAGGTGCTGAAATTAATACACCCTGTCCTCCTCCCAGACCTTGGGATTCCTGTACTCTTTTTAGGGCAGATAGGGGCTGTCACTCAGTGAGGGCCTGTGACTTTCCACCAAAAAACACATCAGAGCGAAATGTGGAGTGCTGCCAAGGAGGCTGTGTCTGCTGCTTCCTCCCAGCCCCCCTTCCTGGGGAACCCTGCCTGCCTTGTACCAGGGCCAAACCCTGAGCTGTGAGCCAGCAACCTGGACCCCTTCAGAGGAGTCTATCTGGGGTGGGGTTGGCAGATTCCAGACCGAGGGTGGGCGGAGGAGAATGCTTAGACAGGTGGGGCTGCAGTCTCTGCAGTCACGAGGCCGGGTCACTCAGGCCTCTTTTTAGGCGGTGGGGAGGGGCTGCAGGTGGCAGGGCCCAGCGTCAGGGGTGAGGGGGGATGGTGGACCCAGCTTGAGGGGGGCAGCGGGAGGGAGGGTGGTGGTGACCAGAGTATTTCCTTTAATGCAAAGGAGGACAGACATATGCGAATGCTCTGCCTTTAGTAAGAGTAGCTGCTGCTTTGTGAAACCCTTCCAGAGGTTTATTGGTCAAATGAGGCTCCTTTCTTGGCATGACTCATGGTTTGCAAATGTGGCTTTGTTGTAGTACAAGCAGAAATGCAGTTTTCCTCTCCTGAGAACAAGGAAAGTAAAGGGAACAGTGAACAGGACAGAGAAGAAAGGTGAGCAGGCCTGAAAGAGTTAATCACTCCTACTTTTGCTTGAACTGTTGCTGATTTGCAGTGTCAGTTAGGAGGAGCCAACCTAGCACTCCCTAATACTATGTAAATTACATCTTGTCCTGGTATTTGCTCTCCTGCACTCTCCCAGCAAATCACCCCTAGTAGCTGTCTGCATTGCAGAAAGAAGATAACCCCCCAGAGACAAATGGGCCCAATTACCGGCTGCCTGACGCCATGAAAAATGCAAGACCTTCTTTACTTCGAGCCTTATCATTTACCCTAAGATTGTGAGACCTCGGTTCCCCTAGGTGGGGGGGAGGGCACAGTTCTTGAGGTGCTAGCCTGCCCCTCTTCCAGCCTAGAATTAAAGCCATCTTTCTACTTCCTCCAAACCCTGTCTCTGTATGTTTTATTCGGCAAGCCAAGATTTTGTGGTCGTGGTTTGCGCGCGTTCTGGGTCAGTGGATTTGTTAATCATTTGAAAGCCGCGCGCTGATCTGGGTCTTTCTCCCTCCCCTTCCTCCCTTCTCTCCCGCTCCTGGTCTTCTTGTTCCTCCCTGAAGGCTGGGGCCAGGCCCCAAAGGGCCACTTAGTAGGGCAAGGAGCAGGATGACAGGACATCCGTGTCCACAGGGGAGATGCCCCTTCATCCTCACGGCCTCCACCCAGCCTGGGGACAGGGAGTTTGAGGATGGAGACCTAAGTGCTCAGTGTCCCAGGGACCTGGTCCCCATGTGTGCTGGACTTGGACCATCCTTCCCGAGTATGAGATGAGCTCCGTGTGCATTTCCATCTTTACTGTTGAGAATAATGGGAATCTAGACACGCCATCTTTGCTCCGTCCCCTAGCTCAGGTTGGAATTTAGAGAATATATATGTACCTGAAAAGCAATTTCAAACAAGCTTTGTGTAAGTGTTACCATGCTGGAATATTGAGAAGGTAAAATCCTGACCAAGCAGATGGGATTTCATTGGCAAGAGTCCTTCCCCTCCTCCAGCTCAGCCTGTCTGGGAACCCTGAGATCTAAACTTAGCCAAAGCTGTTCACTGAAGTCAGAGAAACTCTGTGTGTGTGTGTGTGTGTGTGTGTGTGTGTGTGCGCGCACGCGCATGTGATGTAATGCAATACTACATTCTTCTCTGGATTTGTCTCAAGATATTAAAAACAACCCTTTGGGATTTGTTTCCATCTCTCTTCCCTGCCTCTGCACCCCTGCTCAAAGCACTGTCTGTGCCCCAGGAATCCACACCCTGGGGCCTGATAGAGATGCAGGTTCTAAGACCTCCTTCTCCAAATGATTTTATGCATCATCACTAAGCTTTTATTTATTTATTTTTTGTGTGTGCGTGCTCAGTCATGTCCAACTCTTTGCAATCCCATGGACTGTTGCCCACCAGGCTCCTCTGTCCGTGGGATTCTCCAGGCAAGGATACTGGAGTGGGTTGCCATGCAGTCCTCCAGGGGAGCTTCCCGACCCAAGGATTGAACCCGCATCTCTTTGGTCTGCTGCACCTGCAGGCAGGTTCTTTGCCACTGAGCCACCTGGGAAGCCCCCCAGTCTTAAAGAAGACTCCCAAGCTTTGGATGCCCGCCATTCCCCACAGCATTCTCTGTCCTTATCGTGCTCTTCCTGGAACAGATACATGAGCCTCTGACATCTCCTCACCCTCCTCGCCACATGATGGCCCCAGAGCCCTGGATGCAGAGACCTAAGCCACCCTTCCTACTCATACTGATTCCATGCTTAAAACGTTAGGAGAACACATCAGTTCTACTCAATAAATTTCGAGCGCACAATACAGTATTACCTGCAGCCACCATGCCCTACACTAGGTCCCCAGAATGTATTCTTCTTACTGCTGTGCATCAGTTATACCTCGATAAAAGGTTAGAAGAGAATGAATAATTTCCCTAAAGAATAGATTTGAAATCGGTGTATTCCCAGGATTTTTTTCCCCATATAGTCAGGGATTAATAGATTCCAGTTAGATCACATGGCCTTTCTCCATTTCATAAAAAGGCTTTCTTAGACGTAGGGTAGATTTGAAATAAATTTATTCTGTTTTTTTTAGGACACCAAAATTTACAGAAGTACCTCTGAGCTCAGTATTTCAAATGACTCTGCCTTCAAATTTGAATGTCGTAATACTTTATCATAAATATTTAAGACTTAAATAGGACAAAGTATGTTTGATTTTTTTGCCATTCTGTTAGCACTCTCTTTTTTTTTCTTTCTTAAGCCTTATTAAGGCGTAATTAAAGCACAGCAAACTGCACTTATTGATACTGTGTACTGATGAGTTCTGATCTGTGTGCAATAAGAACTCAGTGGGGTGTCCATCACCCCAAGACTTTTCCTGAGCTCTCTCTCCTGCCCCCCTCCTCCTGCCTACCCAACAGAAACAGTGGCCTTCTCTTGTTTACATTTTCTAGAATTTTATACACATGAAGTAATGTGCTATATACACTATTTTTGCTGGCTTTTCTTACTGAGCATTCTGATTTTGAGATTCAACCACATCTTAGCATGTATTGAAAATTCTCCTTTTTATTACTGAGCAATTTTCCCTTGTATGAGCATCACTTGTTGATGGGTGTTGGGTTGTTTCCAGGTTTTGGTTAGTACAAATAAAGCTGCCATGCGCACTGGTGTACAAGCCTTTGTGTAGGAGTCTGCTATCATTTCTTTTGGGTCATTACCAGGGAGGGGGAATGACCGGGTGATATGGACATGTATGTTTAATTTTAAAATAGACTACCAAATTGTTTGCCAAACTGGCCGCATTTTACCATTTTGCATCCCTGCCAGCAGTGTGGGACGTGTCAGTTACTTCATATCCTTGCCAACACTTGACAGAGTCAGCCCTTTACATTGTAACCCTTCTAGGGGTATGTGGAGGAATCCCATACTGATATTGAATTGCATCTCCCTAACCACCAATAATCTTCAGGACCTTTTCATTTGTTTATCTGCCATCTGTGTATCACTTCTAGTGAAGGGTCTGATCAAATGTTTTGCCCAGTTTTCAATTGGGTTGGTTTTTTCTTATTATTATTGCATTGTGAGAATTGTTTTTCAGCTGTAGGTATAAGTGCTTTGTCAGATATACGTTTCACACATAATTTCTTCCAACCTTTACTTTGAAGATCAAAGCTGTTGACTTTTTTTTTTTTAATTAAAAGAATATATGTTTTTGCCTGCCCTGGGTCTCTGTTGCTGACACAGACTTTCGCTAGTTGCCGCTAGCAGGGGCTACTCTCCAGCTGAGAGACTCAGGCTTCTCTCATTGCAGAGCCAGACTCCAAGGTGTGGGGGCTTCAGTAGTCGTTGAACCCAGGCTTCGTTGCCCCAACGTATGTTGAATCTTCCTGGACCAGGGTTTGAACCTGTGTCCCCTGCATTGGCAGGCAGATCTTTAGCCACTGACCCACTAGAGAAGCCTTGATACATGTTGTGAACCCATCATGATACACGTTTTCAGGGGACATTTGGATGAAGTTCCAGCTTCCTAGTTTCGTAAACTGGTTTTGTTTGTTTATGGGTCACACCAGTCAAATTACATTTCACTGAAAGTTACATTCCACTGAAAGTTACATTCCACCTGCTCTACGATGAGGCACCATTTTGTATACTGACAGAAACAAACAGAAAAACCTTAAGTTGTACTACAGATCCTACTTGGAGATAGTAAAATGTTAAATAACTTCACGGTACTAAGGGAAAAGAGTAATTGTTAGAAAGATAACAAAGAAGGATGGTTCACAGTGGCAGCACGGTCCCCAGAAGTTGTCTCGACCCCATGAACAAGCAGAATTTCTTCCCCCAAAACTCACTGCTTCTGCTTCTCTGTGAAAACTAGGAAATGCGCCTTTAGATGCCAGATCCATAGATGGCCCCTGGGACCAGGTTTCACTGTTTTCTTTTCTTCCTTGTGCTTGGAGATACTCAGCTTCTCTCAGCGGGAAGGGGCCATTGGAGGAGACCCCATGTGCTCTGCTGGGCCGCTGGGCACAGATGTGCTGGGCTCTCCCCTCTTTCTGGTTCAGATCCTGTAGCACTCTTCCCTTTGACATTGGGACAGTTCACTAACCTTCACCGTGGCCCCTTCCTCATTAGTTAATCTGCTCACCACAGGACAGAATCACCAGATGAACAGCTAGAGAGACACAGGCAATCTCCTCAGGGTTTTAGAATTATGTTATTGTCATATAAAGGGAGCTGAAGCTTATTTTGCATATGATGTGTGCGAGACACTGCTTTCAGCAATGCATGTGTGTGATTGTATTTAACCCTCATCACCATCGCAGGCACAGAGCCCGTCTTCATCGATGCTGACTTCAAGAGCACAGTCCCTGGAGGGCCCATCGGAGGGCAGACCAGAGTCACCCTGCGGAACAAGCACCTGCAGTACATCATCGCCTGGTAGGGACTCTGCGGCCACAGCATACCTCTGGTGCAAGAAGTTCCTAAGTCGGACTCCTGGTGTGTGAGGACGTTAGCAGAAGTCAGCCTGTCCCTGAACAACTGAAGCCACTTCAAGAGATTTGGTTTTATGCTGATCACATGCTCTTGGGATAAATAAATCTCTAAGGGCTTCCCTGGTGGCTCAGAGGGTAAAGCGTCTGACCGCAATGCGGGAGACCCAGAGTTCGACCCCTGGGTTGGGAAGATACCCTGGAGAAGGAAATGGCAACCCACTCCAGTATTCTTGCCTGGAAAATCCCATGGACAGAGGACCCTGGTAGGCTGCAGTTCATGGGGTCGCAAAGAGTCGGACACGACTGAGCTACTTCACTTTTCACCATCTTATAAAGCAGGGCTCTCGGGACCCATATTTCATTGCTGTGGAAGCTGACGGTCAGAGAGGCTCCCAACTTTCAGGTGGCCACACAGTGGTTCAGGAGCCAGAACTAGAGTCTACACAGCCTGACAGCAGAGTTGGGCCTCATCTGCCAGGCGTCCTCCACCCTCCATCCCACCCAGGCCCCTCCTCCTGATGCTGGTTACTGGGCCACATAAGTCTAGCTGCAGTTCTGGAAAAGTCTTTCCCACTATTTAGTTTCTGATGAAGAAAGCCTTAACATTAATTTCAGAGTTATCTGTATTTGAACAGATAGTATTTGATCACCAGTTTTTCCCTCGTGGCTCAGTGGTAAAGAATCCTCCTGCCAAGCAGGAGACGTGGGTTCAATCCTTGGGTTAGGAATTTCCCCTGGAGAAGGAAATGGCAGCCCACTCCAGTATTCTTGCCTGGAGAATCCCATGGACAAAAGACCCCAGGGGGCTGCAGTTCATGTGGTTGCAAAGAGTTGGACACGTCTTTGCAACTAAACAATGACAACAGCAACTTGGATTACCATCTTTTATTCATGACCCATCTTTACTTCTTTTACTGTTATGAGACAGTGATAGAAAATGAAATTTTTTATTCCCCAGTATTTGACATTTTCGTGGCTTCTGATGCACTGACCTTTGGTATGAATTTACATGAATATTCTTGAGTCTAAGAGATTCTAGACTGTCCCATTATAGGGACACTTAATAGCAACCCATTCCAGTATTCTTGCCTGGGAAATCCCATGGACAGAGGAGCCTGATGGCCTATAGTCTTGGGGTTGCAAAGAGTCAGACACGACTGAAGGGACTAAGCATGCATGCATACTGTCCTGAATTGCCAGTTTGTTCTGTGTTCCTCCTCCAGTACCTCCCTGGCTATGGGCTTGTATTCTATTTCCATTTGCTTTTCACTAAAATCCCTGGAAGTCTTATTCCCCAAGGCTCTGAAATGATGCAGTCCTTACAGGCATTGGTTCAGACACTCATGCCTTCTTAGTGTGTTAAACAAGCCTTTTTTTTCCTGATCTGTTGACATCTGGGGCCTTAGGGTCCTGTAGGAACTGACCACTACCCTGGGCCCAGCCAGGGGTAGCTGTTCTTAGACTCTTTGAGGGACTTGTCTGAAGGTATGCCTTTTTGTAGGCAAACCAATCAACTCAGAGCCTACCCTGCAAACCGCCTCTTTCTGGAGCTTTTATATGCCTGGTCTCTCTCCCCCTGCCTTAATTACGGGGCCAGGCATCTGACAACCAGCCTCTTCTCCCCTGAACCCACAGAAATTATTCAAAGTACCAATCCTAAACCTACTTGCCCTTCCAATGCGGGCTCTTACTCACGTACCCCTGCTCCCTCTGCCTTCCCAGTCCCTGCTCCTGGGCCCTCTGTGGCCACACCCTCAGAGCCCTGCATGGTGTGGCAGGGGCTCCCTCCTCTTGGAGCCATGAGGAGCAAACCATCTTGTCAAGGACAATGTGTCCTGACCTGTTGGCCCCACCATCCCTGAATAATAATAAAACCTGCATTTTAAAACACTTCTACAGAAATTATCTTTCTCCCCAAGGGAAATATGTGCAAACGAGCCTAGAGAGGTGAGGGATATGTTCTGTACAATGTGAAAATATGGATTCTGTGTTATATTCAAACAGAAACAGTTTAGGCTGAAGCTATGGAATTCTGTATCTTACGCTCCAACAGATTTGCTTTGAGGATGAAATGGCTCATTATTGCTTCAATTTTTCTAGGATAATGTATCTGTACAAAATATTTTCCCTTAGCAGCATATAATGCACACAGCCATGCATTTATTATAGTAAATGCAGAGCATGAGTCACTTGTAAATGTAGACAAACTATTTTATTTCAGATTCTTAAATTTCAAATTTGCTTCAAAAGTCAACTGACTCAAAAGTCAACTGCTTTTCAGCACAGATGGTGTTGTCCTGTTTTAAAAAAGTAGTTATTCATCATGGTTAGGTTGCAGCTCTCTTTTGTAATGCTGAAGCAATAATGTTGCATGGGGCCCTCTAGTGAATGGGTCTCATTATACATCTGGTCAGCCGAAATGTAAATATAATCATCAAGTCTCAGATGCTTTATAATTGTGTTTAACCCACATGACATTGAGCTCGGAATAAAAAGCAATGTTTTTGAATAGTACTAGTGTGAGTGTGTGTGAGAGAGAGAAGGAGAGTCTAGTGTTAGTCCTACATGTAGGACTCGTCATGTGAGTGTGTTCTGACGCTTAGTCATGCCTGACTCTTTGTGACCCCGTGGACTGTAGCCTGCCAGGCTCCTCTGTCCATGGATTTCCCAGGAAGGAATACTGGAGTGGTTGCCATGTCCATCTCCAGGGAATCTTCACAACCCAGGGATTGAACCCACATTTCTTGACATTTCCTGCATTGGCAGGCGGTTATTAATCACTGTGCCACTTGAGAAGCCAGGATATGTCACAGTGCTAATAAAACAAAGGACTCATTCTCAATCCCTCCTCTAAGCAAAAAGTGGTTTCCTAATAAAATGAGCTTAAAACCCCACCCTCGTTGCCACAGCGGAAAGAGGAAAACAAATCCTCCTAAGGGAAGCGAAGACACACTCAGATGAGAGCCGCGTCATTCCTATAAGGCATGAGCCAAGTCTTCCAGAACGTGCCAGAGAGAAGCACAGTTTAGCATAAATCAACTGGATAGACAAACTGTACTTTGGACAAGTTTATAGGCACAGACTACATTTTGGAATAGAAGCCTTGGAAGGAGAAGTAGACATCTCAGTGAGATGGGGTCTGAGAATTAAGTAGGATCCAGGTCCTTGACCAGGAGAGAATGTTCCTGAATAATGGAAGATAAAGGTGAAGATCAATTATTGAGAAGTTGTGAGTGACTAGAACCAAAGTCCCTTTCATATCTCTATGGTTCATATTCCACTGAGTACTGTGAATGATTTGTTGCTTTTTGTTTTCAGGGACTTCCACTTGAATAAACTGCTCTAGATGTCCTGGGTTGACACTGGCTGTTGGCAATGAAGAATCTGGTGCTAAGGAATGTAGAACATCGTGCTAGTATCCCGCTGCACAGAACCTGGGATTTAGGAAGATGGTTTCAGACTGAGACTGTTGTGTTATATAAGTATACTGTGTTCTTTTTTTTTTTTTTTTTTAAGGAGAACTTTCTATTTTGCACTGGGGTATAGCCAATTAACAATGTTGTAATAATTCCAGGTGAACAGGGAAGGGACTCAGCCACACATACACATGTATCTGTTCTTTCCCAAACTCCCCCCCCCCATCCAGGCTGCCACATAACACCAAGCAGGCTTCCCTCTGGTACACGGCAGGTCCGTGATGGTTACCCATTTAAAATACAGTGGTAAAAAAAATAAAATAAAATACAGTGGTGTGTACATGCTGCAGCATTACTCAGACCTAAGTGTTTCTCTGGGCCTAATGAAGGCAGTAATTGCCTTGGAAAGACATGAATTAATTATGGCTCTGAGTCCTCTGAGGAGTCTCTTTTAAGATGATGCTGAGTCATGATGAATACCTCTTGGAGCTGAGCTCTCCTTCTGGACCCGAAGTTCCCATGTTTATAGAAAAATTGATTCATTAAATATTAAAATGGGAAGAGGGGAAAGATTCCTAAAAGAAAGACTTGACTTTACTACACAGAGAGAACACCCCAAGGCTTAGGAACAATTAATCTAATGGTTACAGGAGTGATTGGGTTCTGATGTGATCATTGAAAACATTGGGAATTTTGTGATTTATTAATTTCAAGTTTTTTAACTCTTTTAGAAGGGGAAGCTAAGATTGTCCACACTGAAAAGTCTCATTCTCAGCTTCACCTCTCTTAGTCACAGGGACCAAATGGAATTCCGAGTTATACACAAAGGACTGGTTTTCCTAATCCTTGGAGGAAAGGGTCATTTTGACTCATTTGATGCTTCCGGGTTCCTCAAATTCTCTTATCAAAACAAATAAAGCTATTTTAAAATTGTCCAGTAACAAAGAGGAACTTACAACTACAACTCTTTATTATGTCTAATTTTTTTCTACTCTGTGGAACAAGAATTAATGCCTCATACATTTGACCTTGAGATCTTTGAGATTTTTTCCCTAAGTATCTGTTCTACTTATTTGACCCAGGAAAGTATTTGTATGCTTAGAAGTGTCTTCACAAGGGCTCCACGTTATGCTGGTGTTGCTGTGCCCTATCTTGGCTTTCTTTGCCCACTGAAGCTGAACAAAAAGATTATGGAAACAGAGTTTGGAGGAAAGAAGAAGGTGGTTTTAATACTCAGCCAGCAGAGGTGGGACATACAGCAAGCTCGCCTCAGCTGCTCCTCCTTCCCTCCTCCCCCTCCCCACCCCTTGCCCCTACTCCCTCCCTCCTCCCCCCCTCCTCACCCCTCTCCCATTACCATGAGGAGTCTGGGGGATTATATAAGATAAGGGTTTACAGTCAGGGGGAGGTGATGAGGAAGAAAGGTGTAAGGACCTTATATTCTTCTCTTGTGTTGTTTCAGAAAAAATGGTCATGGGCTGATGTCAGGTAGCCCAGTAACTGGGTCCATTGACTTTTATGTATGGTACTGCTTTCCTCTTTCTGTAATGCAAAAAGAGAAGAACTATGAGGGGTGGTCTTTGAAGAGAGCTGTAAAGGTGAGCACCAGATACAGGATGTAATTAACATAGAGCTAAAGGACTGTAGCAAGCTTAGTTACAGACTACAGATGAGGATCAGTTAAAGTAAAACGTAGGAGTGATCAGGCCTGCTGACTGTCCTCTTTATTTTCTTTGTTTTCAGGAAAGAAAGACTCTTTCCTCTTTTTTCCTTTTCACTGCAACCCTGGGAGACACAGGCTGTATCCATCATTGAGGGTAGACAACAAACTCATGGGTTTAGTCTTTTGCAAACTTTCTTCCCCTTCCCGTGTTGGTTATGATTATAAATCACAGCCAACAAATACTGTGCAGATACTAATATGATACAAGTCAGATTAGCATTGCCCCCATTGGGGAGCTTTTGTTGAAGAAGCTCAGCATAGCAGGGCTGGGTTTCAGTCACAGGCTGTCAACTTGAGTGTGTCTTTGGCAATGGGCATATCAAGCGGAACAGTTTCTCAGTGATCCTGGGGCTCGGGGCCAAGTGCTAGCCAAGCCCTTTAGGCATGTCTGATTCCTGTGACCATCCTCATAACCTTGGGAGCAAAGTCCTGTTCGTTCCAGTTAACCGGGCAAGGGTGGTGAGTGACTGACATCCGTGACCTTGCTCATGACCACCCCCGGGACAAACGGGTGCGGGCAGTGTGGCCTGAGCGCCAGCCACACATTCTGCCACTGCTCTCAAGGCCCTCCTCACACAGTAGTGACACACCTTTAAATATAACAATAATTCACAGATAACGAGCTTGGGCTTTGGAGTCAGACTTTGCTTGGCATCTAGCTGAGCCGATTGCTAGCAAGGTGAGCTTTTGCTCTGTGTCTTCTTATCTATGAAGCAAGAATAAGCCAACCTGTCAGGCTACTGACTTAATTAGAGATAGGACACTAACCAGCCAGCCTGGCAATTGGGCCCTTTAGAAGGAGCTATTAATAACAATTGATTAAATATTAACAACAAGACATAAAAGCATAGAAAAAAGTACAGCTAACCCTTATGGCAGAAAGTGAAGAGGAACTAAAAAGCCTCTTGATGAAAGTGAAAGAGGAGAGTGAAAAAGTTGGCTTAAAGCTCAACATTCAGAAAATGAAGATCATGGCATCTGGTCCCATCACTTCATGGGAAGTAGATGGGGAAACAGTGTCAGACTTTATTTTTTTGAGCTCCAAAATCACTGCAGATGGTGATCGCAGCCATGTAATTAAAAAGACGCTTACTCCTTGGAAGGAAATTTATGACCAACCTAGAGAGCATATTCAAAAGCAGAGATGTTACTTTGCCAACAAAGGTCCCTCTAGTCAAGGCTATGGTTTTTCCAGTGGTCATGTATGGATGTGAGAGTTGGACTGTGAAGAAAGCTGAGCGCCGAAGAATTGATACTTTTGAACTGTGGTGTTGGAGAAGACTCTTGAGAGTCCCTTGGACTGCAAGGAGATCCAACCATTCCATTCTGAAGGAGATCAGCCCTGGAATTTCTTTGGAAGGAATGATGCTAAAACTGAAACTTTTTGGCCACCTCATGGGAAGAGTTGACTCATTGGAAAAGACTCTGATGCTGGGAGAGATTGGGAGCAGGAGGAGAAGGGGACGACAGAGGATGAGATGGCTGGATGGCATCATCGACTCAATGGACGTGAGTCTGAGTGAACTCTGGGAGTTGGTGATGGACAGGGAGGCCTGGCGTGCTGCAATTCATGGGATCACAAAGAGTCAGAGACGACTGAGCAACTGAACTGAACTGAACTGAATATCAAAGAATTTTAGAAACTACCTTCGTGCACACAAATAATCAAGCCACAAAATCTCTATTCTTCCAGTCCTTTGTGTATTACAGAAGCAGCATCTCTGGGCACCAGGCCTCTCGGGTGTAGGTGAGCAGGAGTGGTACCATATTGATGGGCTCCTCTTCCTCCCCAGATACATCTTTATTTTTTTTTAAGTTCAGTCCCTATACTTTTTTATTTATGTATATATTCATTTATTTCTGGTTGCACTGGGTCTTCGTTGCTGCACATGGGTTTTATCTAGTTGCAGAGAACAGGGTCTCCTCTCTAGTTGCAGTGTGCGGGCTTCTCCTTGTGGAGACTTCTCTTGTGGAGCACGTGTCTAAGCGTGCCGGCTTCAGTAGCTACAGCACATGGACCTAGCAGTGTGGTGCAGAGGCTTAGTTGCTCCGCAGCACATGGGATCTTCCTGGACCAGGGATTGAACCCGTGTCCTCTGCACTGGCAGGTAGATGTTCACCCACTGTACCATCAGGGAAGTCCCATATTCTTGATCAGGTTCAAAGTACATTCCAAGGTATTTGTGGAATAATACAGTATTGATGCAGAAATTTTATCTTTTTCACTCTCTGACAGGTTCAAAGGAAAGAACACTGCATCTTGAGTCCTAGAAGTTAACATAAGTCTAATAACTCCCCGCTTGACCTCCTTTTTTCCCTTCCTGAACTACATTCACATCTATGCAGCATTTTCAGTGTTATATTTTATATTCTACTCTGTAACATGTACATGTCATATTTGATACTAGTTTGTAAGTTGCTTTCCAAGGTCGGGGCCATTGCAAACTTGATTTTCTACCATCACCCAGCACAGAGTTTTAGGTACTAATGGTTTATCAGTTGTGTCTTTAGCTTTTTGGTACAAACCACAAGATGTGCGCTCAGTAATTTGAACTGTTCCTCTAAACTCATCAGTAAGGTAAGTGTCCTTGTTTCTTCTCAAACTTAAAATTGATGGTTAAGATGCCAAGGGAGTCAAAGCAGTAGATTATGTTTGAAGTCAAGAAGCAGTTCTTTGCTGTCTATAAAGAATCAATACCATTATCCCTTCTGTAAACAATCCCTTAGGTTTTAAATTATTTAAATGTTGGTGTTCTGAGTCATTGTTGTTCACTGGTATTATCTGATGTTCTAATGTGACAGTGAAGCCTGTTAAACCTTACATGTCTGGCTTAATGGCAACCATGTGAAGGGAGTTCTTTTTGGATCGACTCTAACAATTGACCGATTTTACACTTTAAACGTAATACAGTGGCAGTGTACAGCCAACTAAGATCTGATAGAAAAACAAAATCTTTGTTTCCTTTATTACAATTATTTTTGACCCTGGCCCCTCCTGGGTCCTTGTTGGGGGTGGGATGGTGGGATGGTGTAGTTTGGACATGGGGAGCTCGTAACTGGGGTCATAAACGCTCCTTTGAGAGAAGCCACTGCTCTGAGGAGTGTCACATTCACTCTGCATTTTGTTTCCAGCGCCTGGGAGGTGGAAACTTCCAGGAGGCCTTTGGCCACATCCCCAGTCCTGGAGGACTGAACTTGTATTTGTGTCTTCAGTAAATCTGTTCCTGGGAAGAGTGACTTGGAAGCGACCGGGTGCCTGGTAAGTTTCTTCTTGAGATTGTTTAACTGATTCACACACATACACAAAAGTAGGTCATGCGGTAAATCATGCTCTTTATCAGAAACGAAACCAGAATGTTAGGCTCTAATCACGAAAAACAGTGAACTTTGGTTTTGAAAATAGAGAAGTTGTCCATTGATTTCAGTCAATGTTCACAGAAGATCCTAAATCAATAAACCACTGCTTTTCCTTGAAACATTTCTGTCATCATCTCAGTCATCATAAAACCCAGCTCCCACGGGTCTTCTGTCTTGTGCAGGTACTTGGCTAAGAGCTGGACCCTACAACAGATCCCACTGATTTCCTCGTTTTGCAGAAGGTGAAATCATGGCACAGAGAGTTTATGTAACAAGCCCCTAGGTTGCACAGCTAGAAGAGCTGCACCTGGGGTTTAGATCTGGCCCTGGATTGGTCTTGTCAAAGTTCAGTACAATATTGCCTCTCAGGCAGAAGTGAGGCAGGTAAGCACAGGTATTACAGGTACTGTGACATCGCAGCTGGTGGAGCTAGGACTGTGTCCAGTCTACTCCCAGCCAGAGTTCACCTCCAGCACGCGCTGTGGTTGGAGGTCCCCACCAGGTTCACTCCAAGGTGCTCACAGTCCTCTCTCTGGTCTAGTTTTTTGCCCAGGTGATTGTGGGAACCTGTTTAACTCCTCCTTGGCCTCAGGTGAGTGATTGAGTGAGCATACTGCCTCTGGAGGAGGGCATGACCACCTGCTCCAGAATTCTTGCCTGGGGAACCCCATGGACAGAGGAGCCTCAGTTTCCTATTTGCTAGTGTAACAAATGACCACAAACTCAGTGGCTCAAAACAGCACACAAGGACTTCCTGGTGGTCCAGTGGCTAAAACTCTGTACTTCCAATGCAGGGGGCCTGATCCCTGGTCAGGGAACTAGATCCCACATGCCACAACTAAGACCTGGCATAGCCGAATAAATAAAAATAAACAGATATTAAAAAACCCAAACAGCACACATTTCAGTCTTGCAGTTCTGGGATTAGACGTCCAGAGTGGGTCTCACGGGGCTAAAACCAAGGGCTTGGCAGGGCTGGTTCCTGCTGAAGGTCCTGGAGAAACTGGTCCTTCCCATTCCCCTCTGCTCCAGGCCCCTCTTTCTCCAAAGCCAGGATGTAGCCCCTTCTCTCTGATTTCTCTCCCACGAGGGCCCCTGTAGTCACACTGCTTCTCAGGACAACCTCGCCATCTCACCACCCTTAATATGATCATGCTGATGCAGTTCTTTCTACCGTTAGGTTCACGCTCAAAGGCTCCAGGGATCAGGGCCGGGGCCTGACTCTGCTCATTGTAACGAGTGTAGGGGTGATCGTGCTGAGTCGCTTCAGTCATGTCTGACTCTGTGCGACCCCATGGACTGTAGCCCACCAGGCTCCTCAGTCCATGGAATTCTCCAGGGAAGAATCCTGGAGTGGGCTGCCATGCCTTCCTCCAGGGGATCCTCTCAACCTAGGAATCGAACCTGCATCTCTTATGTCTCCTGCACTGGCAGGCATATTCTTTACCACAGTGCCACCTGGGAAGCCCATGTAGGTAACTTCAGTTCAGTTCAGTTGCTCAGTCGTGTCTGACTCTGAGACCCCATGAATCACAGCATGCCAGGCCTCCCTGTCCATCACCAACTCCCAGAGTTCACTCAAACTCATGTGTATCGAGTTGGTGATGCCATCCAGCCATCTAATCCTCTGTCGTCCCCTTCTCCTCCTGCCCCCAATCCCTCCCAGCATCAGAGTCTTTTCCAATGAATCAACTCTTCCCATGAGGTGGCCAAAGTATTGGAGTTTCAGCTTCAAAATCAGTCCTTCCAATGAACACCCAGGACTGATCTCTTTTAGAATGAACTGGTTGGATCTCCTTGCAGTCCAAGGGACTCTCAAGAGTCTTCTCCAACACCACAGTTCAAAAGCATCAATTCTTCAGCGTTCAGCTTTCTTCACAGTCCAACTCTCACATCCATACATGACCACTGGAAAAACGATAACCTGGACTAGATCGACCTTTGTTGGCAAAGTAATGTCTCTCCTTTTGAATATGCTATCTAGGTTGGTCATAACTTTCCTTTCAAGGAGTAAGCGTCTTTTTAATTTCATGGCTGCAATCACCATCTGCAGTGATTTTGGAGCCCAAAAAATAAAATCTGACACTGCTTCCACTGTTTCCCCATCTACTTCCCATGAAGTGATGGGACCAGATGCCATGATCTTCATTTTCTGAATGTTGAGCTTTAAGCCAACTTTTTCACTCTCCTCTTTCAATTTTACCGAGAGGCTCTTTAGCTTCTCTTCACTTTCTGCCATAAGAGTGGTATCATCTGCATATCTGAGGTTATTGATATTTCTCCCAGCAATCTTGATTCCAGCTTGTGCTTCTTCCATCCCAGGGTTCTCATGATGTACTCTGCATGTAAGTTAAATAAGCAGAGTGACAATATACAGTTTTGACATACTTCTTTGCCTATTTGGAACCAGTCTGGTCCACACAAAATCTATAAGGCTCTGCAAGGTTGGTTCATACCAATTTCCTTGTTTTTTTTTTTTTTTTTTTTGCTTTACATTTTTAAGTTCTTATTTTCCTCTCCTGCTAGAGCAGCTGATAGAGAATGAAAGAAATTTAAAAAGTAAATATTCAAGTGAGATATATTAATAGCTGAGCTTGGGTGTCTTTGCCCCCAAGATATGCACTCAGAGGAATAGCCTGGCCAGCTCTGGGCAGCCCCACCCCATAGAGGGGCAGAATATGACTTTATCTCATTTCCAAGTTTCACACAGGTGAGATGCAGGTTTACTGTGTGGATTCTGTGGCTGAGATGAGTCATGTGAGCAGAGCCCCCTCGCTCCCTGCCCTGCCTGCACCCCACCTGCTCCGTCAGTGATGCTGGATAGAGAACGAGCACTAAGTCAGATGGGCATCCTTGCCCTGTGCTGGGGAAGCATCTCCTTCAGTCCTGGACCCCTCAGTTCCTCCTGTCCTCACACAGATTCTCACTGCACTCAGGAACAGAAATGAGTTTTTCTCCTGTCTCCTCCCACATGGCTGGAATGAGGGGCCAGCGCTGTCTTCTCTTCCTCATTCCGCCTTCCCGAGTCTATGGAAAATTACATTAGAAGTGTGGGGGAGGGGGAAGACACATTTCCGAGATGGAAAAACAACACATTTCCGAGGATGTGGCTTTGGGTGGTTCTCAACCCCGAGTCTTTCTTTCCTTTCAAACGCCTGCCTGCTTGTTTCCTGTGGTCATTCAGTCCAGCTAAGAAAACCAGAGGCCACAGAAATAGGTGAATAAATAAAGACAACTCAGTGTGTCCATGTTTGTATGGCTATTGCTTTTATGTTCCATTTTCCCCTTCTTGCAGGTGATTTCTCTGATGGAACTGTTCTCCTAGCCGTCTATGATGGTTTATTCCAGATGGAATAAATGTGCCCAGAAACGTGCCAGATGGAATAAATGTGCCCAGAAACGTGCCAGATGGAATAAATGTGCCCAGATGGAATAAATGCGCCCAGAAACGTGCTCAAACACTGTTCTTGAAGTTTCTGTGAAACTGTTTATGGGTGAGGGTAATGTTGAAATGGCACCCCACTCCAGTACTCTTGCCTGGAAAATCCCATGGACGGAGGAGCCTGGAGGGCCGCAGTCCATGGGGTCGCTAAGAGTCAGACACGACTGAGCGACTTCACTTTCACTTTTCACTTTCATGCATTGGGGAAGGAAATGGCCACCCACTCCAGTGTTCTTGCCTGGAGAATCCCAGGGTGGGGGGAGCCTCGTGGGCTGCCGTCTATGGGGTCGCACAGAGTTGGACATGACTGAAGCGACTTAGCAGCAGCAATGTGGAAATGGTCAGACCCTGAGTAAAGCAGGTCCCACCCCCCAAATGTGGTGGGCTTCGTCCAATCAGTTGAAGGCCTGGATAGAGTAGTGACTGAGCTCCCTGGACCAAGAGGGAATTGTCCTGCAGACATCCTTGAGCTCCAGCTGCCCTGGCCTCCAGCCCACTGGCATCCCCTATCCTGAGGGGGTTTACCAAGCCTCCACAATCACATGAGCCAATTTCTTGAAATAAATTTATATATATATATATATATATATATATATATATTTGATTCTGTTGGTTCTCTTTGGTTCTGTTTCTCTGGAGAACCCTGGCCTTTTTCTCAAACATTTAACCTGCTTTTGAAGACAGGATGGGGTGGCCCTTTCTGAGCTGGGAGGGGCAGGAATGACAAGCACAGAGCCAGTACGGGCTCTGAGCTGTGATGAAGAGGGGGTGGGGCAGAGGACCCCCTCCCAGGTGGCCAGGCTCAGCGTCCACCCCGTCACTTCCCACTGCCCACCTGGGTGGGCGTGTGTGGCTCGTGTGACAGACTCCGTGAAGTGGCGTGAGCTGTTTCCAGCATGGTACTATAGGTATGGCTGGGTAGACGCACCATGATGAGGATAATTAGGAAAAAGTCAGCCAGGTTTTGCTCTAGAAAGTGTGCTGGAATTCCTTTGTGAGTTCCTTTGTGAATTGTGAATTCCTTCCTCACAATTCCTTTGTGAGGCATCAGAAGAGACCACTGTAGAAATGTCCTTGTCTTGACTGTATTGCTAAAAGGAGCATTTCTGGTCACCAAAAACTTGTTTAATAGGTTTGACCTTATACACAGGGAATTAAGCATTTAATGGACTGAATGTTACATTACCTCGTGTGAACTTGCTTGAGGTTTCATAATTCTTCCTGGATAAAGGTAAGCTTTCATAATTCACAGCTGAGATTTTTTTTGGAGAAATTTTTATTTTATTAAAATTTTATTTATTTAATTTTGGGCCATGCTATGTGGCATGTGGGATCTTGGCTTTCCAACCAGCAAATCCGATCCATGCCCCCTGCAGTGGGAGCGCAGAGTGCTAACCACTGGAATCCCAGAGAATCCCCTTAGAGACGTCTTTAAATAAAAATCTTTCATGAGTGAATATTTGGAATGTTACCATAGGGTGTCAATGTATGTTAAGAGATTAACATTACTGACTCAACACAAAAAATAAATCCAAGTAAAAAATAGGAGAAGGAGCTGACAGCATTTCTCTAAAAAAGATACACAAGTGGTCAAAAAGGCCATGAAGAGATGCTGGACATCGCTAACCACCGGGGAAATGCAAATCAAACCCACAGTGAGGTACCACTTACGCATGTCAGAATGGCTATTACCAAAAACAAAAACAACCCCAAAAACTTAAAACAAAAAATAACAATTATTGTGAAGATGTGGAGGTTGGAACAGTTGTACTCTTCTGGTGGGCATGAAAACAGTACAGCTACCATAAAAACAGAATGATAGTGTCTCAAAAATTAAATATACAATTACCATATGATCCAGCAAGTCCACTTATGGGTATTTATCCAAAACAATGTTAAGCAGAGACTCAAGCAGGTGTTCCTAGCACTAATCACAATAGCTAAAGGTGGTTTAGAGGCGAAGCGGTGTCCAGCTCCCCCAATCCCATGCACTGTGACCCACCAGGCTCCTCTGCCCACGGGGTTTCCCAGACAAGAATCCTGTGGTGGGTTGCCATGGCCTTCTCCAGGGGGTCTTCCCAACCCAAGGACTGGACTCGGGTCTCTTGCGTCTCCTGCCTTGCAGGCAGATTCTTTACTGACTGAGCCACCAGGAAAGCCCGCTAAAACATGGAGGCCACCCAGTGTCCACTGGCAGATGAACAGAGAAGCAAAATGGGTAGAAGCACACAGTGGAATGTCATTCGGCTTTGAAAACGAAGGAAGTTCTGACACATGTTACAACATGGATGAAGGCTTTATGTTAAGTGCAACAAGCCAGTCACAAAAAGACAAATACTGTATGAATCCATGAGGAGTCATTACATGAGGTCCCCAGAGAATCAAGTAATAGAGACAGAAAGTAGGATGGTGGGGGCCAGGGTCTGGGGATAAGGGGGAACAGGGAGTTGTTGAGTAATAGGGACAGACTTTCAGTTTGGGAAGCCGAGAAAGTTCTGGTGATGACGGTGGTGATGGTTTACAACAATGTGAATTAGCGCCATTGAGTGCACACTTAAAATTGATTAAAATGGTAAACTTTATGTTACGTATATTTTACCAAGATAATAGAAAGACATTATTTCTTTCAATCTTAACCTCCTTGTCCTGATATTGTATATTTCTTTTAGACTCTGACAATGTCATACTTTCAGTTTCTGAAAGTAGCTTCTTCATAAATTGACTATACAGGACAATTTCCCAATGTATTAATCATCTCTGCTAAAAATACAACTGTGAACTGGAAATGTTTTCCAGGAAGTCTAAGAATCCTAGATCAAAGTTGCGTTTTATGGTCCCTGAGAAACAATGGCCTTGTTTAAAGTTTCAGGGAGGTGGCATTGAGCATTTAGCCCTGTGTTCATGGCTTAAGGGTTTCAAACCATGAGCCCTGGCTGCTACGCTGCCCACATGACCCTAGCCATGAGGGCACAAGGCTCTCTTATTTACTCTCATGTACCCTAGAAGCCTAAAATCAATTTTTGGTGAATAAGTTATTGAATCTCTTTTCCACTTCATTTCTGGGTAGATTAATCTTGGAGACATTAATTTCTTTCTTTTGGATACTGAATCTGTGTTCTGGGTCCTCGCTGATATCCGTGTTCAGATACTGAATCTGTGTTCTGATACAGTTCTGGGCTGTATGCTGGGACCTGGTGACTCCAGCCTTACCCCAGAGGGCTGGCAGCTTAGCCCTCGAGGCTCCAGGTGGAGCCTTGATCTTGGAGTCCGGCCTCCAGAGCTGGAGAAGTCTATGTCGGTAGTTTGTAAGCCTCCCAGTCTGTGTTCTGTCACAGCAGGCTGCACGGAACCCAGGCACTGGCACGTTTTCCACGGCCCAGCCTCCCTCAGCCTGTCGGTAAGAGGGATGAACACTAGAGTCTGCTCCTTCGGGAGCCTCTCACTCCATCAAATGAGGTGATTTCCAGCAGCACCTGCCCTGTGCAGCCCTGGACACACCCGAGCTCCTTCTGGGTACAAAGCTACATGTACTGTGATCTCTTGTACCGATATAGATGAAAGTCTGTAGCATTGGTGGTTATAACTGGTTCATATGATCCACGCTGACTTTTGAAAGTCTCATACTAATGCAGGAGAAGGTAATGGCAACCCACTCCAGTACTCTTGCCTGGAAAATCCCATGGATGGAGGAGCCGGGTAGGCTACAGTCCATGGGGTCACGACACAAGTGAGCAACTTCACTTTCACTTTCATGAATTGGAGAAGGAAATGGCAACCCACTCCAGTGTTGTTCTTGCCTGGAGAATCCCAGGGACGGGGGAGCCTGGTGGGCTGCCGTCTCTGGGGTCGCACAGAGTCGGCCACGACTGAAGCGACTTAGCAGCAACAGCAGCACACTAATGCAAACCAGTAGTCATGTATGGATGTGAGAGTTGGACCATAAAGAAAGCTGAGCCGAAAAATTGATGCTTTTGAACTGTGGTGTTGGAGAAAACTCTTGAGAGTCCCTTGGACTGCAAGGAGACCATCCTAAAGGAAATCAGTCCTGAATATCCATTGGAAGGACTGATGCTGAAGCTGAAACTCCAAAACTCTGGCCACCTGATATGAAGAACTGACTCATTGGAAAAGACCCTGATGCTGGGAAGGATCGAAGGCAGGAGGAGAAGGGGACGACAGAGGATGAGATGGTTGGATGGCATCACCGATTCGATGGACATGAGTTTGAGTCAGCTCTGGGAGTTGGTCATGGACAGGGAAGTCTGGCATGTTGCAGTCTGTGGGATCGCAAAGAGTCGGACCTGACTGAGCAACCGAAACTGAATTGAGCTGACTGCAAACCTTGCTTGCCCTTTCACGCTAGAGGGCAGGCAGCTGTGGAGGCAAACTATGACCCCTTGAATCCTTTTATTCCAAGTCACTCCTGTAGCGCAAGGAATCTCATGCTGTGGTGAAGGCCTCCTCATGTCCAGTGTCGCTGGATAAATAATGCACCTTGGGCACTGTTGCTTGGGTCACCCTGACATTTCTTTGATGTGCAGACTTGCACGAGACCACCAGAGGGAGCATGACGCTGGACCACACACACAGGCACACACAGCCTGGTCCCATTCATCCCGTCTTCCACAGGAGGATGCCCACGGCTCAGCCTCTGACCCCACCAGCTGTGTCCAGCATGAAGGGCTAATCAGGAAAATGCAAATGACGAGGGACAGAAGCGGGCAGGTTCCTGGGCTGACAGCATCCCTTGGGCCGGCACAAATCAGGAGCACCAGCAACAGATTGTTCTTTTCTCCAAGGAAGCAAAAGAGACCAACACCATGAATTGTCATAGAAATGCAAACTTTTCCCGCCTGCGAGCAGTGGTTGATGCTGCCCCGGGTGGAGAACAGCATACCCACTGCCTACTGCTGGGAATTGCAGGGTTCACCCAGGGAATCGCTGGGAATCGCTGGGTCACCAGACCTCCTCTGACCTGTTACCACCCCTTGATCTGGTCCAGTGAGACCGTGGCTCCCCTAATCCCAAGCCTGGGTATCCAGGTCTGGCTTGGTCTCAGCTGGTTGGGTCCATCATGGCCCTGAGTGTCCCCCACCCTGGCTGGGCGACACACGGGACATGTGCTGTGCGGAGTGAGTCCTGCTGAGAGTTGAGTGGGCAGGCCATCCCCTCCCACATGCCAGCGGGGCTCCCAGACTTGGCACCCTCGGCCCACCGGCCTCACACAGCCACACAAGAGGGTGCAGACAGATCCCAGACTGAGCAGATCAGGGCCTCGCTGGGAGCAGGGCACAGAGCTGGGCTGAGAGTACCATGGGACCAAAACCCTGGCTGGGTCACCCTCCCAAGTTCCTTACTCAGTGTGGGACTCAGCTTAGTTATCAGTTAGGAAGAAACCCCCTTCCACAGGAAGGATGCTGAGCCAGGCCGCCCTAGACTTACCCTGTCTTCATAACCCTAAACGGCATCTTTCCAACTGCCTCTCACTCACAACCACTTGCTCTCTTGGTCCAAGTGTAATTATTTGTCTTCCAAATTTTACTTATTTATTTTTGATAAAAATTGTGCCTATTTAAGGGGTCTGATGTGGTGGTTTAATACACGT
Source organism: Oryx dammah (assembly GCF_014754425.2). Taxonomy (NCBI): domain Eukaryota; kingdom Metazoa; phylum Chordata; class Mammalia; order Artiodactyla; family Bovidae; genus Oryx; species Oryx dammah. The sequence continues at coordinate 38,299,905 of NW_024070194.1, read as the reverse complement.
ACATTGTGAAATGATCGCCACAATCGAGCTAATTAACACACATGAAACACATCCATCACCTTCCATAATTATGTTTTTATTTTCTTTTTGTGGTGAGGTCACTTAAGATCCACTCTTCCACTCTTTTAGAAAATTTCAAGTATACAAAGCATTACTGCTAACATACTATTGACCATGGGATTTTTGCAGAAACCAAAACCTGTGAGCTAATACATCTCCGGTCAATAGTGTGTTAACTACAGTCTCAACTGTGGTTCAACCCCAGGACTTATGCACCCGATGATGGAAGTGTGTGCCTTTTGACCACCACCCCCCTGACCCCCAGCCCCAGCCCCTGGAGACCACACCTCCACTCTCTACTCTTGGAGTTTGATTTTCTTTTTATCTGCTTAAAAAAGAGAAGAATAAAAAATAAGGATATCATGCATCAGAAAACCTATACAAACAAGGGGCTGGGATCTGGTGGACTCCTGGACTCTGGAGGACACGCCTGGGACTTCTCCAGGACTGTCTAGCAGGAGGGTGGCTCTTTTCTTGCCCATGTGGGTTCTCCTGGCATCTCCTCCGAAAAGTGTCGAGCCTTTCCTGAGAGACACAGGGACTCCAGGGCAGGCTGGGGACTCAAAGCCACATGGTTGGTAGCACTGATTTCCTGGGATTGCCTGTGTCCTTCTTTGTCCAATAGATGGTGGGGAGCTGCCTGACACTGACCCTCAGAGAAATGCTGTAGCACCCAGATAACTCCCAGAAAACTAGAGAAGCAAGAACCCGGTGGTGCCAGAGAGCAGAAGCTTCACCCATGAGAGGGCAGGATGAGGGGAGCAAAGCCTGGATGGAGTGACTGATATCAAGCCAGGCCCTGAGGAGCTCCTGGCACAAAGCCTCTGTGTCCCTCCTTTCTGTGATTACAGAGAACAGCCTTCATTCAGCCTCCATGACCTTCCCTGAGTCCCAGTGGGGAGATTCAAGCAGTTGTTAACTAGGGAAAAGAGGGGAGGTGAGACCAGGTAGAAGCAGTCAAGAGCAGCCTCGGGGAAGGGTTCTAGTTTCCCATCAGTGGATACAGACAACCATGTCTTTGAGCTCTTTTGCCCAAGACTGAAAACCCTCTAGGTGGGAGAAGTTAACAATTAGTGATGGTATGGCTGCCCACAAGCACGGAGACCCCAGACCAGCTGACCTGAAGGTTGACGATGCTGACCCCTACTTAACCTCACCACCCACCCATCAGAAGAATGTCCATGGACTGGTCATGCCCTCTTTAAACAATTACTATAAAACTTCTTGCTATCTCCCCAAGTTGGGATATTTGGTTTTGAAGGCCTGAGCCCACCCTGTCTCCCTGTGCCTGGCAAAGCAGTAAAGCTATCCTTTCCTGCTTCACCCAAAACTCTGTCCCTGAGATTTGATTTGGCATCAGTGTACAGACAAGCCAAGCTTTTGGCATCATGACCGCAGGGAGTGGAGTCTGTGTGCTGCCCAGTGAGCACAGGATAGAGGGCAGGATGAGCTGGGAATGACCATCACGGTCCCTGCCCTGATTTCAGATGGCCCAGGGATTGCATCTGCCAAGGGGGCTAGAAACCATCCCACCTCAGAAGCTATTCCGAGGATTAGGTGAGTTCATATTTGCAGAGGGCTTAAAATGGTGGCTGGCAAGCAGTATACACAATAGAAGGGTTTACTCAATGTAGAAAATAATGAAAATCAATGACCTGTATATTGAAAATCCCAAAGAATCCACTAAAAATTGTGAGAAGTAATAAATGAGTTCAGCCAGGTTGCAGGATAGAAGATCAATATTTAAAAATCAATTGTGTTTCTATGAACTTGTAATGAACATCCTGAAAATGAAATTAAGGAAACGACTCCACTCACAATAGCCTGAAAAAGAATAAAATACTAGGAATAAATTTAACAAAAGATGTACAAGGCAGGTGCTTTGAAAACTACCAATGTTGAAAGAAACTCCAGAAAATCTAAGTACAGACATACCTCATTTTATGCAGCTTTGCTTCATTGTGTTTTTCACAAACTGAAGGTTTGTGTCAGCTCTGCATCCAGCAAGTCTAACGGCACGTTTTCCCAACAGCATTTGCTCTCTTCATATTTCTGTGTCACATTTTGGTGGTTTTCACAATGTTTCAACTGTTTTTGTATTTGTTACGGGGTCTATGAGCTGTGGTCTTTGATGTTACTCTTATGACATTCTGAAGGCTCAGATGATGGTTAGCATTTTTTGAGTAATAGCATATTATTTAAGGCTTGTATGTTATTTTTTTTTACATAATGCTATTGTATGCTTAATAGACTACAGCATAAACTAGACTTTTCTATGCACTCAGTTCAGTTTAGTTCAGTCGCTCAGTCATGTCCAACTCTTTGTGACCCCATGAGTCGCAGCACGCCAGGCTTCCCTGTCCATCACCAGCTCCAGGAGTTCACTCAGATTCACGTCCATCGAGTCAGTGATGCCATCCAGCCATCTCATCCTCTGTTGTCCCCTTCTCCTCCTGCCCCCAATCCCTCCCAGCATCAGAGTCTTTTCCAATGAGTCAACTCTTCGCATGAGGTGGCCAAAGTACTGGACTTTCAGCTTTAGCATCATTCCTTCCAAAGAAATCCCAGGGCTGATCTCCTTCAGAATGGACTGGTTGGATCTCCTTGCAGTCCAAGGGACTCTCAAGAGTCTTCTCCAACACCACAGTTCAAAAGCATCAATTCTTCAGCGCTCAGCCTTCTTCACAGTCCAACTCTCACATCCATACATGACCACAAGAAAAACCATAGCCTTGACTAAATGGACCTTAGTCGGCAAAGTAATGTCTCTCCTTTTGAATATGCTATCTAGGTTGGTCATAACTTTTCTTCCAAGGAGTAAGCGTCTTTTAATTTCATGGCTGCAGTGATTTTGGAGGCCCAAAAATATGCACTAGGAAGCCCCAAATTTTTTATGATTTACTTTATTGGGCTTTCCTGATGACTCAGATGGTAAAGAAACTACTTATAATACATGAGACCTGGGTTCAATCCCTGGGTCAGGAAGATCCCCTGGAGAAGGGCATGGCAACAATCCCGTATTGCCTGGAGGACTCCATGGACCGAAAACTCTGGTGGGCTACAGTCCATGGGGTTGAAAAGAGTCAGATAAGGCCAAGCAGTTAACACTTTGACTTTCATCATGTTTTCAAGAGACAGTCAATGGATGGAAATATACTTTTCATATTTTTATGAAACTGCAGTACACTCCCAAATGATCTACAGATTCAATGCAATCCCTATCAGAACCCCAGCTCTCTGCCCTGTAGAAATCGACAGGCTGATTCTAAAATTTATATGAAAATTGCAAAGGATCCAGAATAGCCAAAAGAATCCTGAAGAAGAACAAATTTAGGGGATTTACATTTCCTGATTTTAAAACGTACTTAAAAGCAATGGTGACCAAACACTGTAGTGTTGACACGAGGCTTGATCAGTGAAATGGAACTGAGAGTCTCTAAGTGGATTTTCACATACACAGCGAGCTGATTTTTGTAAACGTGACACTAACTCAGTTCTGCAGCTTGGGAAAACAGAGCTATTGGGGTCTGCAGTGAACACAGGGAGAGAGATGGGGAGAGATTCAAGTCCAGATGACCAGGGGTCCAGTCTGACCACTTCCAGTTTTCATGAGAAATTGGAATTTTAAAAAATGTGGCAAAACAACTATTCTCCAATAAAATTTTTTTTTAAATGTGAAATCTCTAGGCAACATTTAACTGATAAGTAGATAAAAATGAAAGCTTTCAGAAGAGTGTTCTGTACCACTCTTTTTATTTTAACAGAACAGAGAAGAGAGGGCAGAATCACTCAAAAGATTTAACAAATAAAATTCACAGCATACAAAGGAGCCTCTCTTTGGCAAATGATAAAATGACACATCTATCAGAACAGACTCTAAAGAGCTTCTCATGATTTTTGATGCATTTCAGGAATGGAAACCTGTTTTGGGGTAGAAATAGCTCTGTTCTGTGCTGGAATCAACATTTGCAAGCCACGCTGGACCCTGGAGAGCCTCACGCGCATGCAGAAAATTCAGGAATGGCCCCCTCCACTCTCTGAAAGGTACCTGCTGGATGTAGGAAATAGTCTCCCACGACCCCACAAGGCAGCGTGTTTGACTCCGAGGCCTGCGCACTTCAGATGGCACTCAAGGACTCATTCTGTGTAAGCACTCATCCTGGCAGCTGCAAGACTGGTGGTCCCAGGCAAACCCGAGTATTTTCTTAAATGTAATTTCTAGAATGAGATCACACTCCCCAGACTGCGTCTGATTTCTTCTGGGAAATCAGCAGGCTAGTGGAAAGGAGCACCTGACCACATTCTCTTAGCCCATAGGAAAGTGATAGAGGGCTATTCTGCCAAACAGAGATACGTTTGGGTGACCTGTATACAGAGGGGCTAATTGAAAATTATATTGAGAGTTTCATTTCTCAGTTTGATACTGTCATTCGGTACATATTATGTTTTCCTCACCGTCCGTATGTCCCATATATGTTCATTGTAATGAAAACTATTAAAATACTTACCCTCTGTACAGATATATATTTCTCTCTTTCTCTCTGTCTCCCTCAGATGTATATCAAGACCTATTAAGGCTTCCTGGCTCACTGGTAAAGAATCTGCCTCCCAGTGTAGGGGGTGCAGGAGGCGTGGGTTCGATCTCTGGGTTGCGTGGGTTTGATCTCTGGGTTGGTAAGACCACCTGGAGAAGGGCATGGCAACCACTCCAGTATTCTTGCCTGGAGAATTCCATGGACAGAGAAGCCTGGTGGGCTACAGTCCATGGGGTCACAAAGAGTCAGACATAACTGAGTGGTTGAGCTCACATGCACATGTTAAGATGAGACAATTTGGCAGTGGAATTCTAAAGAAATATGATACTCTGTCTAAAAAACCTCTGATATTAATGATAAGTTTAGACACTTTCTTTTTTTTTAGATATATTCTTACTGACTTGAAATCACACAGTTTTTAAATAATACATTACACATAGTCTATTCCTTAGGTTATGTACATAGCATTTAGAGTCAGCAAGCTAATTCAGTATGTAAATATATTTAAGATATTTTAATACAGCACCTGCTTTTCCTGTAATGCAGGTTGAAATCTTCATCAGTATTGTATTTTAAAGTATCACGATGAGAAGTGTTTTTGTGTACTGACTTAGTTTTGTGTGCAATCGATTGATTTCTTGGTTGCATGAAACACGCAGAGCCTGTTCCCATCTGAAATGTGGCAGGAAGGAAATTAGGAAGGATGGGGAGGCTGTGCCACTGTATTAGTAAAGGCTCTTTATTGAGCATCACAGAAACGCAACATGAACTAGGTCGATGAACACATGGTAATGGTTGATTGCTTATTTTTTTTGACTCCCACCCAGAAGCCCAGGGTGGCTCCGATGCAGCTCAGCTGATCTGGGCTGATGCTATCAGAGCTCCTGCCCCTTCCGTCTCTGGGTTCTGCCTCATCCTTAGGTAGGTGGGCTTCACTTGGTGGGAAAGACAGGGGACAGGAAAGGTAGTGATCCCAAAGGAAAACAACTATCCTCAGCTTGTGCACATCTCAGAATGATGGGGCTTGGGACGGCGGCCCCCTGCTTTGGGTCCCGATGAGGTGTGGAAGAATCTGAAGGTAGTCAGTGGTGCTGGGGGTCTTCCCGCAGAGAGAAAACCTGAGGTCCATTTAACCAACCATGTGTCTTTCTGATACAAAGGGATTTACCCTTGAAAGTGAAGGTGAACTTTACAGGAGAGGATGAAGGACACTGGACAAGGAAGGAGAAAATAAAATCACAGGAGAGTGAGAACAGGCAAGGAAAATAGAGGAAAATCAACACTGTGACCAGAAGACACAGGAACAAAAGGCTTCTAGGAACGGCTGACACTCCCCTTGGGCAGACAGAGAGGAGTTGTCTGCTTCACGTCTGAGGGCTGGAGACAGACGCAAGGGGGTCTGGGGGTAATTCACGTTACAAGGTCCGCTCCTCCTCTTCTGTTACCCTTTCCCTATTTTAGTTCCCTTTCAGAGAACATAAGAAGTCTTTAAACACAGGAAACCAGCTCTTTGTCAATATTTAAAGAGCAAGTTTCATCTTGGCAAAGATGTAAAAACCTGTAATAATGTGTTTTCTGTTTCCTGACTTCAGTTACCATTAAGGCCTGGCAAGAATGAGTGATAATGTAGAGATTTCATGATCATGGTCATTTGATTTTTCATTGTCACTACTGGTTTTATTTTTTACTATTGTGGCATGACTTGTTTTTACAGGCAGGTGGGAAAAGTGAAAGTGAAAATAGCTCAGTCGTGTCTGGCTCTGTGACCCCATGGACTATACAGTCCGTGGAATTCTCCAGGCCAGAATACTGGAGCGGGTAGCCCTTTCCTTCTCCAGGGATCTTCCCAACCCAGAGATTGAACTCAGGTCTCCCGCATTGCAGGCAGATTCTTTACCAATTGAGCTTTCAGGGAAGCCCCACAGGGAGGTGAGAACAGCGCAAATTAAATACTAGATGTGAAACCAGTCAGAGGAGAGAAAACAGAAGGTGGACATTTAGAGAGGGGCTCAATTTTCCAGCAATTAGGGCCTCTGAGAGCTTCTTACTCCAAGAAGGGGCTGGGGTGAGAGGCGGGGGTCTGGGAGGAGGAAGGTGAAGTTGCTTAGCCGTGTCCGACTCTTTGCGACCCCATAGATTGTAGCCCACCGGGCTCCTTCGCCCATGGGATTTTCCAGGCTAGAGTACTGGAGTGGGGTGCCATTTCCTTCTCCAGGAGATCTTCCTGACCCAGGGATGGAACCCCAGGTCTCCCGCATTGTAGGCAGACGCTTTTACCCTCTGAGCCACCAGAGAAGGGGCAGGCGAAACAGACCAACAGGAGGCAGATGCAGGTTTACAGTGAGTGGCCGGCAGGCTGTCAGGGAGGCTGAGCAGGCCCTGAGCTGACCTGCCCTGCCCTCACCTGCCATCTGGGAGCTGGGGGCCCAGGAAGGACAGTGGGTGGTGTGGCTCAAGGCCTGGAGCCGGAACACAGGACAAGTCGCCAGGAGACCTGCCTCCACACCCAGCAAGCCACCCCCACAGGGAAGAGCCTGCACCCTGCTCCCTGCGGGCCAGGACTTCATAGGTGTCCTTGGCCAGGCCAGCCCTCCTGATGAAAAGGCAATCAGCGAAAAGGAACTCCTTCATCCCACACCTAAGTCCTGTCACAAGCACTGCCTCGGGCTGGCAGCAGATGTGGTGAGATGACACAGCAACAAATAATAACGGATTAAAATCGCCCATCCTTATTCCCAAGTTGATTTAGAAAATAACAAGTTATTATTTATATAATGACGGGGGGCAAAACCTGAAGTTCATCAAATGTGTCTCAGAGTCCTTTTTCAACTGGATGCTCAAATTCTTGAAAACAGTCTTCAGCATAAAAACGTGTAGACATAGGGTGATTAAGCTAAGGACCTTGTGAAGATATAACCTCGTGCAGACCGAAAACCTGTAGAATGATTGGTACTGAGAACTGGCAAATCCTGGTTATTTTGTGGCTTCTGCCTCCTGAAATTCAGCAAATCTATCATCTTTGTTTTTTCTAAAGCAGAGGTTCAATATTTTGTGGATTCCCCTGATACTCTGACAAGTTCAGTGGACATAAGACACAGTAACAACCCTGTCTATTTCTGTCTTGAAAAAGAGAGCATTCATCTGATAGGCTGCCCATTATTCAGGAAGAGGTTTAGGGTTGTTAACATTATTATTCATAACATTATTATTCAAACGGCCATCTCCTGAACATTCACCCGGGTAAGGTCATGGGAAATCATATTACACGACTGTAATAGGCCCTTGAACTGCAGGGTTGGCAGAGGGGTGAGGCAGTACCGACAGACCCTGGGGGACCTTGTCCTCTCAGATTCTGCCTATGTGATGGGCTGCACTCGTCAGGGGCTTCCCTGGTGGCACAGTGGTAACGAACCGCCTGCCAAAGCAGGAGACATAGGAGATGAGGGTTTGATCCCTGGGTTGGGAAGATCCCTGGAGGAGGGCAAGGCAACCTAAGTATTCTTACATGGAAAATCCCACGGGCACAGAATCCTGGTGAGCTACGGTCCATGGGGTTGCAAAGAGTCGGAACACGACTGAAGCAACTTAGCACAGATGCACCAACCAGGGCCCAAGCTCCACTGACCGATGCTCACGGCTCGCTGGGCACCCATGGATGCTGCTTTGACCAATGCATTCGTTACTGCTTGGTCCCAAGTTGGTGTCTTCTGTTTTGATATCATTTCAAAATTTAGCTAAGGATTAGGTAATCCACAATTTCACAGTTTTACTAAATATTAGATAAGGCCTAGTTTCTAAATAGTAGAAAATGCCGTCATCTCACTAAATAGTAGATAAACCCGTGAAACATGAGATCAGAAAGAATGGGTGAGACGTCTTCTCTCCAGGAAGCTTTGCTTGAATATATTTTAAAACAGAGTAACTAAAACACATGGTTGAATCTGACGCATGGAGGTGACCATATATGACCGAGAAATTTTAAGAAGTCTGGAAGGATTCTGCATTCAAGGATCTTTGTGATAATGTGTTTTGAGGAGTTTCAGAAGCAATGGGGAGTCTTTGGTTCCGGGAAGGAGCAGAACCTGGCCTGGCTGTCCAGGGGCTGGACTCTGAGCACAGGATGGAGGAAGAACCCACTTCTGTGCAGGTCAGGTGGAAGGGTCTGAGTTTATGACATTCGAATCTTGTTCAGAGCATGACGACTGCATTCTGCCTTTCAGTCACGAGAGGGAAGCACCGGACTGAACTAAGCCTCCTCAGGTCTTCAGCAAGAGGGAAAACAGCAAACACAAAACGGAAAGCTTCTCTGTGATCCTGTCCTTTTCTGATTCCTTCTATTTTTTTCTCCCTTTCCCCCCTCTTCCTTCCTCCTTGCCTCCGTCTCTCCGGTGCATCATCTTCCCTCATCTTGGCAATCTTCCTAAACGTTCCTAAGAGAATTCCTGCTTTGTGCATCCAGGGAACAGAGAGATTCAGGGAAGAAGCCCACTTTCACCGTGATGGACCCAAATTACGTGTTCTAATCGCAGTGGCTGGTTTTGGTTCCTGAATACCTGAATACCATTTGAAACATTTAGTAAGTTGATCAAAAGTGATACTTAGGAGCTTTGTTTCCTTTCCACGTTTCTTGAATTCTTTGTTCTGCCCGAAAATGCTTCCCTCTGAGGTCATCAGGATGCACAGGCAACCTGGAATCACATCCCAGGCAACAGCACGGCCTTGGAGACGTTGGAGGGAGGGGTTGTGGCCACCAGTGTGTCGGGGCATCGCCCTAGAGATGGCCCGGGCTCCCCATGTGCCCACTGAGGGGGTTGCGGGGCTGCAGGTTCCACACGGCTCCTACTCTGTGACCTTAAGCAGGGTATTTATTTCTCCAAGTGTCAATTAAAAAAATACTAAAATGAGGTTAGTAATAGTACTCATTTCACAGACTTTTGAGGACTGTACAACCATGGATTTAACATCTAGGGTCTGCTCTATGCTGTTGTTATTATATTTTTAGATCTTACTTTTTGTTGTGGTTAGTTGATGTACAATGTTATGTGTTCCAGGTGTATACAACAGTGATTCCCAATTTTTAAAGATTACACTCTATTTAAAATCATCATGAAATGTTGGTTGTATTCCCTGTGCTATAAATAGATCCTTGTAGCTTATTTGTTTTAAACATAGTAGTCTGTACCCCCGAGCTTTACCTTGTCTCTCTCTACTGGAAACCACTAGTCTGTTCTCCATGTTCATGAGTCTGTTTTTATTTTATTATATTCACTAATTATTGTTTTATTAATACTATGAATTTCAGCTTTTTAAAAACCTCTATTTCTTGTTAAAAGTAGATTGGAATTATTGCATTAATAATCCTTCAGCTCTTCCCAAACTCCTAAATGATGAAAACTACGACTCACTTCATCTGTAGGAGGTCATCCAGTCAAGACACGTAGGAACACGAAATGTCTCTTTAAATATGCTTAAATCTGACTTAATGCCCACAGCATTGCTCTCTTTTCAAAACTGTCTTAATTGCCAAGAAAATAATGCTGTAGCACCGAATACGTTTTATAACAAAATTAGAATTCTATTTAGAGCATCCAATTTCTAGAACCTGGCTAAGCCAGATATCCAGAGTCTCTGCTGTCCAGCAGGGCAGCTCCTGGCCACATAAAACCACGGGAGGCTTGGAATGTTGCCCACCCACCATGTGGGGAACACACACCGGATTTAAGGACTCTGTGTCACGAAAAGAGTGTGATGACCTCATTAACATCATTTTTGTATCAATGGCTTGTTGAATTAAAACTCTAGTTGTATTGGGCCACATAAAATCAGTTCAGTTCAGTTCAGTTGCTCAGTCGTGTCTGCCTCTTTTCGACCCCATGGACTGCAGCATGCCAGGCCTCCCTGTACATCACCAACTCCTGGAGTTTACCCAAACTAAAATACCCACATAAAATATGTTATCAAAAAGCATATTTATATGTTACCCACATAAAATATGTTATCAAAATTATTTTCATTGTTTTCTTTTACCTTTGCAAAGTGCTTTAGAAAATTAAAAATTCCCAATGTGCTTGTTTGTATTTCTAGTTGAAAGCATTCTCCTAAGGAATTCTGCATTTGTTACAGTATTTTCAAAAGGAAGACAAACGAATGGGGGAAAAATTGAGAACACAGTCAGTTAAGAGGTACTTAAAAGAGGTCTCCCAGTAATTCACAGAGCAGCTTTCTCATTTCCCATTTCTGCCAGTTTTCTGACCTCCAAATCATTTATCTTTATTGAAATGTGACAAAGCCTTTTCCTTTTCTTTTCTGCTTTCTTGGGAAGCCTGAGTCTTAATGTGAATTATCAGTAAATCCATCAAACGTGAACAGAAGTGAGTCCCGGGTCCTACCTGCAAGGCTCCTCTTTCTGCACTGCTGCCGGGCGATGGGTGCTCAGGTTGCGGACACCCAGCTGCTTGTCGTATTAATGGCCCGCTTGCTCCAGGCTTCGCTCATTCAGCTCCATCTCACTGAAAAATTCAGGCATTTACTCCTTAAATAAATACGTTGCCTCTCACGGCACATCTTTTTCTCCCCTTAAAATGTCAGGAAAAGTACATATTTCATAAAAACTCATCCTCATGTAAGAAAGTCACCCCCCACCATGCACAGTGTGATGAAATCAGCAGTGAGAGATGGCATGGTACTAATTTTTGTCCTGCTGCACAGATTATATCCTAACTGGGTTTCCTACCATGCTATTTATTAAGGATCATGGGCTGCCACGAGGCCAGAAGCCTGGTCGTTTCCAGTGGCCACAAGATCCCCATGCCCCCCTGATGCTGGTTGCTCTCCTCCTCATTCCATTCCAGCCAGGCTGGACTTTCTAAGATTTCAGGAAGCATTTTACGACACACAGGGCGGGAAAGACATCATTTATAACATGGGCTAGTTACTTGTCTTTTATTTATACACCGTTTTGCTCGAAAGGCTTTTATTTCCATGCAGGCAGTGGATCCTCAATTCTATTTCCACAAATTTGCTGCCTCCGCCTGTCTTCCTTTTGTTTTTTTATATGGCTACCATGTTTCCATAATAAATAACAAGAGAGAATTAATTTTGTTTTTGGCCGTGGGTGTAAGCAAAACCTACAAACACAATCTCAGACTGGATCTGTGTTACACCCACTCACATGTGGTCAATCAGCCCCGGAAACCTGTTAACTGCTGATTATTGTATTATTAACTAAACCTAAACCTGTACTGGTTCTCATGAGGACTCAGATACTGGAATGACTGTGCTGTCCCATGGGTTCTTCAGTTGTGGGATGTGACTAGATCTAAAAGAGAGACGATTCTTTTTTTTATCCTTCTTTTCATTTTAATTGCGATACTGGTAATGTTACTTTAGTTACCTGAAGCAAACATTCCTTTTTTTTTTTTAAGATTTGAACTAAATTTTACTTTAATTAATAATACTATATCACATGTTAATTTCCTGTTTTTTTTAAACATAACATTTATTTGTATTCTCAGAATAAGATTAGAAATTTCAAGGCTCATTCAAATTTTTTTTACTCACAAAGATAAATTTTCTAGACTTTTAGCAGTAATCCTAGATTCGAAAATACATTGAACTAGATCACAATTTTGAGTGATTATAAATTAGAAATCTAGCATTCTATTCATACTATGTCAAACAAGTGGAATTAAAATGTCACAGATTTTTTAGCTATTCAAAAATGCATAAGCTTTCTAAAATATATATGTTATATTATACATACCATTTATATATATACGTAAACAAAAGTTTTCCTACTACAAACAAGACGATTCTTGTTTTCAAACAGTCGGAGCTCCTAGAACAGAAGATGGTGGGAGGGGTGCTCTTAGTGCCAAAGAAAGGCCCTGGGGGTCGAATCCGAGGCCCCCACCTTCCCCCTCCCCCTTATCCCTGTGACCTCAAGTGTTACTCAGCTTTTCTGAGCCTTTGTCTCCTCGTATATAAAGGAGGGAATAGCACTGCTTATGGGGCAGGGTGGTTGCGAGGGTTGATGCAGCAATCCTGGAAAACCACATTGTAAATGAAACAGCAGGATGCAATGTCACCTTCTTTTAATCATTTTCACCAACAAATAATTAAGGTCCCAAATCCTCCAGGCTTTGGCTTTGTGGAAAAAACGTCAACACTCTTAATCCAGGAATGAATGAGAGGGGGTGGGCCAAGTGCCTGGATCGGTAAACAGACCCTGATATTTCTCTCTCCAGCTCCCAGGAAGGCATGGCTTTGACGTGTTTCAAAAATACCAACTGAGAGCTCCAGGATCAGTGAAGTCCTGATTCGATGCCTGTGCCAGTCAGCATCCAGATGGCCGTGTGGCTGAGTGTGGTCCTTGACTCCAGAAGTCCTCTACCACCAAGATTTGATCGTGGCAACCTGGTGGAGGAGAGGGTGGGAAAGCCAGGGGAAGCTGGGACAGGGTCCCTGTGGCCCCAGAGTGGGAAGCGGCAGTAAGTCTGCTTCCTGCTCTGTAAGGGTTGGACATGCAGTCTGGGGCAGACTCAGACTTCCTCCATCTCTTCCTCTCGAACTCTTCCTGGCGGCAGGGACTTGCACGTCCTTTTTCCTTCTCGGGTAAACATACAAGGTCTTCCAGTTTAAAGCAATTCACAGTCGCATTGGGGAAAAAAAAGAATGTCTCAGTTTGATTCTGAATGAAGTTTAATAGCCTTGATCAATAATTTGCTATAGATTTTTTAATAGACTTTATTTTTTAGGATGAGATGGTTGGATGGCATCACCGACTCCATGGACATGAGTTTGAGCAAGCTTCGGGAGCTGGGGATGGACAGGGAAGCCTGGCATGCTGCAGTCCACGGGGTCGCAGAGTCAGACATGACTTAGTGACTGAGCAACAACCGCGATAATTTCTTAGAACTGTTTTGGATTCACAGCAAAATCAAGCAGAAGGAGCAGAGGTTTCCATCTGCCTCCTCCCCATACTTTCTTTCCCACCACCAGCATCCCCATCAGGTGGTCCATGTGTTACAACTGATGAACCTACCTGGATGCATCATTGACGTCACAGATCACTCTTGGTGTTGTACGTTCTATGGGATTGGACAAATGTTTAGTGACATGTATTCATCATTATAGTGCCACACAGGGTGTTTTTTCCACCCTAAAAATCCTCTATGCTCCATCTAGTCATCCCTCAATAACTTGCTCTAGATTTCTAGCCTAAACTTTATATATCAGTTTGACATTTTTCTTGTTAAAACCCTAAGGGGATTCAGCGCAGCGAGTTTGCTGTGATAATTATTATCGGCACATGGATCGAAGCTCTGCATTCAGATTTCCTAACATTTTATTTGAATACGACCATTCTTGGAAGAAATCAGCAGTGCACTGGCAGCAAACGTGTTCTGGCGACACGTCCCCTGTGATGCCACACTGTCTCTGTCAGTCGGTTGGTGGAAGTTAAGAGGTGATTTCCAGGCACAGTGAGTGATGTAATTTGATACTATATTAAATTCTACATTTGAGAAAAAACAGACGTGTCATGAAGCCACGGAGTGACATCTGGAGGTGCTGAAGAAACCAGCATGTAAACATACACCTACAGGTCCCACAGGCCTGCAGAGAAGGTGGGGTGTCTCACCTCCACTCCTTCTGGGAACTGCTGCCCCCCACCCCTTGTCCCATCCTGCAACCTCCCCTCCCTCCCAAGTGCTGCTGCTGCTGCTGCTAAGTTGCTTCAGTAGTGTCCGACTCTGTGCGACCCCATAGACAGCAGCCCACCAGGCTCCCCCGTCCCCGGGATTCTCCAGGCAAGAACACTAGAGCGGGTTGCCATTTCCTTCTCCAATGCATGAAACTCCAGGTCTTTAGATTAGAAGAGATGGTACATAAACGATCAGCACTTTCATTGTCTGGGAGACTTGTTTCTGGCTGGCTTTCGACTGTGTTCTCGTCTTCACCTCGCTCAGTCACACTTTTCAGATAAAGCTCCAGATCTTCCTGTTATCCTTGAGCACAGCCCACTCTTTTTTCTCCATGTCTTCAAATGAATTAAAAGTTCTGCTTTATTTCCAGGGCTTAAAAATTATAAAAACTCCCTGAAAACACGAATTATTTGTAGTGGTGATAGGCAATTAGCAAAGCGTTTAGATTTATTATGAACCCCAGTGAAAACTGTGTTTTGTTTTTCTTTGGTTTCTTAAACACTCACCTGCAGGTAATGGGCTGAGATGGAGCCTTTCCCACGGGCCAGTTCTGGATCCAGCGGGTAGCCTTTGCCTCCCTGTGATGTCTCAGTGTGACTCACCCACCTTCTTACGTCAGCTTTCTCTCTCTACTTCTTTTTTGGGGTTCGTGTGTTCCTCCTGAAACTTCCTCCAGGTATAAAGTTGATTCAAACAATAGTTACTGTGTTGGTCTGAGCACTGGGTCAGGTATTGCAGTGGCTTGAGTCTCACTGAATAAGGCTTCGTGAGGATGCTTAGATGGTAGAATTCTCTCCCTTCTGGAGGTGGGGAGGCAGATGCTCAGCCTGAGGAGGTGAGGGAAGGGTCTCCGGACCTGGTGACCTGCAACTGAGACCTTGTCCCTCCAGAGAAACCCTTTCTCTGTTTCCTGCCAACAAAATAATCTTCCTCGGGCTCCCTTCCAGGATCTGGCACTCCTAGTTTATACCTCCTCCTAAGCCCTCTTTACCATCTTCCATTCCCAGACCACCCAGGACTAAAACCATTCCCTCTACTCTGAGATCTTTCCTGCAATTGCTGTCCCAACCTGGATAGCCAATTTTGTCATCAACATTTAAGAAAAAACCCACCCTTACTTTTCCCAAATCATCTTCTCTTGAGTTAAAAATTCTCCAATGTCCTTTCAAAGCTAGTTTTTTCCCTTAAGGAGTCTAGTTTATACACCCACATATCTAATATCTAATACACATATATGCACAGGTATATATGTATACATGCATATGAAAATAAAGAGGTGTAATTAAATCTTTAGAAAGTTAATACCATTTTGTTTACTGTAAGCACCATTGACAAGAAATGTTGCTAACTAAGCTCCAATACTTTGGCTACCTGATACGAAGAACTGACCTGTTAGAAAAGCCCCTGATGCTGGGAAAGATTGAAGGCAGGAGGAGACAGGAACAACAGAGCATGAGATGGTTGGATGTCATCACTGACTCGATGGACATGAGTTTGAGCAAGCTCTGGGAGCTGGTGATGGACAGGGAAGCTTGCTGTGCTGCAGTCCATGGGGTCGCAAAGAGTCAGACACGACTGAACGACTGAACTGAACTGAATATTAACATAGTGTGCTATGTATCAGGCTTCCCCTCAACAGCTCAGCAGTAAAGAATCTGCCAGCAATGCAGGAGACATAAGAGATGTGGGTTCAATCCCTGGGTCAGGAAGAGCCCCTGGAGGAGGTCATGGCAACCCACTCCAGTATTCCTGCCTGGAAAATGCCATGGACAGAGGAGCCTGGCAGGCTATAGTCCACAGGGCTGCAAAGAGTCAGACACAACCGAGCGACTCAGCAGCAGCATATTATGTATTATAGTATACTATTAATAGCTATGTTGTAATATTGACATTATTATTAGCCTTGCATCACTAATAACTATAGTATTGTGATAACTATATTTTTAGCAGCAGCCATACCATCATTAACTATGTTATTATAACAACTACATTGCACTGTGGTGGATAGGTACTAGGCTTGTTATTGGCAGCTGTAACCACAGCAGCAGAACTGTCCCGAGCACCTCCTGTGATGAGCAAGATACTCAGCCTTTGCGTGGTCCCTGCGGCCCTTTAAAACCCCAGTCACTGAGGAGGATGTAAGGGGCCAACCCTGCACCTTACTCCCACCCCCCCACCCCCCAACCCCTACTCAAGAGCAATCTCCAGGATCCTAACACACGTGGAGCCTTTCCTTGCCTTTGTCACAGAAGGTGTCTTTCTTTTCACAGGTACAACACATTACATAAGTGATCTATTAAAATCCCTGGGAATGTGCTATATATTAAAGTGATCAAACCTTCCCAAATAGTTGAAAAGACAATTTCTTTCCTTTCATTTTTTTTCCCTAGTAGCAGCTTTTTTTAAAAAATTTATTTCTTATTTTACTTTACAATTCTGTATTGGTTTTGCCATACACTGACATGAATCCACCACAGGTGTACATTAAAAATTTACAGTGTATTTGATTTAACAACAAGGACCTACTATATAGCACAGGGAACTATATTCAAAATTTTGTGATAACCTATAATGGATAAGAGTCTGAAAAAGAAGATATATATTCTGAATCACGTTGCTGCACACCTGAAACTAAGACTTAATTTCTGATGTTCGACCCCTATTTTCCTCCAAAGATGTTGAAAATTTCCATCCCTTCCAGTATTTTGGCATTTAAGTAACAGCTACCAAACTGCCTCTGATCTTAAGAAAAAGAATACAAATTCTTTAATCAATGTGTTCCCATATCTGGCCTGGAGAGTCCCCATGGACAGAGAAGCCTGGTGGGCTACAGTCTTTGGTGTCACAAAAAGTCGGACACAACTAAGTGACTAACTTTCACTTTCACATTTTGTTAAATTAGTCCTAGGTATTTGGTGGTAAAGAAGGGAAATTACAAATGCAACCGTGAAAGCGTGGCACCCAGGCAGATGGTGTACACTGTGGACAGTCATGTGTTGTTATGGTTTTAAAAGGATTTTATGAAGAGTCTTTAGTGGCATTGGAAAATGTGGAGCCTATAAAATTAAGTGAGAAGGAGCGACTACATTGACAAGCAGCACAATCTCAAATACTTTAGATTAGGAAGGCGTATTTTTTTTTTAAAAAAAAGGACTGGAGAGTATGACGATGGTAATAGCTACTCACAGCTTGTACCTCTGGGTCTTGGGATTTTATTAATATATCTCTATTTTTTATCTTTTCTTCTATACCTTTTTGCGTTTTCAAAAATGTCCACAATGTGCACGTGTTTCTCTTGTAATTTAAAAAGAGGTGGTTTTAGACTGAGAAAGACCGTGTGGATGGTTTAGGAACGTTTTCACCACATGCATTGTATCAGGAGGCATGATCTAGAAGGGACGTGCCCTCAATTAAAGCCGTTTTATGTCAGTGTTTGGGCTGATTGCCTCACAAAGCTCTGCAGATCTGGTTGCAGCCTTATCAGAAAATCTCCACTCTCTCTTGTCAATTCTGGCTGAAAACTATTGTTAGGAAAGACATTTGCAGGGAGTTTTTTTTTTTTTTTCTGGAGGTGTTTTTTTCCTGACCATTAATTTTCCACTTGCCTCGCATTTTCCTTCGACTTCAGGAAATTTGGTTTTTATTGTCCTCCTAGGAGGCCTGAGGGCACAGGGCGTTCATACACCGGCTTTTTCCCCCAAAGACTCTTATTTAAATTTCGATTATGACCACATGAAAAATTTGTTGGGAAAAGTAATCAGTAGGGGCCATATGTTAGAGTTTCAAAAATCACCCTAATTTCCATTTAACTCACATCATAAAAATCACCCTCCCATTCAATCAGACTATTATAAGGTGTTTTAGATGAGTGATGTGGTGGCTCGGGCGCAGGCGAGCTAATAGCAGGGCCTTGATCTGCAGGAGAGCCATTAATCTCTGTCTTCACACACTCCATTCTCACACGCGTGCACACACACACACACACACACACACACACTGATGGAAGCAAAACCATAAAAAGAAAGCTCTTAAGAGTACATAAAAGTGGGAGTAGGACTTTACATTTTATTTTTATTTACTGGAAACTGATGGCTGGGAGCTGAGGCACCCCTCTGATTCCTAGTCCAGATCCCATTTCAGCCTCCTGTCCGTCCTGCCCTGGGCTCTGGACCACTTGCACCCCGGGTGGACCAGCCCTGGCTCAGGAGGAACCAGAGCCGGGGGAGAGAGCTCGGGGTCCTCGCTCGTGTGTCCCATGACTACAGACCTGCCCCTGTTCTGACGCTCCTCCTCCTAGTGTGTCCTTACCTTTAACCCTTAACTCTGTGTGACACACCAGCCACCTACAGGAACGCTGCCTTGCTAGCAGGGTGGTGATGAGAGGCAGTCCATTTAGCGATTCAGGCTTCATTCCACGTCCTAGGACTGAATGACCCGCATGTGGTGTTTCCATGTTTTTAAAAGGGCAGCTCGTGACCCAACAGTTTTGTTTTTGGAAAGAGGTCAGCTGAAGCTTAAAGTTCCAATACTCTGGCCACCTGATGTGAACAACTGACTTGTTGGAAAAGACCACGATGCTGGGAAAGATTGAAGGTGGGAGGAGAGGGGACGATAGAGGATGAGATGACTGGATGGCATCACTGAATCAATGGACAAGAGTTTGAGCAAACCCTGGGAGGGAGTGAAGGACAGGGAAGCTTGGTGTGCTGCAGTCTACGGGTTTGCAACGAGTTGGACATGACTGAGTGAGTGAACAACAGCAGCAGTACCAGTGGGTTTGCTTTAAAACCCAAGTTACTCTCTATCTTGCTGTTAGTCCAGCAGTGCTTGGGCCTCCGTGTCTGCTGGGTGCACAGGCCTTGGCTCATCAGACCACCGATTCTTACTCAGGGAGAGAGCTCTGGTTTCCCCCACGCATGTTGTCGGGACGGTGATCAAGGCACAGCCTGCTTGCTTCACTCTGTTGGTCCTCCAGCAGGCACCAGGAGAGCAAGTGAAGTGGTCTGTTTGTTGCTGGAGGCTACAAATGACATACACAGATTCTTGGACAACTCAGCAACATCCCCAGGTGGGTGCTGAATCTGTTTTGCCTGTTGTGGAAATTGGCCTGATGAAAAATGATCACGTTTGAAAATCCATCCTACAGGAGGAATGCATTCCAAATGAAAGACCTGATTCTTCTCAGTTTCATTTTCTGACTCTGCTGGTTCTTCACTGACTCTGTGCAGCTGGCATCAACCTGGTTGAGGTGTCTGCATTACCTACTGAAAGGGGATTTCTGACTGCTTGAAAAAGGAATTTGCTAGAAGTTTTCAATAGGAATTCTCTAGAAGTTTGAAATCAGACTGTGCCAGGAGTTATACCACAAGGCCGTCTTTTCAGTGGTTTGGCATTCATTTCCATTAACAAAGAAAGCCCCCAGAGCGTAGAGAGAGCCCCATCCCACAGGACAGGCTGAGTCCTGAGACTGGGGAGCCAGCCTGAGGGGCAGAGCCCATCATGGACAGGACACTGGCCTGGATCAGCATGGGAGTGATCAATTCTGAGCTCTTCACCAACTGCAGTGATGTTATCAGCAATTGCTACTCCACACACAAACAAGACAGGCACTGCAGGTCCATGTCCAGACATGGCGACAAATCAAAGAAGAGTCACCAGCTAGGTGTGGAGGATGGGGTGGGGAGGAGCAAGGGCTGTGTCTCCCAGGGTCTTTGGTGTCACTTCCTCAGTTGGAATATCATTGCAGTTGCCTCTGCTTGGACAGGTTCTAGCTAGAGTTTTCACTCTTCTTCCAGATGCAATGATGCCACACAAACATTTACACTAGACAACCACCTAACTGGTGAACTTTGGCTTGGGTCAAACACAGGGATATGTGTATACATATATTTCCACTGTGGGGTTTTACTGGTTTAATTATGACTTGTAGACTGCTTGGGAAATCTTCTGTTCACTAAGACAGAAAGACAAAACTGTTTCATTTCCTTTCATGAGAAACCCTACTGAGTTCTAAAGTGAAAATTTATTACTGAGAAGAGACTTTGATTTTAAAGAAAAACACCTCTTTTTTTCCCTTTTAGAGTATTAGAAAACATTTTTTAAAACCCCACATATATGAATGAGAGGTTTGGGAAAAATATGAGCATCCCTAACTGCAAACCTTATTTGTACACATGCTACTTAGAAACATTAAAATAAATTTCATGCTCACAGCTCCCTGTGAAACTTTAGGACTGTGACTTCCCTTTCAGATTGCCAAAATGATCGTGTGTTCAGGGAAAGGACCAAGTGTTCCAGAATTTACATATAGTGCTGCTTTTTTTATTCTTGGAGTTCTGAATAAAACACAAATGAAGATGAACAAATATCCCTGGAACATCTTTCAGCCAAAGTAGCCAGTTGCTCATGAGCCTGCCGTTAACACACTTCAAAATCCTCCACGTGCGTTCTGTGGCCACCTAACGTTTTACTAATATTTAGAGATATTCTCACAGTGGGAATTTGCAAATGCTCTCCCTCCAACTCGGGCACACTGTATTAACATAATTCCAAATCCGATTGCTTTTATGTGGTGAGAGAGAGAAAACAGGCTTGCTATTTCCAGTCATGAATTTCAGAGAGAAAAAAAGAACAGTGAGAGGATCCATGAAGATATTGATAAAAAGCACTAGTTTAGCAAATACATTTATGCTCAGTGTGGATCCTCTAACCACAGGGTCCAAATAACACTTCAAATCACCTTCTGAAAATGTGTTATGCGAATTTGCAAGGATACCCAAAGCAGAGAGGAGGGTGTCACGCAGCCTCACAGACCATCACAGAATCTCAACACATTTCCAGGTTTTGCTACGTGCACGTGTGCTAAGTTGCTCAGTCGTGTCTGACTCCTTGTGACCCCAAGGACAGTAGCGCCCCTGGCTCCTCTGCCCGTGGAATTCTCCAGGCATGAATACTGGAGTGAGTTGCCATGCCCTCCTTCAGGGGATCGTTCCCACCCAGGGCTGAGCCTGCATCTCTTATGTCTCCTGCATTGGCAGGTGGTTCTTCACTGCTAGCGCCATTTGGGAAGCCTTTTTGCCGTATTTGCTTCATTTATCTGTTTTTTTTTTTTTTTCCTTATGGGATTATTTTAAGGAGATTCTGGTGGAAGATTATTACAACACCTCCTACTTTACTCTGCATTTTTAAACAATATGGACGTTCTCTGCTGATGCTATTACACATTTAACACAATTAAGGATGCTTCTTGTTGCTACTTAATGCCCAGGCCACAATCCAGTTTCCTCCACTGTCCCAGCAGTATCCTTTTGCAGTGGACCTCTTTGATCAGGATCTGACCAGACCCATATAGCCACCAAGGTTCTCTGAATCCAGAATTGTACACTCCCAGTTCTGCCTTTTCCTCCCTGCCGCTGGCCTGAAAAAGACCCCAGTAGTGGTTAATTTCATGTGTAAACTTGGCTGGGCTATGGGGGACCCAGATAGTTAGTCAAATATTATTCTGAGTAGTCTGTGAGGGAGTTTTTTTTAAGTTTTATTCAATTTTATTGTTTTCTTTTTCCTCAATAGACTCAAACATTTGTTTTTCTATTTAGCTTATTAAGAATATTCTAAGATAAATTATACCCCTGGATATTTAGTCCCACTTAAATTATTTGCCAGCTTCATATCTGTACAATGTCTACTGAATTGCCAAATCACTCTCGTTTGGTTCTATCTCTGTTGATGCTACAAGAGCAGAAGGACAACAGATAGAAGGAATATTAACTAAAATTCTAAACTAATTGGTAGCTCCACACTTATCAATGCAAATGACTCTTGACATGTACTAAAATCAAGACATTATTGTGAAGGTGCTTTTAGGATTAGACTAACATTTAAATCTAAACTGGGTAGGCCTCATCTAATCAGCTGAAGGCCTGAGTGGAAGAAAAAGATAGGCCTTCCTGGGCTTCCCTCAGATGGTAAAGAATCCACCTGTAATGCAGGAGACCTGGGTTCGATCCCTGGGTTGGGAAGATCCCCTGGAGAATGGAATGTCAATCCACTCCAGTATTCTTGCCTGAAGAATCCCATGGACAGAGGAACCTGGCCGGCTATAGTCCATGGGGTTGCAAAGAGTTGAACAAGACTGAGCAACAAACACTTTCACTTTCCGGAACAAAAGAGCATTCTGCCAGCATGTGGCCTTCAGATGTGAGCTGCAGCGTGGCTCTTCCCTGATTCTCCAGCCAGCTTACCCTGCAGGTTTCATAATTCCTAACTCTCATAATCACATGGGCCAATCTCTTAACACGCATCTCTCTCCTAGAAAGGCACATCCTCTGGGTTCTGTCTTTCTGAAGAGTCTTGGTGCACCCGCAGTCTGGATGTGTCTTTTTGCTTCCTTGCTGGGCCCTTTGATGGCTCCTGTGTCCCCATACTTCCCATCAGTGGGAGCTTGCTTGAGGGCTGCCAGCCACGGGTAGCTATCTGAATTTAAATGCACTGAAGGTAGATACCATTAAGAATTCTGTTCTTCAGCCACATTTCAAGTGCTTTAACCACACAGTCCAGTGGCTGCTCCGCTGGCAAGCAGATGTGGACCGTTTCCCTCTCTGCAGAAAGCGCCATTGGATGGTGCTTCATAGCGTCTTGGGCATATTCAGGTCCAACATTTTAACAAGAGTATTTCATAGGTGGTGCATGAACTGGCCTTTAATGCTTCCTTTTTTTTGAAACAATAAGATTTAAAATTTTTTTAAATTTATTTTTGACTGTGCTGAGTGTTCGTTGCTATGTGTAGACTTTACTTGAGGAGAGTGGGGCTATTCTCTAGCTGTGGTGCACGGGCTTCTCATTGCAGTGGCTTCTCTTGTGGAACATGAGCCCTTGGGTGCATGGGCGTCAGTAGCTGGGGCTCCTGGACACTAGGACGCAGGCTCAGTAGTTGTAGCGCACAGACTTAGCTGCTCCACGACATGTGGGATCTTCCCAGATCAGGGATCAAACCCGTATCTCCTGCATTGGCAGGTGGATTCTTAACCACTGGACCACCAGGAAACCCCTTTAATACTTCTTATTTTCTTTCTCCTGCTCATCATTTTCCAAAGTAATGCACCGATTTTGCCCAGAAGTGGCCACTTCTCCTTACTTTCTGACTCAGTGGAGACACCATAGATACTAGCTTTGCATAGATAGCCTTTTAACTATAATGTAAGACTCTTCCCAGTGCCATCTTTCCTAAGGACTTGCTAGTGACAGGCGCTCTCAAAAGGGACAGGAAAGCAGCCACACAGACACGTGAGGAAAAGCCATGTGGAGGCAGAGGCAGAAGCAGAGGGATATACCTGTAAGCTAAAAGATGTCTGGAGCTGCCAGAAGCTGAGAGAGGCAGCAAGAAGCCTCCCTGGGAGCCTCCAGGAGCCAGCACTGCGGACAGCGGGATTTAGGGCTTCTGGTTTGTGGACCCGTGACAGCATCAGTGTCTGGTGTTATAAGCTACTACTAGTCTGTGTAGTTTGTTACAGCAGCCCTAGGGAACTAATACAGTGGTGTAAATTAATGCTCCTTCCAGTCCTTGCCCCAGCAAGACCTCTCTAGGTCACTGAGCACCTTTTCCCTTCATTATTTAGAATAAAGAATTGGATTCGAGGAATGTCTCAGGAAACACTCTCTTCCACTCGGGGGGCAGGAGGAAAAGGGCCATGAAGCACGAAATTACACCATTAGAGATTCATTCCTTAGGATGTAAAAGCACGTCACTTACATTTAGGTGGGATAATAGGTTAAGTCTGAAATATTCAGGGAGAGTTGGATTAGAATAAGCTGTATTCATCAACAAGAGAAACTTATATCATGTGGGAGTTCTACATTTTTTAATGATTAATTTTTCTCCCAAATAATAAAGTAGGTGAAAATATATTAAAAATTAAGAGCATCAAGATTCACATCATTCTTTTCATTTACATATTTTATTTATACCCAAACCAGAATTTATTATAGTTTCCCCTCGTTGGTGTGAATCTCATGAACAGAGTCCATGG
This sequence comes from Oryx dammah, assembly GCF_014754425.2. Lineage (NCBI taxonomy): Eukaryota > Metazoa > Chordata > Mammalia > Artiodactyla > Bovidae > Oryx > Oryx dammah. The sequence goes on along the minus strand of NW_024070194.1, from coordinate 38,275,581 downwards.
GGTCGCAAGAGTTGGACACAACTTAGCAACTAAACCACCACCACCACTTGGTGTTAATAAAAGCAAAGTCATCAATAATACTTCTAAAATCGACTTCTTTTTGGACCTCATTTTCAGTGAGTCGTGTGAATAAAAAACCAAATGAGACTTTGAAAGTATGTTTGATGAATTGAAAACTTTAGTAAAAGACATGAATATTCTTCCTGCATTTGAAAATAAATGCAAAGGAAAGAAATTGGAAATGTATGAGTCATCAGATGAGGGCATCAATTATTACAGGAAACGTGGCTATCAAATCGAAATTTGGGAGATTATAAAATGTCCTCATTTCACATTGAAATGAAGAAATGCAAAATTAAACCAACTATCTTCAGATTTTGAATTTTTAACTATAAATAAGTTGTTCTGCTTGAATACATCTGATTTTCAAAAAGCAGATACTGTTTCACCTCTGAATATCTTGACAGGCTAAATCCTGGACAGATTTCATCAGAAATCATTGGTTTTCAGCAGCCTGCCTTGCCAATAATTTGTAATATAAAACCAGCATCATGCTTGGATCTTCTAAAACTCATTTGTGAATCCTGCCCAGTAAAATCTGATCTAAATTTAGAAGCAGTATTCGGAAAAAAAAAATTTTTTTTTTCACAAAACAAGTCACGGTAGAACCCTAACTCAAGAAACGGTAAAAGAAGTTTAATAAATGAAAGTCAGCTTAAGGAAATGTGGAATTATTACATGGCCTAGAGAAATTGGCAACAAGGCAATTCTCTCAATTGAGAATGAGAGAAGCAAAGAAGCAGATTTTGAAAATATGATTGATGCACTTACTTCCATTCATGTGTGTTAGTTGCTCAGTTGTGTCCGACTCTTTGTGACCCCACGGACTGTAGCCAGCCAGGTACCTCTTTAATGGACTTTTCCAGGCAAGAAAACTGAAATGAGTTTCATTCCCTTCTACAGGGTATCTTCCTGACCCAGGGATTGAACCTGGGTCTCCCGCACTGGCAGCCCTCCATTCATGGCAGGAAGGTAAAAATTCTAATACATTATTTTCTTATGTGAATAAAACATTTAAACTTCACATAATGCTGTGAGATTTAATACACCCACTTTTCAATTTTTCAATAGCTTTCAATTACCTTAAGGTTCTGGAAAAAAATCAGCCACTGAAAAAATTCCTGATGGCACACACACATGTGTGCACGTGTGTGTGCGTGCACGCATACACACACACACACACGGGGGCTCATGTCTTGTTGCCTCAACAGCACTGTCAGATCCTATTTTTACTTACAGTTTTGATTTTTTTTGTTCATCATGGACATTTTTGCTTGAATTTTGAAATATTTTAAAAACATTGTGTGAAAATGTTACCCACCCTGATGACCCGGGTCTTGGGGCACCCATGAGGGAGCTTCATCCCACGGGGCCAGGGGCTGCAGGGGAGGGGAGTGGAGGTCCCTTTCTGTCCTCTATCATTAGGGCCCTGAAGATTGAAGAGGCTCCTGCTCGTGGCTCCCCCATTTCCTCACTTGCCCAGAGCTGAAACTGAAATTGAAACCCAAGTCAGTACCATTTCCAAGTGTTCAGGATCATGGGAACTTGCTCTCTGCTTCTGAAACCTGAAATGCCATCTATTCTATGTGGGGCATAAAGCTTCCATAGGGGACCCAGCTTATTTCTTCCTAATATGATTAAATTATCATGAACAGGAAAAAAAGTAAACATAACTTATAAATTCTTTAGCTTTCTAATGAGTTTGAGTGGGAAACACAGCTACTTTCAGGGCCTTAGTTCAGTAATACTCTGTTTAAGTAAGCCGGTGCTCCGTGTTAGTGAAAAACAACCAGGACAATTTCTCTGAGATTTTCTGGAGCGGGCCAGCACAGCACAGGCAGGGAACTCAGATTTAAGGGTCAAATGTGCAAGTAGCATGCGATATCTGCCAGACTCTGCTCCGCTCTCTGCATTGCTGGGCTTGTTGACAGACTCTGCGCCGAAGTTCCTGGAATCTGGTTTAGGACACTGGCTTCCTTTTGCTCCTGGGACCCATCAGTCATTTTCTGTAGCAGGGAACATGGGGCCCCGTGGGTGAGAAACAGGCCTTATCTCGTCTAAATGCACGAATAAGGTGAGACTGGGAGGAATCCCTGGGACAGATAGGGGCTCGTTTGAGAAGCAGCCACTTCCCAAAAAAGGTTATGCTCACAGAGACGATCTCAAAAGCACCGTCTGCAGATCTTGCCCTTTACAAACATGCAAAGTATCTATAACCATATCTCAGCAGAGCATCAGAGACATGGGATTACCTGTGTGTCCTCATTAGATGGAAGCTCCTCTTTTCTCAATGTAGGTTGTGAAGCTCCTTCTGAAACGACTCCGGCCGCTCTTCCCCAAGTGAACTTTGTTGTCATTGTTAGAATTTTAACGAGCGTCTGGCCTTGTTTCTCATTGTCTGCAAGGAAATGTGGGAAACTGATGAGGGAGGGTTCATGCTGTTACCCTGGCTTTTTAAAAAAAGATGATTTTTCTTCTGTAGCCATTTGCTGTCTTCTTAGAAGGGCAGAAAGATTCTGACTAATAAACGATCTGGTCCAGCGTGGCTGAGCTGTTCACATTGTGTATCTAGCTGACAGTTCCTTTTGTTCTTGTGTGTGTGCTCAGTTGCTTCAATTGTGTCCAACTCTTTGCGACACTATGGACTGTAGCCCTCCAGGCTCCTCTGTCCATGGGATTCTCCAGACAAGAATACTGGAGTGGGTTGCCATGCCCTCCTCCAGGGGAGCTTCCCTACCCAGGGATCGAACCCAGTTCTCTTATGTCTCCTGCATTACAGGCAGATTCTTTACCACTAGCACCACCTGGGAAGCCCTTCTTTCATTCTTACTTAGGAGATATTTGTGGATTCTAACAGTTTGCAATGTCACCTTCATGTATATTTACTTGATCCTCACAGAAGCCCTACGAGGCAGACAAACAACATCGCAGCAGCTTTGACAAAAGCCCGAAGGTATTAACTCGTCTGCTCCAGCTTATACAGGTCATAGACTGTATGGACTGAAGCTTCGTGTCCCACCCCTTCCTTCTGCCACCACCTCAGTTCATATACTGAAGCCCTAATCCTGTGGCTGTATCTGGAGTTGAGGCCTCTAAGGTTAAATGAAGTCACAAGGGTGGGGCCCCAGCCCAATAGGGTTAGTGTCCTTATAAGAGGAGATACAGATAGCTGATTTTCTCTCTCAACCTTCTGAAGACTCAGCAAAGAGGAGGCCAGGTACACCAGGAAGAGTGATCTTATCAGGAGCCAGCCCTGCTGACAACCAGCCTCAGACTCCTGTTGTTTGAGCCCCCAAACTGTGGCATCATGGTACAGCAGCCCCAGATGCCTGAGATACACACCTAATCCCATACACACCACTGTACACAATCCTGCTATTTAGTATGTTTCTGTGGAAACAGAAGCATAGGATGCCATATACTTTTTAAAAATTTTAAATATTTATTTTTATTTATTTGCTGTGCCAGGTCTTGTTTTGCATGTGGGATCTTTAGTTGCAGCATGTGGGATCTAGTTTCCTGAGCAGGAATGGAATCTAAGCCCCCTGCATTGGGAAAATGGAGTCTTAGTCACTGGACTGCCAGGGAAGTCCCCAGAACAATATATATTTAATCTCGTAAGACCTGCAAAATCCTACCCAAGTCACCCACACAATCAGGTGGATTGTTTGCATGTAATCTAATTTCTCTTTTGGTGACTCCCACAGGTGTGTGGAGCACAGGGGTCTTGACCCATGTTGGGCTTCAGGTGACTCACACTCTCAATACCTGATGAAGCATGTGGACTCCTGTGCAATTGTTGCCATCAAGTTAGTGATGCACGGCTGCTGTGGATAGCTGGTGCTTGAACAGTGCCTGGCCAGCAAGTGCACACCAAATTACTTGGCTTGACCCAGCTCTGCCACCTGATGGAGGCTCCTCCAGGATACTGTGGCCTGGGGGAAAGGTCATTGGTAAGGCTGCCTGCTGACCCTACTTTTTCTAGTGGGGTATAGCGTCCTCCCTAAAAAGGATCTGGAGGGCAAATCTCCATGGCAGCCATGTGGGAAACACAGTGCTGTTGCCTTGGCCCCTGGTGTCTTCTCCACCCACTACAGCTCCCACCGGAGTGGGTCCTTGGGTGCAGGACACAATCAGAACCAACAACAATGGCCACTGACCTTCCTCCCAGCCCAGGCCCACCATTATTGGGTGTTAGGTTGTGATGGGAGGTGCTGGCCAGTGGCCCATGATGTTGTTTCTCCTTCTGGCATCTTGTTTGCCTGGCAGTGGTTCCTGAAGGTACTGAAGGTTCCTGAAGGTAGTGGTGGTTCCTGAAGGTGGTGCCAATTGGGCACAAATGCCATAGTGCCCCAAAGTTACTGCCTCTGCAACAGACCAAAAGGAAGACTGGACTTTGGTGTCCTCAACGGCAGAGGAGGTGAGGAGGATTGAGAACTTATTATTGATCTTCTGACTAGTATGTTCATAAATGGACTTAATTTTCACAAAGGACAAGGATTGTAATTAATATTTGCTGAGGATCAACCACCCACACTTTGTTTCAGATCTGTGGTAGGACCTCATTTAATCCTTTTTATTCTCCACATCAAACTGAGATGAGACCACCCAGGTGAACAAGGCAGGAGGTGTCAGAGCAGGGTTGGAACCCAGGTCTGCTGGATGTGGACACTGGGGTCTCCATCACACCCTGTCATGCGGCAGGTGGCAGCTCCTAGAGAGTCTGTGCCGCTGGGTGCATGAGATGCTTTTCTGGTAGGTCCTTCATTCTGTCATGTCAGGACTCCGTGCGCTGAGCTGTGGGGACTTCCCGGTTCTTAATCCACGGAGCTGGCGTGGTTTTCCTTTCAAAACATACAAAAGGTTGGTCTTTTGTCATTTCCTTTCACTCCTTGCTTCTTTGATGGCTGATGGTAGGTGCAATCAGACTTACAATTAGACAGTGATTCACATTATGTAAAAGACTCATCATGCCAATTGATGCCGTGTGGGCATGATTGCTGAATCCTGCCGTCTGCCTGGCTCGGTTGCAATCACTTTTAGGCGAAGGCCCTTCCGAGGTGTCATTATGGACAATCTGACGAGATGTGTGCATGTCTGTGCACGTGTGGGTTTGTGAGGGGGTTTAAATTCCTTCCCGCACTGATACCTGTGTAGAATTACCTGTCTGCCTGCTGCCTTGATTTGATTTGAGAGTTTTAGCCAATTTTAATACATGGCTCTGGGACACATGAGATTGGTCCAGTGTCCTAAGGACCAGCTTATCCCAGAAAAGCATTGCAGGCCCTGACTCCTCGCTCCACACCCCGGGGGGGGGGGGGGGGGGGGGGGGGGGGGGGGGGGGGCGGG